>NW_028227274.1:61207564-61645064 GCF_978045245.1 Mus caroli
AAATGCTAGCATCATGGTTAGCCCACTATAGAGTCAATGGAGATAAGTTTTCTCCTCAAGGTTCAGCTTCCACCCACAACCTTCCCTACCCCCAAAGCCCTCCACTAACATGGGATTACTGCAGTGGAAAAATAGATCAGGATTTCTGAAGAATGTTGCCTTTTATTTTTTAGAAGTAGAGGATTTCTCTGAGTCAAATTTATTTAAGCTAATGTATAAAAGTATTAAAATATGAATGCTGTTTCAATGTTGTTTCAGAGAATACACACATTGCTTGTTTGAATCATGTCCTTAAGTACGTATCTTCTTGATAGTGTCAATACAGAGTGTTGAAACCTAAAGAGTGAGATCACTGTAGTCACCATACAGTACCCAGAACTTTCTCCAAGCTCTTGGAGCTTAGTACTCAGTGAGCAGCCTTCCCCCTTTCACTCTCCTCATTCCTCATTAATGAAATATATACTCATCGTGTATACATTTGGAAACTTTTCAAAGTCGTTCCCATAAGCAAGCAGGAAGCTCCGCATGGTACAGAGATTCCCGTAATGACTCACAACCTCGCCACAAAGCCAATGGGTGAGCCCAGAGCACAGGAAGTAGGAAGCGACTATCCTGCAAAGCTTTGGAAATCCCATGGGGCCTAGCTTGCGATTTGTAGCGTGGGACTTCTTGATATGCACACCATAGCCAGCTACCCTATGAAGTTAAAAAAAATATTATTTATTTTCATTTCACTAAATTCAGTTATTATTGTTATTGCCCAGAGTAACACTGAGAAGACATGCCAATGTGTTCTTCCTGCCCCCTGCCTCCCAAGAGGTGAGACATGCGCACTTGATCTGTTGCTTTGGAAACCAGCCTCTACCCTCATGGCTCTTCCAGCTGCATTTGTTCGCAGGAAGCTCTAGCCTCCCTTCTCTACTCTACGGCCCTGGCAGAGGCCACCAAGCATCCACATCAAGTGGTATGGAGAGATGGCTCTGTGGTTAAGAGCACTGACTGCTTTCCCGAAGGTCCTGAGTTCAAATCCCAGTGGCTCACAACCATCTGTAATGAGATCTGACTCCCTCTTTTGGTGTGTCTGAAGACAGCTACAGTGTACTTACATATAATAAATAAATAAATCTTTTTTTAAAAAAAGAGTCTACAACAGACGGTGATGTGCTGAGAAGATAATATGAGCTCTCCATAGAGAGTGACCTGGAGCCAGGAAAGAATAGGTATGTTTTCCATCCGTTCCTGAGGATGAATAATCCTTAAGCAGTGAGGACAGGCCAGAGAGCTTTCTTACCTCACCAGTGGGCTTCAGGGCCTGTGCTGGGCCTCAGGGCCTATGCTGGATCTCAGGGCCCGTGAGAGTTCTATACTACCAATGGTATATGCTGATTGTACTCTCAGCCATTTTAGACCTTTCTCCTACAAACTCACACATTCCCTAAGGAGACTGAGTTCTTCTGAGCTCCAGAGCAAACCTAGACAGGTTTTCGGGAAGATATCTGAGGAGGATTTAGGGGTTCTGAGGGGCTTTGTGCCAGATTACCCTTATGCACTGAGATTCCCCCCTTTTCTTTGCAGTTTTGTGGGGTGAGCCTAGGGCTTTCTGCAGACCAGACAGGCACTCTGATATACAACCCCAGCCCAGTTTTTTTGTTTTTTTCATTTTGAGACAGTGTCCTGCCCAACTGACCCAGGCCAACTTTGACCTACTCTGTAACTGAGATAGGCCTTTCCCATCTTCCTGCTTCAGTAGCTTTGAATGCAGGTGTATTCCATTAGGTCTACCCACTATATTGTGGCTTTGAGCTCCGTACATCACAGGAGGTAGGCTGGGAGACCAATAGGCTTTACCAGGAGGATCAGCAGGCAGACCCAAGGGACAGCAGTATAGAAAGTACCCCAGGGGGTAAAGTACTCTGGACACAGAGTCAGTTCCACAGGCGAATCTCAGAAACAGAACTTTTGTTGGAGTATTGCCTGACGTGGTAACAGAGGCTTGCCCATGCCTGAGCCAGGGGTGTTCCACACCAGTGCTTCTGTTCCCACCGCTGGGCCTTTCATTGTCTTTGACTTCTGTTCTTGGCTTCTTGCCAGACTCAAGATGTGTATTTTCTCATGATCAAAGAATCTCTGGGTTCTTGTTTGACACTACAAGCCCAGACTCAGGCCACCAGGCTCCCATGCAAGATCTATTCCTCAGTGCTGCTTAAAAAAAGAAAAAAAAAATCTAAAGGAAATGAAGCTTGAGGTGTTGGGGCACAGAGGGTAGCAACCACCACAGCCTCTGGGATGATCAGAGGGCAAGAACCAGATGACTCAGGGGCATCAAGCACTGGCTGCATTCCAGGCTCCATCATGGGCCTCGCTGCTTGCTTTGTTTGTTTATTCTTCACATCCCCATTAGATAGTTATCCTAAGGGCTGTGCCTGCTTTCCCAGTAAGCACACTGGCATCCAGGGATGTGCTGTGACTAATCCCAAGTCACAAAACTAATAAGAAATTGTCAAGGCCTTTCCAAAGCACTGTGTTGTCACACAGTGGCGGAGTTGCTTTCTGAAGATGTGAAGACCCTGGGCTCTATCTCTGACATGAAAAAAATTACTCTACATGCCCAGACACTATCCATAATAGAACCTGAATATTCCAATGTGCAAAAGACCTTCCACCAAGTGAGCTCAATTTCAGTTTTGAGGCTGTGAGGAGTGATCTTTCACTCTCAGCATGAAACCAGTTAAATAATCCAAGGTATAAGAGAAAATTTCCTTCCCTGTTCACTACTCAGAAAGCCTGTTTTTAATCTGTGATTAGTGTGTAGTTCATTATTACACGCTAAGCATTTCTCATCCAAAATGCTGGGGACAAGAATAAGGGTTGTAGATTGTGAAGTTTTTCAGGCGATAAATTATCTATATTAAAAATAATGAGAGAGCTTGGAGATGGCAGTGAGTTATAAATACAAAATTGATTTGCGTCTCATGTGTACTTTATATACCGAGCCCGAAGTTACTTTTATAAAATACTCAATAATCTCTTGCATGAATGAATTTTTCAATTTGTGGGATTTTTCTACTTGTGGCGTTGCTCTTATCACTCAGAAATGTTTTAGACTTTGGAACATTTCAGTTTAAGGGTGCAGAATAGTTAAAGCTAAGGGGGAATGCTGAAGACATCTCCTGTGGACCTTGTAATGGACACCAGTCATGTTTGCCAGACCCCAAGAATATAAATACATGTCTACTGATGGAATCAACCTCCTTTGAGAAGCTATGGATGCCAACCTCTTTGCAAGGCAAAGGTTTAGGTATGTGATGAAGACATGGCCAAACCAACTTATCTACTTTAAATTTAGATCAGAGGCTGATGCCAACAAGGTGAAGAGCCTCTAAAGATCTATTGTGATTGCAGTGGAACAGAGACAGCCAGTCACCATCTTACAGAGCAGGAGAGAATAGATGTACTGGCTCTCTCCAGGGTCTAGTGTGCACAGTGTCTACCCAACTGTCTGCATGGTTTGGCCCAAGGGCCGTGCAGTTTTGTATTTACCCACACAAACTCTTTGCTTTGTTTTAAGCAACCCAGGCTGATCGGCAGCTTTGCTAGCAGGGCACTCCTGGCTCAACCACTCTCATAAGTGGATTCAAGGCTTGCAGGCCATTCCTAAGTATTGGTCCTTAAATGGTGGTTCTCATTCACCAGGCACTGGCCCAGAGCAGCCAAGCTTTTCTCTTCAGACCCTCATGGTCTCACTCAGCATTTTTACCATGCCACAAAGGCACAGACAAGGTATTTGGGAGATTTGGGGGTTCTGCTGATATCACACCGCACAGTAAAGATTTGAAATGGGGCCATTCGGCTACCATCTGCACCCTTAACTACTGGACCTCTTCAGTCCCACCCTCTGTGTCCCCAGCACACAGATGTTCAGGTGTTGGTTCCCAGGCCTTTATGAAGTTTATTCCAAATCCACTGTAATCCAGTTTTCACAAAGAAGACCAGTTTTCAGCCAAGGACTTGAAGACAACAGCTGACTTAGCTCAGCATAGCTCAGTTTTAGCTGCCAATAGGAGCAAACTTAAAAATGGCTACCAGAATCACCAAGTCAAATCAGTCATCCATGGCTGTTGCTTCAGTATAACTAAAAGAAAACCAAGCAAAACAAAAGGGAAAGAAAAGGAAAGAGAAGAAAAGAAGCCCTTCTTGAAACAATGTCAAGTCCCTATTGGTAAGGAAGAGAACAGACAAAGGTTTCCACCCCTTGTCAAGCTGTGGCACCCACCCATGGGAACCTGGTACAGAGGGCTGTCTTTAAGGCCAGCTGCTCTTCACGAAGCAAGCAACTGGATGGGCCACATCACATAGTTGCTCAAAGTACTGCTGGCATCTCTTCTCAGCCCTGTCAGAATTTAACATATCAATGTTTTAATCCAATGTCTCTGTTATGTGTTAGGATTGGTCTAAGCCATCATGGTGCTTAGACAATAGAAAATCAGAATATCAAATGCCCATTCAATGTGGCTACAAGCCCCAGCACCGACTCCTTGTGCTGTGGTCTTCTTGAACAGATGGTTTACTTTAGCTTGACAAAGCAACATTTTGTAATCTGGTGACACTGTCTATACTTCATACATAAAAGAAGTTAGTTTGGGGCTCTGCAGTTTTAATATGTTCCTTCTTTTGGTGAACATTCATGTTAAAATGCTCAAAGAAGAGTAATCCAGCTGGAAGTATTAACTTTGTCCATTCTGTTTGTTTTTCTCTAATGGATTCATATTACCATGTGTATTTTGTAAACATGAAGAAGGCACCACAGAGAGAGGGAGGGATGGAGGGAGAGGAGGAGGAAGAGAAAGAGGAGAAGGAGGAAGGGATTTCAAGTAAATGCACTTGGTTGTTTATCTGCTGCCTGAAGGTGGCTTCATTTGGATAATAAAATAGAATACAATATCATTTAATACTCTTATTTTTCAGATGCAACCTTAGCTGCTCTGTATATTTTATGAACTGTGAGTTTCCAAAGAGCATCCCAAACAGCAAACGAATTAAAGCTAAGCCATCCATCTCTGCTTTGTAACAACTTCTCCACTTGAAATGAAATTAACTTAATAGTTTGAAGATGCTATGCCTTCATTATTCTAAAAGAAGTTGTTCTAGTTTGGAAGAAGAAAATACACAAAAGAGAACTTTTAAATAAACACAGACAGTGCACTCCATAGAACAGAAGAAAACTTTGCTCTGTGTTTCCCAACTCTTAGGAGACTGCTGAGCTGACCGAGGACAGAGAGATGTTTTGAAGTTTACTGTTTCTTTTCTGTCCCTTTGTTTCTATTTATTTTAACTTCAAAGCATTTTGAATTCAAATGGAATGCAAAGAGGGAAAATTTCTTCAGAAGTCTGGTAAGAAAATAATTCTGCTTGCCTCTGCTAAAATGGTGAGGCTCTTTCTGCAATACAAGCTGACATTCTAAGGTACCCAACTGTCTGCCTGAATGCTTATGTAAGTCAGTAGGCTAATATTCATAATGAAATATGCACAAATACATATGAATATATGCATGACCAATATGAAACATACAGAGATAAATGGCTTCACTTTTCCTTAGATGATACTGAAATGCCAATGCCATTTTCTTGGGTCTCAAACCAACCATGACTCACTCTGTCCAGCCCCACACCACTATTGTCCCTTTGGGAATCTTTGATCCATCTCAAGATTCATCTGGAGTTTACAAGTCTAGCATGCTATACGCTGTTACTTTAATGAGTCTTTGGCATCTTCCCATTGGGTTGTAGTCTTGTGTGATGTCGGGGGTCATCACCATATTGCTGAATGATGAGATCATTGCCGCTCTTGAATGGATCCAAGACCCTGTGTTGTAGAGAATCCTATGGAAGAGACCACTGGCCAGCAGAGGAGAAATATTGAGAAGTTCGCAGAACTTTGGCTGGCTGATATTGAAGAATCACCAACAATCAATCAATCAATCAATCAATCAATAAAGATATGGGAACATGGCACAGTCATGGCATAGTCAGGGGAACATGGCATAAGCATGACACAGTCAGGTCAAGGCTTAGAATGGAAAACAGGAAGAGACTTTCATAACATTATCAGTAATTGCATCAGCTTTGAAGCTATGGTTGCTGGCCTTCAGACCCTGAGATACATGAGAGAGAGGAACAACAGATGGGAGAAAAACCCTGACATCTAAATGGGACCTTCTGTAGCTATCCTTCTTTCTCTTCATGATCCGTGGGAAAAGGTTTTGCAACCTGACCCAGTGCTCAGCTTATTGAGATATGGGATCTATATTACACAAGGTGGAAAACAGACAAGAGCTAGATAACATGCACAAGTCAGAACAGAACCAAAAGTCAACACCCAACGGCGTTACCAGATTCTCCATCTAAAATAAATAAATAAATAAAAGGATTGGAGCTCTAATGCAAAGGGAAGAAAATTCTATCTTCCTCTGAACCCAAAACAAACACAGAAGATGCAAGCCTGCCACACACATCTCTGCTCTCCCTCAAAGCAGACTTCCCTCAGACCAAGTGTTCACCCCTCACTCTGTGAGGTGCTGGGGATGGTGGGTGGTATTCCAGGCAGTGCCTTGTGTGAATGCCATCCAGTTCTACCTTCACAGAGCAGGCTCATGGCTTCACTGCCATTACAAATTAAACCTTGATGAAAGTAGATGGTTTAGGGTTTATGGATTATTTATATTTTAGTATATGAGCTTGTCACATCTGATCTTCATGGACTCTATAATCACCAGGGAAACATATCTCTAGGAATTATCTGCGATCAGCCATCTAGATAATGATCACTACAGTGAGAGGATCAATGCTAAATGTAGGAGGTAGCAGTCCATGGGCTGGGTCCTGCACTGTATGGAAAGAAGAAAGCAAGCTAAGCACAAGCATTTCCTCTCTCCACTTCCTGACTATAAATGCAGACTGACGAGGTGCCTTAGGCTTCCATCTGCAGAACTTCCCCACCACGATGGATTGTATACTCTAACCATGAGCAGTACAATCTCTTCCTCCCTGGAGTTGCTTCTGGTGAGTATGGTGTTGTAGAAATAGGACAAATAGCTAATAACAAATCAACTGTTATCTTGTTAAGGGAAAAGCAAAGACCACAAAATCACTCTGCTTGGTCCCTGTGATGGTTTGAGTAGTTGTGGCCTCCATAGACTCCTGTCTTTGAAAGCTTGGCCCATAGAAGTGGCACTATTAGGAGGTGTGGCCTTATTGGGTAGGTGTGGTCTTGTTTGAGGACGTGTGTCACTGTGGGAGTAGGATTTGGAGGTCTCATGTTCAAGCTAGGCCTAGTGCTGACTGTGGATCAAGATGTAGAGCTCTTAGCTCCTTCTCCACCATCATGTCTACCTGCATGCTACCATGCTGTTTGCCATGATAATGGACTAAATTTCTGAAACTGTAAGCCAACCACAACTAAGTGTCTTTCTTTATAAGAATTACGGTGGTCATGGTGTTCCTTCACAGAAATAAAACCCTAAGACTACTTCTCACTAGGAAGAGCAATCAAAGAAATAAATTCTGAGCACGGGAAAGCGGACTCCAATCCAGAGTTGCACCAGAAGAGAAGAAGATTTGTAACTAAGAATCTATATCTAAGCCTGATATTTTCCTGTGTTTTCCTGATGAAACGGACCTCATATGCATGCAGAGCATAACTAATACAGGTTGGTGTTGACTATACACTAAGTGAATGATTTACCACAAACACGTAAGGGTCCTGTCATGTTCCAGGAAATGGCTATAACACAGGACCCAGTATATGGGCCAGGGGAAGATGAACTGGGAACGGCAGCTTCCTGGGTGCCTTGTCCCTTAGTGCCCAATGTTTGCCATTGCTGAGGTCCCTGCAGGGACCAAGCACTATAGTAAATGTCTAATCCCACTTCTTAACCCACTACTCATCCTCACAAGGGACTTCACCACTATTAAGACCATTGTACACCCCACAAGGGCTCTGGTATGGTACCCCAAGAGCCATTTTTTCCCACTTGATAGATCTCAAGACCTGAGGAAAGGGGAAGAGAAAGGAAAGGGTGGGAAGGGGAGGGGATGGGGGAGGGAAGGAAAAACAACCTACATGGTGAGTAAAGGTGCTAGTGCCTTTCTTGTTGAAAAGCAAAAGTACATTGCCAGGTGTGTCATGATTCTTCCTCTCCCCACATGTTTCAGAAGGAGCCAGGAAGAATGCAATAGATGCTCATGGAAAACTCGAGAAAACCGGTGGCTTCCGAATAAGCATTGTGTCTGCTAGCATAGTCCCCCATGCACACGTGATTAGACTTGCCCCAGCAGAAAGTCCACATTTCAAAACCACATGTATAAGAGGGGGAAATGAGATTATTTTCAGTAAATATTTGTCAGATCAAGAAGACAAGAGCTTTATTCTAAGTCTTAGGGTTTCTATTGCTGCCATGAAACACCATGACCAAAAGCAAGTAGGGGAGGAAAGGGTTCATTTGGCTTACACTTCCACTTTGTAATCCATCACTGAAGGGAGTCAGGACAGGAACTCAAACAGGGATGGAACCTGGAGGCAGGATCTGATGGAAAGCACGTGGAGGGATGCTGCTACTGGCTTGCTCCACATGGCTTGGTCAGCCTGCTTTCTTATAGAACCCAGGACCACCAGCCCAGGGATGGCCCCACCCACAATGGTCTGTACCTTCCTCCATCAATCACTGATTAAGAAAATAACCTACAGGCTTGCCTACAGCCTGATCTTATGAAGGCATTTTCTCAATTGAGGTTCCCTCCTCTCCAGTGATGCTAGCTTATCTGTCAAGTTAACATAAAACTAACCAACACCCCTTCCCACCATGTTTCTTTTCTATATTATTTTGTATTATTTATTGTTCATGTTCTTTGGCTATAGGGAGAATTCACATTTTTCAAGTAGTCTGACTACAGTATGATTTCAGTTGTGATATATGAAGAATCCTCAGATCATAAGCATGTTTAACATCCAACTTATTTCTTTGAGCTAACATTACCAGTGCTCGGCAGGATGACGTGTCTGCATACATATAATTTTACATGTCCAGGGGGATGATAACAATAATGTTAGAATTGGTCACACATGGATGTGTGCCCTGGTAGCTACTGCATAACTAGTTTTGTATGGATCGTGCCTTATGGTGTCCACTCCAGCACTTTCTACACCCCCAGGCTCAGACCAATACATATGCTGGGCTTCCCTGGCCAGGAAATTTCTTCTTGCCAGAGATGTGGATGTCTGTTGTAGGAAAAGAGAGGAAGTCCTTTATATGCAGGTTGTTGGACCAAAATGTTGGTACATCATGCTGGACCAGTACTCTTCAAATGACCTTTAAGCAAGGCATCAAAAGGAGTAGAGGCTATGTTGGAACAATGGCTTTCATGGAATTGGTGACAATGTGTAATACATCAAATTCAGCTTGAAGTAGAATTGACTTGGTCTCACTTTGGTGAAGCACAGACCATGCCTGCCTCTCCCCTCTAGCCACACTTTTGTCTCTCTGTATTCTGTATTTTGGAAAACTACCAAGCCTTAGCAAAATCATCATAGTTATGCAATGGAATAGACAATGTTTCCAGACTCTGTTTTTCATTAAAATATTAGAAAAGGGGGTGGGACGCTGTGGAGGTATTGGTGGCCTGTGTGGAAAGGCAGCCTCTCCCTTCTCTCTTCCCCCTTTTCCTATTCTTTTGGTTTGCTATCTAACCTGATTGGACTCTTCCCAAGCAATGCTCTTCAAAGCCCCACTTACGAAAGCATAATGGCTTATCACAAGAAAGGGACACAGGCAACTACACTACAATGAAGACAAAGCAAAGCCAGGAGTGCCACAGATATTGGCACTGTTACAAACTCATAGTAACACTGTTACAAACTCCTACAATGAGAAATGTCCATAGTGGGGTGTGCCTATAAATCCTAGCACTCAGGAAGTTGAACAGGCCTGCTCATTTAACAGTCAAATCCTGCCCAAACAATAAAAACAACTAAACTATGTCTATTATCTATACATCCAGTGGTTATAAATCAGGAGCTTGTAGTAAAGTAAAAATCTATTTGGTTGCTTAGACAGAAGGGCCAACTGCAACTCCATAAGTACCAACATCAACAATAGAGACAGTAGAGGGAAGACTTAGGTCCCTTGATATTTACAAGGGACTTAGTTTGAAAATTCTATGGGTATGAAAATCCTTAGATGCTCAAGTCCCAGGCAAAATACAGTTTTCCAAAGAACATGGCACACACACACACACACACACACAAGTGCTGTTTGCATACCACTGTAGACATTAAGTAATCTCTAGATGATGTTATAATATAAATGAAATGTACATAGTTGTTACACCCTAGTGCTACAGAATAGAGACAATTAGAAAAGCCTGTGCTTGTTCAGTTCAATTGTACCCTTTCCCCCAAGGATTGCATTGGCTTTTGGTTGAATCTATGATATAAAAGGCCAATAGCACCCAATTAAAAGAAAATACAGAATTGATTCAACAGTTTAACAAACAATACTTCATAAGACCCATGATTTCCAACTTTTTAATCATCGTAAGAGAAAATATGGACGTAAAGGGTGGAGGCGTAAGATGGCCTGATTCCCAGATATGTGACCTGGAACTCTGATTTGGAAGGAGCTCCGTGTCTTCATGTCTTTCATCCCTCTGGCTGGGTGTCCCCTGTCTCACAATCCATCCCAAGAAAGGCTGCTGCTGCCTGAGTTGCAGCAATCACTACAGGATTGTTTCCCTATTGATTGTTATAGAGTTTCTTAACATTCTCACACTCCAAGGGAAAAAATCCTGAGGGCTTACAGCTATGTGGTGTGACTCCCTGATGCTCTAGGCATCGTGTAGAATCTGTACATAAGGATACCTGTCCTTGCTGGGGTATCCTCATCACTATGTCTTCCCATCTGAATCAAGAACAGTCAGCTGGGCCCTGTTAGTCTGCTCTCAGACGACTCTTCTTTCTTATACATGCCAGCCCTGTGACTTGAACTGGGTGACCTTGCCACCACGTCTGATTCTTGGTTCAGGAACTCCCTAAGGGCTTAGCTGTACACTTGACTGAGTTTCTTAGTTCCCTATTGAATGTCACAGCCTTGTATGCTGGGGGTTTTATTTTGTTCTTCATTTGATTCAGTATGCCCATTGCCATTAAATATTTGGTTTTACCTCATCCACTGAGAATCTGAAAAACTAATAATGTAGGCACCTTGCTAAAGCCTGTGAAAATTTGGGGACAAATCAGAAAAGACGAGCTCTAAGGATATAACTGTTTTCTATGGTTTGGGGGTTAATTTTCAGGCCACAGGGGTCAAGACGCTAGCGGTTTTCAGAACTTGTGTTTATTATGGAATTGTCTGGTTTGCTCTATAAGGATGAGAACATCAGAATCACCAGGTTCTGCAAACAAGGTGCTAGATTAGGGCTAGCCTTTCTTTTCCTGACAAAAGAGCCCTGATGTCCCCTGGACTTTTCCACCTTGCACGAAGACCAAAAGATCTAGAAGTCTTATGAGAATTAAACAACATCACACAATGTGGAGATTAAACACCACTATAGACTGTTGAATCTGATACTAATGCTACTAAGAGACCTACAGAGAGATGGAGTGTTAGTGAGCAGGACCATTCCTACATGGTCCATGTATCTTTCTATACACAACTAAAAGCACAGCTTCACGCAGGAATAGACTACTTATACAGCTAATATTCAGGGTCCCAGAGCACTAGGCAACCTTTAGTCACCAGATGGGTCCATCTGCCTATCCTAAAGATGGTAATATCCAATTGTCTCCCTCTTCACACATGAAACTATGAAATTAACAATGTCAATAGATATGTAAACATCTACAAATGGGTAACAGCCATTTTTGGCTGGGGGGGGGTGCAGGATAGGAAATGTATGATAGAGATTTAAAGCTGAATAAATGTGGTACTTGCAAACCTAAGGGAGAAATCCTATCAAGCTGGGACTTTGCAGTAGATCATTTGATCTCTTTGGCCTCAGTTTCCCACCTGCAAAGATAGACTGAGAGAGCTGAGCTAGATAAATGAAAGACAAAGGAGCTCAGGCAGAGCTGCTGGACATGTAGGGAGCCATGGCATCAGTGTGTAAGACACTACAGAGTCATCCCACTGAGTCCTGAGCATGCAATTCAGAGTAGAGTTTTCTTCTTAGCTTTGACTTTGGTCTTTGGATGGTGGTCAAATGGTGGGAATACACTTAACCTATGTCTCTGGAAAATCAGTTATATGGAATCAATAACTGTGTTATTAAATCAGGCATCAGTGTAACTAACATAGCGAGAACACATCATATCATTGGATTTATTCTGTTTGAGTGTTATCATTCAGCTCTCTAAGTTTGAAGTTATCTTCAAATAGATACGTCCTTCAAATACGTATGTTGAAATTCTGCCAAGTAATCTCAAGTTGTAGTTGTGTGTGGCAAGTACAGGGTGCTGAGCTTAAGAAACAGAATGTGATTTTAATTGTCCACAGACTTAAACTTTTAGTTTATTAAATATGAATCATATTAACGATCAATGTAAATAAAACACATTACCTAAATCTCTTTATAACATTCAGAATTACATCCTTTTCGAGCCAAGCCTGCATGGATGAAATTTTACAAGATGCCAAACTAAAATAATGGTTCTAAGTCATGTCATGAATATGGTTCATATGGAATTGTTAAATTATACTACCCGCAGTACCAAATAAAATAATCGTCAAGAGCTATAAATAGCAAAAAGCAGTATTTCACTCTCCTGGGAGGGCAATTTTGCCATGGTTGAGAATGCAGGGTATAGTATAAATTTATTCTTGTCAATGAGTTATGTTTGATAATCACTTATCTAATTCTTAATTAGGTACAGGCATCTGGTTAGAGATGATACAGAGCTTGGTCAGAATAACGTGTCCAAAGTCACACAGCCATATCACCTGGCTCCTTAGCATTTGGGATGCTCTTGATCGTGATGGGTTGTTGTCATTGTGGTTGCTACCTGCAGTGCTGGGAATGAAACTCGTGACATTGCATATGCTACACAATGCTTGACCACTAAGCGATGCCCTTGGTCTAGCCATACTTGACACGGTTGCAAAGGGTTAGAGCTCACATCTAGGTATATCATAGCATCTTCTGGCAGGCCCTGGTGAGTGCCAGTGTTCTTAAGTCTTCCCGTGGCTGTCACACTGTGTCTTTTCGGTGGCTTAGAGTACTACTCACTGCTTTACTAAGACTCTGCACTGATCATCTAAGCTTATCATGTCTCATGTACCCAACTGACAGTCTGCATTATAAAGGACTTGTGAAGACACAATAGGAAGAAGAGAACAAAACCAAACAAACAAACAAAAAAAATAAGCATCAACTCCTTTTTTTTTCCATCTTCAAAATGCCAAAAGCTCCAAATGAGCCGATCAAGCTCTTAGATTAGGCAGACAATCATCTTACAAGAATGTCAGTTTTAGTAATCACAGAGCTATAAATCTCCCAACAACGGACATTGTGGCATGACCCCAAGTGTTCAAGGTCTGAATCTTCCCATGAGTCACACCAAACAAACTGGTGACAGATGGTGAATGGCAGGCTAAGCTGTATCACTCTCACATGTTCGTGCTTTTGGAGGCACTTGGTCCTCTGCAGCTGGCCAGCACACCTGGGATGTGCACACCATAAATGAACTACTGGGCAGAGGAGTGGTCCCCTCTCAAGCCCTCATCAATTTCCTCTGGAAGCCCCCAGGATCCAAGATGCAATGTGACATGTAATTGATTCAGAGTGACATCTAATCTGTTGTATTATTTTAAAACAACGTTGATCTAGGAAGTGAGTTTAAAATATACAACTCTCAGGAGAAAGAATCCTTTCTAAGGATACCCTGGCTGAGCTGAGAAGACAATAGCCAAGACAGTAATTTCCAACCTTCCCTGCTTCTAGTCTCTAGGAATCTACTCAAGTCACAGGCCTGGCTCAGACACTCAGCATGTTGTGAGGGGATCAATTCCTGGGGACATCTTCCAGCCTCTGAGAAAGCACTCTGAGGTGGCAGAGTGCTTTCAAATGTGTCTGTTACAGGTTTTGGTATGTGTGCTTCCCATTTCTTTGCACTCTCTTAAATATATCAGTTTCTTCAAGAACAGAGAGCCCTGGACCCTTGGAACATCTAGTGGCTCACATGATAACACACCGTTAGCTTGATTTTTGTAAGAATTATATTAGAAAACTAGCTGGTGGCATGGGGGAGGGGTCTCGCTTGCTGAGTAACAGTGACATTGGGCTTGCTCTTACTGTTTTGTGGCGCTTAAAAGCTGTGTCACGGCTTTTATGTGTATGTGTATTAGCTATGTTTTTATTGCTGTGATAAAACATCATGCCCAATACAACTTCTAGAAGGAAAGATTTATTTGGGGGCTTACAGTTGCAGAGGGTTAGAGTCCATGATGGCAGAGTGGAGGTAGTTGGAGGTGGGTAGCTAGAGCAGTGGAGAGCTCACATCTCAAACCACAAACAGGAAGCAAAACACCAACTGGAAATGATTTGAGTATTTTGAAGCCTCCCAACTTACCCTCAGTGACATATTTCCTCCGATGAAGCCATATCACTAATTCTCCTCATATACCTACTATGCACCAAGCATCCAAATGCCAGATGATAGATATATCATTCCAACAACTGCTACAAATCAAGCCAAATTGATCCCTGGATGCTGTGAGCTGTACCACACCCACTTCAGCATTGACCCCTGCTCAGAATCCACAGCAGATGAGACATGTCCACAAAAAATAGATGTTTTGGTAAATGTGTTGGGAACGGCACAAATCTTGAGAATTTTGAGGGTGCTGTGTGGCTGAGACCATAGCTCTTTATGCACATTCATCTGCATCAATAGACATAAAGGATTTGGAGGGGGAGTGGACTTAGACTATTCTACCGCGCTTGCTGATTCTACTTGGAGAATCCTGTTCTGCTATCTGTTTCTGGATCCTTTCCATCATTGCCGAGACCTGAACCACCTGGCTCTCACCTACTGCTCTGAGGATCCTGGAGTCAACAATTGCCCTTTCATCTCTTTAGATCTTCCCAACCCTGTTCCTCTGGGCACAGAGCCCAACATAGTCATTCCAGGACAGATTTATACTGTGCTTTTCATTATTATTCTCTAGAAGTAGGTACACTAGCAACAAAGGTTAAAAGCTACTCCTTACCTAGAGCATTGTGCAAGTGCAATACCAGTTACTTGGGAGGATGAGGCCAGAGGATCGTTTGACTCTAGGAGTTCGAGGCCAGCTTGGGAAATACATTGAATAGAGTCATGGTCTAAAGGAGAAAGGAAGGAAAGAGAAAGGAGAAAGAGAAGGGGAGGGAAGGAGGAGAAGGAGGAGAAGGAGGAGAAGGAGGAGAAGGAGGAGAAGGAGAGGAGAAGGAAGGAGGAGAAAGAGAAGAGGAAGAAAAGGAGGAAGAGAAGGAAAGAGGGTGGGTGATGCAGAGAATGAGCTCCGTTGTTGGGGTAGATCTGGAGTAGGCAGCTGCAGGACTAGACTGGGACATTTCTGGGTATAATCATGTTGAGATGGTCCAGCACTTAGATCTAGAAGAGAACATGGGGAAAATACAACTGACAAAACAAATTTCAAACTGCTGACATCATGCTGGCTTTGTTTATGCCACATCAGTAAGACCAGCTAGGAAAACAAAAGTTGAAAGAACTTGAGTGTCGGGATGATGCCAAATTACAGCTAGCCTTTTGGTTTTACTCTTTTTTGTTTTATTATCCAAATAACACAATTAAACAATGACTGAAATACAGTGCATTACCTAATTTTCTGCTGATAGGTGATGAATGAGCTCCACAGTCTTGTTTACTTGAAACACACCACTCCAAAGACTGTCCTAAATTGTCAGCTCATTTCAAATATTCTCCAATACACTAAAAGACATCAAAAGTTTAAAAGACATAGAATAACTAAATACTACGTCATAAGCGTTCCTGGTGACAGGTCCGATGTTCTGCTTAAGTGGGCAAGTGCACTGTTCATGCCATTTCCAGCTGCCCAACATCTCTGAAGGAATGAGTTCAAGGTTTAAGATGAATATCTGATTGATCCTTGGGAAACATTCATATTTCCAAAGCCATTGTTCTCTAGACAATGGTTGGCTACTCAAGTCTAGCAACCGGGTGATCAATGGCCAGGAACAAAGTCCAGCCCAGAAAAACTGAACAGAGCAGGAAAGACAAAATACAACTCCATCTCCCCAGGCACCATCTCTGAGACCCCACTCCCCCTGTCATACACACACAGATTCTTTCATCTTTAAGGCTTGCAAACAGTGGCATAGATAATTCTCTTAAGATCCCTGTGCACCAGGCAGCTGCTGTGCATTATGACCCTGTAATAATGATGGAAAGGTAACAACAGGGATGAAAATGCATCCAAAACTATCAGTAGCATCACATGGAAACAGTCCACAGAGAAGAACCTGTAAGAGTGGGAACCGTCCAGGGCTAAGGTCCAGCTAGTTTTGAAAGTCTAATGCCCCAAAAGTTGAATTATTGCATTGTTCAAAGGGGTTGAAAACCCTCTTGGGAAATCAAGCATGTAGCTAAAGTGTTTTATTAGGAAAAACACCAACAGAGTTGAGTCAAGAAATGGTTTCCACTCCATCTGGTCTCATGTCTGCTCTTTATCCCAATTTGAGGAGGAGGTGACCTGATGGTCATCTTTGGAGTCTGGTAATTCCCCTCCCCCACCCCCACCCCCAGGGGAGAAGAGGAAGCCCAGGCAAGACTTTTGTAGAGGAAGGGCTGTCCAGGTAAGTCAGCTACAGGACTGTCCAGTGCAGGAGGACTGAGAAAGAGGAGAGGAAGCTCATTGCCCTGGAATATAAAGTTCAATATGAACTTGAACAGACCACAGACCACAAATTAAAGCAGCCTCATAGTGGTTATTCATGCTGGGAGAGAAAACGACTCCAAAGGAGCCATGCAATTTTCTGTGAAAATTTCCCCAGTTTCAACAAGCCTAACAGAAAAGGGGTGGCAAAGAGAAAAGACTCCTGCAGTCTAAACCCTGCACTGGTCAAGAAGGGGCCAGCTACAAGGCTTTGGTGTTTCCTAGGCATAGATTGGTAGGATTTGCAGAGAAAACTGTGTTCTCCAGAGAGCCCAGTTTTCCAGAGCTCAGTACCCTCCGATCTCTTTTCCTCTCTGTAAGTTCCCATACAAGAGCATACCCAGCCTCCATTTAACAACAACAACCACAAAAAACCGCTTAGCTAAGATCGCACTAAAAAACTAAGTTCTAAAGACCCTCACCGCTCCCTTGCAAATGACTTCTGCAAATGGAATGGAGAAGAAGAGTCCGGGGCTGTACAGGTTTAAGGCTGCGAGAATGAATGGAATAGAAGGTAGCAGCACAAGCTGTAATTGCCTGGCTCAAGGGTCTCAGTTTTCAAGAGTGAGCAGTCGCGGAGGAGAAGAACAGAAAAGGGGCTGAAGATATGGAGATGCGCCCAGGCAGACGGGAAAGGCGGGCCTTTGAGGGAGAAGGGGGAGAAAACCAAAGAGCAGGAGCCCTGGAGGAAGTGGGAGAGGAGTAGGAGGAGATATCAAGGAGGAGGATGAGAGGCTCGGAGCTCTCGAGCAGAAGGGCGGGCTAGGGAAGCGGGGAGAAGGGGCGGAACTTAAGGCGTGGCCTCCCTGACACTCCGCCCCTCCCAGGCCCTGCCTCCGAGCCGCCCGCGGCGCTCTGCAAATATGAGGAGAGTCTGCCGCGGCGGCAGCAGCGGCCACTGTACCTCCGAGCTGTGCGCGCCGCGGCCGGGGCGGGCCTCGGGACTGGGGCTGGGAGCCAAGGGGCCGGGGCGAAACGCGGAGAGGCTGGGCTGCGGTTCGGAGTCCCGCGCGGACAGGGGCCGGACGGCGGCGAGGGAGCGCGCGCCCCGCAGTCCCGTGCTACGCCCGCCGGGGATGGGGCGCGCTGCTGCCTGAGGCCCGGCCTGGCGGGCGCCCGCCGGGGGCTGCGGCTGAGGAGCCGAGCGCGCCCTGCACCGGAGTGGCCCGCGCGCGCGCTCGGAGGGGGACGGGGACGGACTACAGCGAAGCCCGGAGGAGCCCCGAGATGTCCCGTGTGCGCCGCCTTCTGCTTGGATACCTGTTCCCAGCCCTCCTGTTGCACGGTGAGTTCGGGGATGGATGGGTGAGTGGGGAGGTTCTGGTCCTCCCATCGCCCGGACGACGACGGCAGGAGTCGCGCCGGGTCGCTGGGTGCACAGTGTGCCCATTTGCCCTTTCCGGCCGGTGGGTGCGCAGAGCCCCTTTCCCCAGCGGCACCCGCAGTGGTTTTTGCCGCTGCAGTGTTCTTTCTGGAAGGATGCGAACCTCTCCCAGATACTTTTTAATCTCTCAAATCCGTAGCTGCACAGCCGAGGGAAAACTTTCTATCCAGTCTGAGGGCCTTTCCAGCTGTAAACTGTCACAGAATCGCAGGCTTTGCGGTCCCCTTTCCACCGGTGTCAGAGCGCAGCAGGGGCTCTCGGTGAGGTCCTTTATGAGACTGTAAAGAGAAAGCTGTGATGGTTTACAGGGAGGACACGTCTCGCGGGTGTTTGTCTGCCGTCTGAGGACCAGTGTTTGTAGTCTGCCTGCACCCAGGCTCCGCATTGAATCTTAGTGTGCTGCCGGGTTGGACGGGCGCAAGGGGACTCTTGGTAGCGGATCATGGAAGCCAGACTAAAGGAGCTGGATGCCCAGATCCCTCCCGCTGGTGTGGAATCAAGTTTTTCCTGTGCTGCTGCTTGCGCTGGTTCTCCAGGCTGCAGAACCACAGACATCTGCTCTTGAAAGGGGTTCTAGAAATTGCACCGTGCAAAATAAGACAATTGCATTGGGGTGGACAAAATATGTTTGATGACAGGTGGTTGTTGATACTTGTGGTAGGCAGTGGTGTGGTCCTTCTGTTGTCCGGGGCAATAGTCAGACATCTGACGTTTCAGCCGAGTGGCTTCACGGCTCTCCTTCCTAAACATCCACTAAAGCCATCCGAACCTGCAGCTGGTCTATTGGGGGACAGTCCCCACCCCCCACTCCACCCCCACCCTGTGCCTCAGAGAATGAAGGGAAGGGAACTGCAGGCTTCTGGGGGTGCTATTTTCTTTGTAGTCTTTGGGACAGCTTTCGAAGTTCCCCCAGGCTTTATGGACCTACCTGAGCAATTGATTGCCAAGGTGTACACTGAGCCCCAGCCATCGCAACATCTTAAAAGTCAGAATGGAAGGCTTGCAGTTCCAGGGCAAAGAGAGAGAATGTATAATTATAGGGTTGGACTTCTAGGCCCATCTGCTTAGAATTACAGAGCAGTTTTAATCTTTGGCTGAAACATGAAACAAATCAGAGCCAATGAGCAGATCAAACAGCAGCTGCCACACACACAAGAAAAAAGAGAGGATGAAACAGGGAAAATTGCCCCTGGTTGAAAAAAAAGAACTGTTACAGTGTCTGCTGGGGGAGGGGGGTCATGGAGATAGTAGTGCTGTCAAATAAAGAGTTACTTAAAAGTTCCATATCCATAGACTGTTTCGAACGAAATCATTACCAGTTGGGCTTCAGGGACCATCTTCACAAATGTACCGTGCATGGCTCCACTCTGATCCTTTTGCTGCCTCTTGAGAAACGGGATGTTCGATATGCCTACTTAGCAATCCAACTGAGATAGGAGTGGCTGGCCGGTATATACAAGTGTATCGTTTGGTCAGTGTGGCCAGAAATCTCCCACACTGAAGTCAGGAGTCTGTGATTACTCCATGGGATCTGGGGAAGTCTCCCCACTGGTGCCAGGAGAAGAAGAAGACAGAGGGAGTAGCTGCAAGAGGCAGTCTGGGCTGCAAGTAGGAACGGGGCCAGAGAGCATGCATGCGTGTTTATGAAGAGAACTTCAGATAAAAAGGGAGGTTTGAAGAGCTTAATTGGACAACCTGGATAAACTTTCACAGAGTAATGCAACTTCACATCGAGTTCGCAATGATGCAATTATTAAAACAGAAGTCACCCAAAGTTCTATCTACTTGGATCCAAGAGGGAGTTGTGGGATCTGCTGCAAAAAGGAAACACAAGTTTCAAATGCTCACTGTCTAAGAAAGGTTGGCCATAACTGGTTAGGATAGCAGAAAGCGTCCGAAGAGGGTTGAAATCCTTCCCTGCCACAAGTTGTATATGATTAGAGCATTTTAACAGAAAATGAGTATTAATCAACTTAACCCCAGAGAGTGGCTTGATGAGCTGCCCCATTTAAGAGATAGGGGTTTTATGGGCTTCTAAACCATCCTGTGGCAAAAGCTAGAGCCCGCTCAATTATTTCAACAGAAGACACACGTTATCCTAGAATGGATTAATGGTTTCTTTTCTGCTCTGTAGGCATTTGATTCGCTAACCATGCGATGCCATTTGACTGTTTGTGATAGCAGTTTTGTAGATAAAAGCAAGGGTCATGTGGTTCTAAATGTGTGAGTAGTAACTTTAATACATTTCAGACTGCCCATCTAGAAGATTTGCTGCATGGACAAATGAGGTTAAAGAGGAAATCACAGAAAGGCTTTCTGAAGGACCTGGAGGAGGATGCTGGTGGGCAGTGCCATTATGTATGGGATCCAGTTTTTGTTCAGTTCTGTAGCCACTTTGATTTCAATTCATTGGAAGTCACAAGTCCACCCCACCCCCCCACCCCCTGCCAAGCCCTATCCATGAGCAAATGAGTTATCACAGGACCTTGGACTTTCTTGCTTTTATTCTCTTATACAACTGTGGATGCAGCGGCTCCAGACCCAAGTTCAAAGTGTGATGCACAGGCATGTGCCTGTCAGGTTGCTTTCCTCCCCCTCAGATTCTGCAAACAACTGCACTTCTTAATCCAAATAAACCCGCTGAGTGTCACAAAGGTACACAGCTGGCAGCTATCCATTATCACTGCTTTCTCTGCTTCACTGAGAAGGCGCTTACGTTCACATGTCAAAATTTAAAACTCATTCAGCTCTCGACACGGACTGGCAGGAGGTGTGGAGAATAGGGGGGTTGGGGGGGGAGCTACACTGACCTTACAACCAGCACATTTCCGTAGTGGAGCAGATGTTGGGGAAAGTTGTTGCTCAAACACTGTTTACGTTTGTAGAGCTCTTTGACTTTTCAGAGAAGTGGAGACCTTTTCAGTCCTTCCCTTCGATTCGGCTTCATTCTCAGCATCATCAGATGCTGAGGAGCTGAGGACATGGCTCAGTTGGTAAAGGGCTTGCCTGAAAGCAGCAGGACCTGAATTGATCTCCAGAACCCATATAAGCATATTTATTTGTCATCCCAGGGCTGGTGAGGTAGAAGTAGACATATCTCTGATCAGCCAGGCTAGTTTGCTTGAATAGTGGGCCAATGAGAGAGAGAGAGAGAGAGAGAGAGAGAGAGAGAGAGACAGAGACAGAGACAGAGACAGAGACAGAGAGAGACAGACAGAGAGAGAGACAGAGAGACAGAGAGAGAGACAGAGACAGACAGACAGACAGACAGACAGACAGACAGACAGACAGATGGTAGTATCTGAGGCTTGACACTTAAGGCTATTTTCTGACTTCCACACACAAGAATATACTCATGAGCCTACACACAGCAGACAGACAGACAGACACACACACACACACACACACACACACACACACATGGAGGGAGAGTGAGAGGGAGGGAGGAGGAGATAGACTTTAAAAACCTGCCAATTGCCAAATCAGTGCTTAACCAACAAATTTCAAGAAAACATTGAAATGGAGTGCAATAGAGATCTTCAAAATGGCATTTTTCTGACAATCGCCTTTGTAATGGAGAAAACATTTTCTTCCCCATTGTTTTTCCCCTCCTTGTCATCAAATGGAATCCTGATCATAGTTTGTTTGTACAGAGTAAGGGCAAGGACCTTGGACAGATGTCATATGTTCTTTTGTTACATAGATGGGCTTGCATCCTACGTGAGCAGTCCTGTGATCATGTGTGATATGACCATGTTGTACATACTGTTGAGGGACACATGATGACTGACACAGTCAAAAGGAAACATGAACCATGTCAGAGCAGGGATAGGATCTGGCACTCTGGAGGATGATGGGTAGAGGCTGGGGGCACACAGAGCAGGTGTGCCTGAGCTGAAGTGATCCCAGAGGAAACTTCAGGAAGACACCTGCCACCGTCTGGCAGGACTGCATGCTACTGTGTCATGATTGTACAGTTGTGGGCTATTGCTGAGTTCCCCCCAGCTTCAGAGTGACTCACTCTGGAAAGTAGAATGGTTTTACCTAAGTACAAGAAAGGAAGGGTCCTTAGGTGAAATCACTAAGTGTATTCTGTTCCGTGAGTGCTCTCTGATTTGATTCGTCCAGCTAGCCATTTGTTCAAAAACGTTTGTCTGCAGGTCCACTGCCAATATGTGTCACTGCTACTCAGCGCAGGGCTGATGAGGGAGTTTTCCCTTTTTAGAATCCTAAAGAATATCTAGTAGTAATGAAGAAATGACACTGAGAACCTCAGATCCAGGAGGGTGGCCAACTGTGGGTCATTGTACTAGTCTGCTTTCAGAAATTCCACATGTATAACACACACACACACACAAATATCACACATAAACATGCACCATGCACAGCACAAAGATCACATCACACACGGGTACTTAGAGACACACATACCACATATGTATATATGGTATAGATATCATAAGTATGATATACCACAAACATGACACACAAACACCCACATACATCACAAACACTGCACACAAACAAAAACAAATACCAAGCATATACCATATTGATATACTATACACAGTACATATATGTATGCTGTATGAACATATATCACATATATGTGGTATACAACACATAGACACAGAGGACTTGGCCATCTCAGTTCTGCCCATATCCAGTCCAAAGGCCTTGGCAGATATTAAAATATGCTCACTAAAATCAAACATAGCCAGAAATTTCAAAATTTTTTGCTTTATTAATTTTTATAAAGGGTAAATATTTTCTGTAGGAAGGTTTACAGACAGTATAAGCAGTTCATTTAGTGTTTGTTTGCTGCTGGACAGAAACTTGGAACTAAAACCAAGAGTGTGGTATGCACCAGGGCCCACATGGTGTTTAGCCCTACTACCATCTGCAGTACACAAGCTCTTACTCCAGGACCGGGGAGCTGTGCTGGGGCTTATCTCCCTGTATCCACTTCAAAGCATGCTTTACAGTAATGACTGCTCATTTAATTGGGCAGGGCGATTTCATGGGTAAGTAATTACCTGTAGTTAAGCTCGTCAGTCTCATTTTCTATATCATCGCTAGTGCTGACTTGAGATACCGTACCCCTCTGATTATTGAGGCACACACATTATGGAAAGTAGGGAAAGCTGCAAAAGGAGTTGAGAAAGGGATCCTTCAGAACCCCCCGCCCAGAGAAAATATTGCTAATGTGTTAATATCACATTTATTGACTTTCTAACATTAAGTTTTAAACATGAGTGTATAACTCTAAAGACTGGCCTGACCAAAGTTTATTTCAGACCCAAGTGTGTGCTTGAAAGTTATTGTTTTCCAGTGAATGTTGCATTGTGTTATCTATAAAATGCCTTAGAAGATTTTTCTTCCCAGTATGTCTACATAGGCATGTGGAAACCAGAATCTGTAGATAAATTGAGTTCTTAAAATATTGGAAAAAAATCAAGGATCTAGCCCCCATATACTTTTCATAAGTCAACAATGATCTTTGTATATGAAAGAACCCAACACATGGTTGTTATTTAGATCTTTGTTGAGTAAATGAATGTTGGCTCTCAGAGGCTGAACAACCACTGCCTCCCTCCCTTCCGTCTCTTCAAGGGTCTTCTTCAATTTCTCAGTAGCCTGGCTTGCTCCTGAGAGCACTGTGGGTCTGAGTTCAGGGGAGATGTGTGGGTGACAGTGGACATTTCAGTTCCACCTCTCCCCGTGAAAGCTGTTAAGTACCACCTTCCAAGAGTGTGACCTGTGCTTTTAAGTGATGTAAGACCCGGGCACTTCAAGGTCTGTTACTTGGAGCACAAACTTCATTGTAAGTCAACCTTGTGCTTCATCTTATTCAAGCTAATCTGCGTTTTCTTTGCCATTGTTGGGTATGCCTACTGTCTGAGTAGCAGACTGCTGGGTGTTGGTGGATAAGATCATAGCAAAATCTAGATTCCTGAGTGCGGTAATTCACCTCCCTGCTTAGGGTCATGTCACTCATGCATCTATCCCTGTGCGCACAGTCCATAATGAACCCCAGGGTCTGTATAATATTCCGAACTTGGTAACCTCTAAATGCTTAACCTCACAGAACTTAATTTTTTTTCAATAAGTGAACAGTTTCCATCTAGACTTTTACATTCCCCCTCCCTCACATTCCTTCAAAAGAACAGAACCCACCTGTTTGCCATAATGATTTTATTTGGGTACAGGCCATGCTTGAGGTCATTTCCTGGAGAAGTAATATGATAACTTATTCAGAGTTCCCCTGGACTGGGAACAGTGATAGGTGCTTCCCTGTCAATGGGTGCTGAGGACAACTGTTCATAAATTTACCTCAGACTGTCTCTGTGCCTAAGTGGTAATAGCAGTTGACTAAATGAGGCAATGTTTCTGAAAAAAATGAATTGTCAAGTGTTGTGTGACCACAGAGTCCCCTGGGTTGACCAGAAGTCTAAGGCTGGGCTCCTTGACTGACACACCAAGGCAATGCCTTGAAAAAGAGTTGTAAGAATGTTGGCTTTAGCTTCTCCCCCAAATGAAAATGGTACATCAAATACCCTTCCAATTCCTAGACATCAAACAGAATTAGCACTTAAAAGAAGGCCATCCATATGTTTTTATATCAGCCAAAAACAAAAAACAAAAAACCCAGAGATATTTTTATCCACCTGCAAAGAGAAAGAAGACAAAAACCAATACTAAACTTAAGACATAGTATGCTCTTCAAGGGTTCATTTGTAGAAAGCTGTGTAATGATGTCAGATAGTGGAACCTTGAAAAGGTGAAGCCTAAGACAGGCTGTGTTGGTACATGCCTGTAATCACAGTTTCTTAAAAGCTCAAAAGGCCAAGGCCAAGGAGAGCTACAGAGTGAGTTCAAGGCCACCCCAGGCAACTTAGTGAGACTCTATAAAAAGGGCTGAGGATGGGGATGTAGCTCAGGAGTGAAGAGCTTGCTTAGCTTGTGTAAAGCTCTAGGCTTGTTCAAGTCTCACTACAGCTCCTCTTCCCCCCCCCCCCAAACTGGAGCCCAGTGGGAAGTGATTAGGTCCCTGGAGACATTGCCCTTGGGGAGAATTAACATGACCTCAGGGAGCAAGTGGCTCTAATAGATCTGTGGTCCCTACCTGTGTCTGACTGTCTTCCCATCACAGTGCCATGAAGCATGCTGGGACCCAGCACAGTGAGAGGAGTCATAGCCCCCAGCAGAGCCAAGCAAAAGTCAAGGCCATACTTTGTATTCAAAAATAAACTTAATTAAAAAAAATTCTAGCCTCAGGTAGCTTCCTCTAACCATGGGAAATAAATGAAGACAATTATTAACACATAAATTCACTATCACACCTGTTGAGTTGTCTCCATCTGCTGGTCATGTGTTCCCTGGCTGAAGTGTCTGCCTCACCATGTTGCTAGGCTGTGTTCATGACCAAGAGCCACATCCTAGACTGATGTTTGTCTCCTACTTTCCAGTGATTTCCATAATGGATTTTATTTCTCTTGCCACCTGCTAAGAACACAAGCATAACTTTCCTTCCCGGTGCGATTCCATTCTTTTGAATGACCCATGTAGATACTACCCATCATTCCTGCCTCTGCCTTTGAGGACCTGGTTGTATTCCCAGAGTCCTCCTTAGTCGTCTCGACCCATTTCCTATCCAGACTTCCAAGGCAACAACGCTTACCTTAATTCATATTTGTATGTCCTGCCTCTAAAATGCACAAAGTGTTGATCAGTATTTGTCATGCTGAGCAGAACTTGCCAACAATCAAATGCTTGGTGCTATAGGCTCTTCTTTGGAATCACTGTAGAAGGCAGGCTGCCAGCCCCAGCCTTTGCTCTCTTCTTCTTCAGAATCATTAATAGATTGCTGGCTGCCAGCCCCATGCTTTTGCTTTCTTCTTCAGAATCATAAAATGTTGTCTGACAGCCCAAGCTTAATTCTGGGTACTTCGTTCTCCTCAGAGCTCAGAGGGAGGCCAGCTCTGGACCACCATTATTTTAACTGTTTGTTAGGAGAGACTTTGGGAGACTGGCATAAAAGTGTCATTATTGAATAGTGTTAACGGTGCACGAAAGGCACTGTGCTAAATTAGACCCTGCCCAAGAGGGGTGGGCTCATTACATAAGTGGGCTGAAGCTCAGAGAGGCTGAATAATTTGTGTGAGTCTATCAGCTTACAGTGTGTTTCACCAACCACAAGATGGCGTTCTCCCTTTTTTCTGCTTTAAGATCTCTATCTGGGGTGAGTGGTATTATGGAAGGGAGTCACAGTTTCTTTGGTCTGTAAGTAGTAGTAGAGAAGAGTGGGGTGCTCTGCCACTGATCCATGATGTTGCTCTTGACTTTGGCAACTTGGACACAATTGCTTCTCATGTCTCTGAACTTGTTTCCTGCATGGGTATCTTGTACTCCTTATTTTGAGGTTAGTTAAGGTAGACTGGGTTTGAAAATCAAAAGAGTAAACTATTGACTCAGCACGTATGCCTTCTCTCCATCGCCAACTGGTGACTACTCCGAGCCTGAGGAGGAAAACTATTTTGAAGGGTAAAATGGGTCTTCCAACAGAGCAAGGGGTGTTAATTTGTCCTCAGTGGGGCAAGTATTTATTATGGAAGGAATATCTGCAATGCCATAGTTTCTCACCCAACATGTGTTGGTGGCTTGAACATGAGTATACCTACAAAAACGTGAAGCTGTTTGTGTTTTGTGACCAAGACACGTGAAGAGTAAACATTTGCCACCAAAGACCAGAAGAATTGTCAGCTCTCCCTGAACAGATAAACGTCAGAGCCATCTCAGGCTGCTGTGAATGATTCTCGGACATTGTTAAAGCATTATGTCATGGCTGGAGCCTTGTGTGTTGTTGCTGGTAATAAAATAACGACATATCTCAGACGCCAAGGAAGTCTTGAGTTGAATAAAATCCTGTTAGCAGCAAATCCAGTTTCAAACTCAAGCAGCCCGGGTGGGGCGACCTCAGCCTCTTCCCTTGAGCTCTTGGCTTTAAAGATCCAGAAGTTTGCACATCAAGCTTTAGAACACAGTTTGGCCATCCCCGAGATACTAGCATCTTTATTGAATGCCTAGAGTCACATTTCAAGTAGAATCCGCTCCTGTTCTCATGCCTGAGGTCTTTAATTAAAGTCTATTAGAAGCCAGTCACATTATAATCGACTATATTATTGATCCACCAGATAGCGAGTTGTGTGACATTTTGTTCTTTGATTGCCTGACAAGGGATGGACTTGTTTACTGTCATCAGGATAATTATAGCTGTTGGCGTTGGTAGAGGTGAATGGCACTTTTGTTCCCTGTATTAGTTCAGAACCACATGAAAGATCAATGTAGATATCAGACAAAGAGGTATTAAATATTAAATGATCAGAGTTGTGCTAAATGCTGCATGAGAGAGCAGGGCATACGGTGTAGATGATGTCCATCACAGAATTGCCAGTAGTTCACTCCTGACTTGTCCTGGCCCAGTGTCATCACAGCTGAACAACAGGGGGAGGGTCCTTTGCTGTGTGTGTGTGTGTGTGTGTGATGCTGTTGTGTTAGTGGGTGCTGATTTGGGGAGAAAAAAGGCAAGTCTGAGATCAGCAAGCTTGCTTCTTCTTCCATTGCCCAGGCTGCCCATCTGGGATAGTACATGTGAAATGGAACGTAATGTTAGGAGAATGACTGGAAGAAGTTTCCCTGGACTATGGAGACCCTTACTGCATAACTATGACTGTGAACAACGCTGTCACAATATTGCTATAATAATTGCTTGTATAATTGCCCACAACCAGCTCAGGTCAAAAGCAGTGGTCTTCGCCTTCAACTGAGCACCACGTGTATCAGCAGTGTTTGCATCACTATGATCACAATATCTGACAACAAAGAATACTCTCATTCTGGCTCCTTCTTCCAGAGAACTCAGTCCTCCATGACGGGGAAGGCAGAGGAGAGTAGTTCAGCTCATGATGGTGAGGTCATGTGACGGGGGCTCTTCACTTTACGTTGGACCAGAAAGCAGAGAGGGCAGTAGAATCAGAGGCAGGGCTATAACCTTCCAATGCCTATCCCCAGTGACTTCTCTCCCTGCAAGGCTCTGCCCCCTAAAGGGTCCACAGCTTCCTTAAATAATGTTACCAGCTAGGGAATGAACATTTCAAACCATAAGTCTATAGGGAGACATTCCATATTCAAACCATAACGTATCATCGTCAACTTAAGTCAAGAATCTCTTACTCAGGTTTCCACTAGTTGAATAGAGCCCATAGGTGGCTTAGACTCATAGCTCCCAACTGTGTTTGAATAGTGCTAAGAAGAAGAAGCAGTTGCTCTGTCAACAGGGCAGCATTTTACAGAGGAAGCCATGAGAGGTCATATTCAGAGACATATATCTTCTAACTGCTAGGACTGTACACCGGCAACCCATTCTGTCCTCTCAGTGTTTGAGACACTGGGAACAGATATCTGAATATGAGCATTCTGCAGGGTCTAGGGTGGCTCCCACAATGCCCTTGATGACAACTATTAGACTTCATTACTTAAAAGGCCCTACCATCTCTTAACATCACATCTGGAAGCCAAGATTCTAATTCATAAGCCCATAGATAAACCATAACAAGGGCATCCATCTGGAGACTGTGATGGCCAGGAATTATGAGACTTGGTGCAAGCATATGGAAGGCCAGCCAAGGAGCAGGTCCCAGCCAGGAATTGAGAACTGTCTCCTGGCCACTTCTCTTTCCACATCTGCCAGGCTATGTTTTCAACACTGTTGATCTCTTTGCTCTTATTATTCCTCACCTAAATATGTCACTGTGTGAAGGTCCCCTTCTTGATATCCCCTTTCCCTTCTCTTTCTTCAACACCACCTCTTTTTTTTTTTCATGTGCGTCTAGAACATGCCTCTCTGAACTGACCCGGTGAGGTCCATTCAGGGCTCTACCACACAGGTGCTTGTGCATATGTAAAAAGCCTAGGTAAATGTACCTGAACCTTGGCTTTGCAAAGAACCAGCTGGGTGGCCCCAAGCAAGCTAGGTTCTGATTCTCGAAAGCCTCCGTTTCCACCTGGGAAGTGATCTTCAAGAGTGTCCCTGGCATGGGAGTTCTGAAGGAGCAGGCACAGTGCACAGCCTGGTGGAGTGGGCACGCTTTTCCCACCACACTCACTGCCAGTTGCAGACAGGATGGTCTGCCTGACTCACACCAGGGACTGCTGATTTGCTTACTTTCTGCTCTTGGTTTGTTTTTTCCAGGGCTGGGAGAGGGCTCTGCCCTCCTTCATCCAGACAGCAGATCGCACCCTCGGTCCTTAGAGAAAAGTGCCTGGAGGGCTTTCAAGGAGTCACAGTGTCATCATATGCTGAAGCATCTCCACAATGGTGCACGGATCACAGTGCAGATGCCCCCAACCATTGAGGGCCACTGGGTGTCCACAGGGTAAGAGCTCCATTTGAGACAGGAAGTGCAAAGAGAGCAACCTGGGAAGCAGGGTCTGAGGATGGGTTTAGATGCTAGCTTTGTACAATCAACAGCAAGAGAGAGAACCAGGCATCTCTTGGAAATTATGGTTGGTTATGCAAGCAGAACTAAGAGCTGCAGAAATCTTACTCTGAAGCAGCAGCAGTATCAGAGCTACACGGTGTGAGTGAATGGATCCTTGTTTACTGAACTCGGTGGGACCACTTGCCTATAAAGAGAAACCATTAGCAAGTGAAATTAAGCGTCTGTGTTTCGCCAACCCTGAAACGCGACTGCAAAGCTTCTTATGGTCTGAATATTCTCTCCATACACTCTGTAACTTAATCTACAGTTTCAGGGCACCAAGCGTAAGTTAAGAGCTGCCTTCACTAGCCAGGTCTTAGATTCTTTTCTGTGCTGTGAAGCTGAGATTTATCCTAGTTTGAGCTCTGGCTTATCTTCCATTAGAGCTTTTAAAAATAGCCTAGAGGCGGATCAGCGAGTTTTTTTTTTCTGCCCATTAAATTGTTGAGCATTAACAAGACTAACTGGGATCTGATGACGTCTCCCTATGCACAGTCCCTGGGATATGAAGAGCAGCCTCCAGAGACCTTCCGGGAATAACTCAACACATATGGACATAAGACGAAAGAAATCCTATAAAATGATGAAACTGATTTTTCCCCCGAAAAGTGGGTCTCTTAAAGTGACTGTGATAAACTCTTCGCAGATACATTTTTAAATGTGGAATTAAAACTTGAAGATGGTCATTTATTAGGTGGCTGCTCTGTAGCCAGCAGTTGTGTATATTTTGTGTATATAGCTCAAACAGACTTGGTCCATATTGTCAGAGATGTTGCAGATGGACCCAGAAGATCAGGAGCTCAATGACAGGAAAGAGAGTGTGAGAGAGCCTTGCGTTAGAATCAGGATAGGCCCTGAAAGTCTACTTTCTTCCCGCAGGAAGAGTTATCTATGTAGAGAAAGAAGCAGAGTTAGGGCTGGATATAGAATGGGCATGGCTTGACTAGCCTGGAGTCCCCAATGATCCCAGCCTTGCAACCCAGCTCCCCGTGTGCAGGGTGGCTCTGAGCTATCTTGCCATCGTGAAGATTAGGTTCTTTTTCGTTGTTGCTGTTATAATTGTTAATTTAGAGTAGACTTCTTGTTGATGATGGTTTGACTTTGTTTTGTGGTTTTGGTTTGGTTTGGCTTTGAGACAGCATGTCATTGTGTTACCCTTGAGCTAGCTGAGTTCAAGGCTAACCCTGAACTCCTGAGGTAAATGGTTCTCCTGCGTAAGCCTCCGAGATAGCAGCACTACAGGTATGTGCCGCTGTGTCCAGCTGACAGGTATTCTAATCTAAGAAAACTTGGAAGTACTGCTTAAAATAGGATCCAGATCTATTAAAGGGCCCTGCAGCACTTTTGAGCAAATATACAGGGGCAACCATAGGCTGGGAGTGACCCTTGAGAGATGCGCACACTTCTGGCTGGAGCTGATGGTGGCTGGATTGCAAAAGAGAAATGGCTGGGTCTGAGATGCATCGAGTTCAGGAGGCAGAGCCCACACACTGTTGATGTTGAGATTAAAAGCAATAGATCAAAAGAAAAAAATGAAGAAGGAGCTCTTCCAATCTCCACAAATCTCTGTCGTTGCTCATGCTCAACTCTAGTCCCTTTGGGTCAAAAGCCTAGGGTGGGCCTTTGCCCCTTTCTTCTGCCTCCAAAGACCACAAGGCATTATTTAACATTAACAACTATATTTACATAACACAAGGTACCCATATTAAGTAGTCCTTATCCCTCAGCAGTCTGCCAACTAAAAGTCCAAGTTGTTGTCAGTTTGGGGAAGCACCTGTGCTTTGGATGGCTTCCCGGTTGCTTGATTTAGAACAGCTCAGGGTTGTTCATGAGCAGAGGGAGAATTCTGATGAGCCAAGACTCCTAACTGGAAAGACCAGGGTCTCAAAAGCTTCACGGACAAACACTGGGCAGTGATTCAAGAGTCCCTGCCTCTACTGGTATAGGCTCTGCGGTGTCCATACGATTGGTGACAAACCATGTGAGACTACTGTCCAGCCATTTTGCTCCATAGGACCCAGTCATGGGGTTTCTGGCTTGGGAGCCTAACATTTATCTAAGGGCATTTCCTCCTTCTCAGTCAACACAAACCAAAGGAATCCTGGTCTCTCTTATTGTGTTAACTCTGCTTCCATTTAACAGCCTCTTAATGTTTTTTCCCACTGAGTGGATAAAACTTTTGAGTAGATAGAAGGGCAGACTTCCATTTCTGCCAAGATTCCATTTCAGAACAAAGCACATCTCGTACCAGCCTAGACAAGGTCCCTGATTTGAAGGATTCATGAGTCTATATCTACCAGGTGGGTGTTCCTGGTCTAGGGCAGCAGCACACTATTCCCTTTTCTCCAGAGAGAGGGGAGCTTCCCTAAGGCCCCTGCTTCTCCTCACACACAATGAGTGAAAGTCTTTTAAGATAGAGTAGCTAGGGTCAGTGACTGAAGCTGCATTGCCTAGATTCACGGTCAGACTCATGTGCTCTTGTACATGTCTCTTCATCTGCTGCCTCGGTTTCCTCAGAGATGGATGGTAGTCATACACAGTACCTAGCCTACTGTGAAGATTCAATACAGTGACGTTTGTCAAGGACATAGAAGACATTGTTCTTCCTACTGCCATGACTTGCCATGCCCTCTCTGTCTTCCACACGCGGTTGGCTTTATGTAGCTCTTCCCCTGTTCTTGTCTTCAACAGCTGTGAAGTAAGGTCGGGGCCGGAGTTCATGACAAGGTCTTACAGATTCTACAACAATAATACCTTCAAGGCCTACCAGTTTTACTATGGCAGCAACCGCTGTACAAACCCCACCTACACCCTCATCATCCGAGGCAAGATCCGGCTTCGCCAGGCGTCCTGGATCATCCGTGGGGGCACCGAAGCTGACTACCAGCTTCACGGCGTCCAAGTCATCTGCCACACAGAGGCAGTCGCTGAACAACTCAGCCGACTGGTGAACCGAACTTGCCCAGGCTTCCTGGCTCCTGGTGGTCCCTGGGTACAGGACGTAGCCTATGACTTGTGGCAGGAGGAAAGTAACCACGAGTGCACCAAGGCTGTGAACTTTGCCATGCACGAGCTGCAGCTCATCCGTGTGGAGAAGCAGTATCCTCACCACAGCCTGGACCACCTGGTGGAGGAGCTCTTCCTGGGCGACATCCACACGGACGCTACCCAGAGGGTGTTCTACCGGCCGTCCAGTTACCAGCCCCCCCTGCAGAATGCCAAGGTACTCACCTAGCCACAGAGCCCTGCAGACTCTGTATCTCCTTGATTAAGTTAAATAGGTGGCCCACTGGGCATGTCAGAGAGATCCTGGGAACTTGAGGAATGTAGGGTTCTACCTCATAGAGGAGGCGTTTCTAGAATGCAAAGGGGGAAGTGTGGAAGGCTGGGAAGGGACATGTAGCTGGGAGCTCAGGGATGCCACCCCCCGTGGTTCATGTTCTGAGGAGTAGTCGTGATGCCCATCAACAATAACTCCAACATCCCAGAAGTTCTGTACAGCCCAGAGGACAGCATGAGGGTCATGAGCGGTACCATAACCACCATGCTGGGAAAGACCCCCATCAGCAGCACACCCCAACTTTGGAGAAGGTAGGACGAACAACGCTGTCCCATAGGACCTTAGACTTCCCTGTGGTCATTTACCTGTTCCTGCTTCCAGGTTGCCAATGGCTTCCTGAGACACGCTATCGTTACCCTGTGAGGTTCTTGGGTCAGGTGCCTTTGTTCTACACTTGGTGAATTTTAGTGCCAACAGTTGAACCAAATCTCTTTCTTCAAGACTCCATCTTCCTTTTTATTAAATGACTGCGATTAGAAGGGGGAGGGAAGAAGGCAGGAAGCAATTAAATCATACAATTCCCATTATTTGAGTTATGTTCTGGTAGTTTTTGGAATTCACAAGACGTTTCCTCCCCCACGCTCCGAATCATGTCAGTTGATGTCTTGTGGTTCTGGGCTTGGGCAAGCAGACAGATTCAAGCTTGTAGGAGCAGCCAGGCGATTTTTCTCTATAGTATCCACCAGCCTTGCTAGCCCTGTTGGCCTTGGTGGACCACAGCTAAGAACAGTGGGTCTGGCTGACTTTTCTTCATTAATCAAAGTCTTCTTTATAGGTCCCACTGAGTTTACTCATCACTAATCAAGCACCTCAGGGACTTCTCTGATGGAGATGGTACAGGGCTGCCTGTCTTTCCATCTGCTTTTGTATGCTCGTGTAAAGGAGCTCTACTAAATAACCATCCTCGTTAAAACTATGAAAATTATGTCCCGTGTGCAAGGTGGTGCTTCATGGAGGCCCAGAGCGCACAAGCCCGCACAAGCCTGGACTGCCTGGGGTGATGGTGCACTGCTGTAGGCAGCTAACCAGCAGGACCTGCAGGGCTCCTGGAGCTTCCTTCCCACATGGAGGAGGAGGAGGAGGAAGGTCCCTTGTGCTCTGTCCTTAATATTCAGAAGTACCAAGAAGCAAGGGAAGCTGTGGTACCCAAGGAAGGCCTGGTATCCTCTTACTGTGATGGGCAAGAGACCTAAAGCCCCATCCCTTCATGGTGTAGGAACTGCTTAGCAGGGTGCTGCCTGCTTCTGGGGGCATGGTTCTAGACCAGGCTTCAGTCGATCTTTTAGAAAAGCAGGTAAGGACTGATGGCTTCCATTTCTGTTCTGAGTCCCGACTGGAAGGTAGCGCCATCTCTATTCTGCAGTGAGCTTCACAGACGTGCACCATCTTGCTTCCAATTGGATTACAAATGGAGGAAAGGAAGGGTCATTTCACACCTACATGTGAGGTGTCCTTTGAGTAAAGAATGACTGACTGATTTCATGTGGTCTGGGTTGTCCACCAACACTCCCTTAGCCAGGGACATGCCTGTTCTGTCACTCCAAACCATTATGGCAATCTGCCAAGCAGGCAGGGTCATTGTCATGCCCTGCACCCCTTCCAGTGAGTAAAAAAACAGCTGTATGCCTAGTGTGTAGGCTCATGACTAATTCTAGCACTCAAGAGGCTGAGGCAGAATTGCTGAGAGGAATGCCTGGGCTACATAGTGAGGTGCCAGGGCCAGCCTGAGTATACAGCTTGCTGTCTACAGTATAAGACATTGTCTTGAAGACAAACAAAAAAACAAAATATAAGCAGCAAAAACCCATCCCCTCAGTAATCATGGGTAGAGGTCGGTCAGGCTGCCTGCCCCTTCCCTAACCTTGTGCTGCTGTTTGCACGGCCAGGAACAGGTTCTGTTTCCTTGCCAGCATGTGTCCACTTGGGCTCTTTGATATCTTAAGCTCCTTTTAAATGTCAGAAAGAGAAGAATTGGTTTTGTTTCCTATACCCTCCCTCCCTTTTTTTTTTTTACATGAATCTCTTCCCTTACCTCCTCTGCCTCTAGAGTGTGAAGGTTTCTGGGTAAACTTCTTACCTATGGCCAGGTGGGGAGGACCTAGCCTGAGGTTTCTGTTCCTCCCCGGTCAGAGGTCAGAGCCTGACTGGCTTGTGATTCCTTGCGGGTAGGAAGAATGTCTTCAGAGTCAGTTATCCCGGCCTGGCATGGGATTTCAGGGTGACAGGCACGATGCTGACCTTCTCTGGGGCACTTTTTATTTCTAAACAGTTAAAAGATTTTCTTGAACTCTGGATAAATTGGCAAGCCTGTGGAATTTGGAAATGGAAGCTAGTCCGAGTACACAGCTGTCCTGCTGGCACCAGCTGGGGTCAAGTGTTCCCTTTCTGACCCCTTGGAGGCTCCGTCCATACTTCTTTCCTTTACAATGGAAGTGCTGCACAGATGCTGTCCATCCTGTCTCCCTGAGCTGGAGAGAGGAGCCTTTCTGGCTGGCGGCTCCTGGAGAAATGAAAACGGCAGGCTGGAGAGTGTACAAGCGCTGTCGGCAGCCACGAGACACATCCTCCTGTCGTCTCCTCCCTTCTCTGGATGAGGCAGTTGTGGGAGCATTTATCTAGATTCTCAAGACTCAGACTCCTTAAACCACCCCAGGTCCGAATCCAAGATTCCAGAAACATGAATGGTGGAAAGAATTTGAGGAAGTGAGGTTTATCTAGGACATTTCTTCATAAAAGGGATAAGAAGACCAGCATGTGTAAAGGGATCTCATTTGTGTAAAACTAATGCTGACAACTAGGGGGGAACAGAGGGTGTGAAGAGGGGGGACCTAGCAATGGATTCTGAGGAAGGGTTCGGGTGGCTTCTGTCATTTGTACCATGGTCTTGCAGAACCTAAAAACCATTGCAAGGGAAAATTAAAATTCAAGAAAAGAAAAAAATCCCAGCTAGGCATCATAAGGAATAGTGAAACCAGATAAGGCTGGTAGCCACTGGGAGGAGGGCTGAGGTTCCCCTGGCTCAGCAAGACCTATGCTGTGGGACCACTGTGGCTGCCCAGCCAGTGTGGTTGCAAGACTGTAAGGCCACTGGGCTCAGCAGCTGAAAGTAGCCATTCTTCTCTTGTTGTCCCTTGCCTTGTACCTCTTGGCTTTGGTGCATCGTGATGCCCCTCAGGAAGTTTGTAGGTCCTTCCCCAAGACAGCTAGGAGGAAGTGAGTGGACTTGGCCAGTGTCTTTCTAGACACTGGACATGGTACAGCCCAGTTGCTCGTGCCCATGGGACATTCCAGCAACAGGTTGTTTGGGCTGGTTGTGGCTGTCTAGCCCAGGACAGGAAGCAACTGGGAGAGAGTTTCTTCAAAGAGTACACACGCCCGTGCAGGGGTCCTGGAATCTCTATCTTTGAACTTGTTGCCTCTCCCTAATTGCTGGTCCATGGAGACCTGGCCGAAACTTAGTTTAACGCTAAATTGAGTTTGAAACCGCTAGTCTTAGCCCCTGTGGAAACAGGACACCATGTAAAAATAGAAACTTCAAGGCAGCCTGTTTTTCTAGGCTTTATGCAGCTTGGCTCTAAGGCTCTGAGTCTTTTGGCAAATAAGAGCTGTTTGCAGACTCAGGTGTGTGGGGATTTCTTTCAGGAGGAAATTGGCTACTCTTCCTTAAGAAAAATCAGGGTGGCCTAAAATAACCTCTAAGAAGATGCTCCGAGTGGGAGTTTAACCCCAGCACAGCACCACCCTCTGTCTTGATTCCTGAGAGCTGTATAGTTGGAATGTATTTCATTCATGCAGTGATAGATTCAAATGGTTATTAAAAGCAAATGATGGCCAGGAGCCTTGGAAATGGCAAGAGTTTTAAGCTGATGGAATTGCTCAGTCTCCAAAAACCTCTACAGATTCATCCACAGGGTTGCAAGTCAAAAGGATTGTCCAAAAGTAACCGCCAGGCATTGCGTGTCTTAAACATTCTGACCTAGCTAACTTGCTCCTACAGCTGCCTGGGGTTGGGAGGGAGGCCTTCACAGCACCAGACCCTGACAGAAAGAATGGGGTCAGAGCTCTGACACACTCTCCAGTCTACAGAAACTCCCAGGCTGGGAGCCAGCATCAGTTTCTAATGCAGAGTCTTGTTTGAGAATGAGGGCTTTCATTGTCTACAAGGTATTCGTTCCAAGACTCCAGAGACATCAAAAGATGGCTCAAGTCCTATGCTGGAGTAATGTGTGCACGGGAGCTCCGTATACCTCCATATACCTATACATCTCAAGTGGACTTACAATGTCTAAGAGAGCCTGAGTCTATAGGAGTGCCTGTTATACTGTATCCTTCAGGATCCTGCGAGCAGACACACTTGAAGGTTTAGCACAGGTGCAGGGTTTCTCCCTTGGTATTTTGATCTGACTCTAGATGTATCCTCAGATAAAAACCCATTCATGGGGGAGGGATGGCCATGTGTGAAAAGGACAGTGATCTGTGGAACTTCCTGGCATTAGTGACATCAGAGGGACTGGAAAAGGTGGCCATGGGCAGTAGACTTTTTCAGCCCATTGCTGCTGCAGACTAGGTTGTTCTTTGAGTGTATGCTATGAGACTCCTGGGTAATGGGACAAGACACCAGCTGGGGAAAGGACAAGGGGCTTTTGTGTGCTTTCTCTTAAGAATCGGACATGGCAGAGATGATAGGAGATGGATGTGGTGGTACAAAGTTGAAGGTTGGGGGGGGCGGGGCTTGGGGACCCGAGAGTTCCCCATGCCATTCTTAGGTAAATTTTCGTAAAGAAAATTCTTCCCGTTATGGGGCCAAGGTGTTCACTAGGCAGCAGATGCCACATGGTGTATATACAGACAGGGCGCTGGCGGTTGGTCATTTCTTGCTTGGTTGTAAGCATCACACCATGGCTGTGCTACAGCGCTGCTGCCATGTCCCGATCGCAGATATAGATCTTGTTATTTCTTGACTCCTCCAGAGGATTTTGGCAGACAAACAGGCATGCAGGGTTGCTTTATTTAAGGAGTTAGCAGGCTAGGAAAGATTTGTTGTCAAGGACAATGCAAGCGGTAAACATTTCATCCCTTAAAAGGCAAAAACACTGAGAGGCCAGGGTGAAACCCCCAAGAAGCAGGAAATTGGCCATTTAAAAAGTATGTCTCAGCAGCTAGGGAGAGAGGAGGGGAGCAGGCAGGAAACTTCCTCTGAGACCAGTGAAGTCATCGCGGCCCCTTTAAAGGGATCAAAATGAACCAGAGGTCATGGGTTACCTGAATCCAATTCTGAATTTATGCATTACATTTATTTATTTATTTATTTATTTATTTATTTATTTATTTACTTTGTGTGTGTGCGCACATACAGAGCTTGGCAGCCAGTGTCCTCATCCACTGAGCCATCTCCTTGACTCTGAATCTGTCTCCAGAAAGCACTGCAAGATGTTCCTCCCACAGACAGCATCTCTCCTGATGGATAAATGTGACTTTCATTACTCCACCCCTTAAATATCCCGAGATCCTTTCTCCCTATCAGTTTGTCCATCAGGAGCCTCATCAGGCTTGCCAGTGTTCTGCCAGGGGACCTAGGGAATGAGGGAGGCTCTCTGGTCTTGGCCTAAAAGGACTAATGCGGAAGCTAGATGGTCTGGAACAGAAATGTCACCCAGCACCCAGCAAATTGCCATTGCAAGAGCATTCACCGTGGGCTTAGCTACCCAGGGTTTCTGTATGGGACTCATGAATACTTTTTTTTTGTTATCCAATGGAGCAAAGCCTTAGGAAAGGAAGTTTCCATCTTCGCCTCCCATTTCTCTCCTTGAACAAAACTTTTAGCCAAGAATGGCTGCTTTGAAGGCTTGTGCTTTGTCCAGCCTGCTTCTCTAATTGATCTTTCACAAGATCTTCTCAAGTAATTTCTTCCATTCTGGGAAGCCCGTGGAAACAAGTGGGCACTGTCAGCAGATGCTGTTGACCAACCCTCCAGAAATAAATGCTGGCAGGAAACAGGAGAAGCCTGAAGAGCCCCCATCAGTCATCAGCCTCAGAGCCCTTTGCCATGGGGCTGCAGCACTTGGTGAGGGGACATTTGCTGTTTGTAGAACCTCAAGCCTGAGAGGGGAAGAAGTTGGAGGTAGCATTCCATAAGCCCTAGGATTGAATTAGAGGCCCAAGATGGCTTTACGTTTGTGACGTCATCTGACCCAGGTTATTTTCTCTTCTACATCTTGGTTACACAGGCTGGAAATTATGCCAACATTCTCATTAAACTTAAGACCTAGATTTACTTGAATGCCTCAGAACCTCGTATTCTTATGCACAGGCTGCAGTTCTTGAACCTGCTGCCCCAGGGCAGTGTGCAGACAAGCAAACCCTGCTCCCTGTCAGCAATGCCTTGTACTTGGGAACTGCAGGGTCGATTTCCATTTTTAACACGAGTTCTTCTTTTTCAGAGAACACTTGTATGGGGCTTATTTCTAGCTCCAATCCTCTTGAGTTAAGTCTTCCCCCAACCCCTGGTGCCACGCATGGAGCCCAGAGTCACTTACATGCCAGATGAGCACCCAAGTCCTTAGATAAAGCTTTTATAGAGCTTTTTATAGTGGGCGTAAAGAACAGCAGCAAAGCTACACCTACTGCGCCCCGACTCCCGATCTTAACCTTCAAACCCTGTGTATGCAGAAGTCCTGACACTATATAGTTCTTTCTAACATGGAAGGAAATGAAGTGCTATAGAGCCAAGTTGGTGAGCCTCGGAAAGGACACTTCTCAAGTGGGAATCTTGTATCAGAATGCTTTTCTTCTTCTTCTTCTTCTTTTTTTTTATAGTAAAACTAATTTTACAAAGCAAATGCTTTCTGGTGGTGCAAATCTTCTTCCGTGTGAACGATCTGCATACGGAGTTCTCTTCTGCTAATCTGTAAAGGCTCTCTCATTAAACCTCCCTAGAAAGGGAGCTGTAGGGCAATACAACGTGCAGACTTTATTCTCTGTGACTGTGACACAGTTGCTGTAGATCCCTTTAGTTTTCATTCACGCCAGAAAGTATAAGAACTTAAGAAAACAATTTTTAAAACTTAATTCACACACAGAAGCATCGCCGTACACCCCCCTCCCCCGCCATGACTAAAACCGTCACCTTCTTCACCTCATCCACTGAGTCCAAAACCTCTGCCTCTGCTTATGACATCTTTGGTTGCTTAATGGTAACTGCAAAACTGCTTCAAAGGGATGGGGAGGTGGGCAAAACAGACCCTGCTCTAAAGAATTTTACAAGTGACAGATATGCTCTTTATCAAATTGTTACGGAAGGATAAATTTAAACCACAATAGGAAGTTGCCCATTGGGAAAACTGTTACCAAAGGGGGTGGGGGGAGTGGAAAATAAATCCTGGCAAGGATGTGGGGGAATTGGAACTCTTGTAGTTTGCTGATAGAGATGTCAAATGGTACAATGACTGTGGAACCCAGGCTTCTCCCTCAAAAATACAAACATTGCACTGCCATATGGTATAGCTATTTTACATTGCACATGTGGTATAGCTATTTTACATCTAGGTATATACTCGAAATGATTGAAGGAGGATTGCAAATATATACCCATGCAGCCATGTTCATGGCGTTATTCACAGCAGTCTAAAGGCCTAGGAGCTGATAAGCAAAATGTGTCCCTGCCTGAAATGCTTAGGCCTTAAAAAGGAAGGCCATTCTGATACATGCTCTAACATGGGAGAACCTAGAAATACATTTGCTAATGACACTGGCTCGCCACAAAGTTGCAAATATTATATGAGTCTCCTTATAGGGGGCCCTAAGTTATCTCTCATAGGAGGTCCTTAGTCTTGTCATGTTCAAAGACAGAAAGTGCAGGGGTGGTTGCCAGGGGCTAGGAGAGGAAGGGATGGAGGGTCATTTGAGTTAAGGAAGACAAGAAAGTTCTAGAGATAGTGTGATCGCTACCTAATCATGTGACTATTCTCAATGCCACAGAATGGTACACTTAAAATTACTAAGATGATGAGTGCTACAACCTTTTTTTTTAAAAAAACCACAATAAAACAAAAATAACCAGAGTAAAATGTTTGGTAATACTAATGCTTAAGAGCCAGGTTCCTCCTGGCCACTGCACATGAACACAAATCCCACAGGCACACTGGTTCAACCATGCCCTGCCCACTTTTGATTTCTGCCCAGTGGAAAACCTTTTATCTCGAGAGCACAATTCATCTGGCAGAACCACAGGCCAGAAGAATCCTCTTGGAGTCCAGGACTCCTGCCTGCTGTTCTTAAAGAAGTGATATTCGTGAACACCAACCTACCACTCCTGATGCCATTGTAGTACAGCCTGGGTGACAGCTGGACCATTTCCCCACTCATCCTTTTCCTGCTGAACTAAAGAGCATTGATCTTCAGTGTTGTGCCATCAGCACTGAGCTGTCCCTGAACCAATACGGTCCCAAAAGGGGAAAACAAATCTTTTCAGGGATTGAGACTTAACTTCCTAGAAAGGCCAGAAATGAAGGTGGCACAGTGGATGGTCCTAAACTCTCACTGGATATAGAAAATGAAGTTGTGAAGAGTGGGGTGGAGGAGAAGTGGAGGTAGAGATGGGTGACAGTAAGTTATTAAGCCCACAGAACCTTGTAAGACCCCCTGGGAATCAGATGCGGTGGGCAGCAAGCATCTTTGCGGTGCAGATTCCAGCAGTAGGGACCCAGCTCTGTGTGTGTGGACCACTGGAGACTGACTGAACATCAGCTTCTGATGCCTCCTCTGGAATGTAGCAAGCCACCTGCAGGAGCTTTAGACTGTCATGGATGGCCAGGGCCTCCGTGGCGTTGTGAACAGGCTTCATGCTGATTGTGGTAATATTCTGACCTACTCTGCTCTTTGCAGGAGCCCCAGAGTGTACATGTTATAGACACCACCCTAACTTCCCATCCTGGCCTTTAAATGTCAGAACAACCCGTTTAGGGCAAAAGCTTTGGATCCTTCACCTCCTGGCAGCTTTCAGAGAGGACATAGCCTGTCAGAGCTCAGGACTCTGCGTTCTCTTTTACTTCGGTTCGTTCTTTCCTTCCTATAATGAACCCAAAGGACCATGACCTTGCTTTGGTCTACCCAAGTGGGGCCCCTGAGTGGAAACCACCTTATTCTTCCCTTTCTCTCCTGCGGCAGTTACTCAAGCATGTCCAAGAGTCACCTTGGTGTAAGTGAGGAAGTTGAAATAGAGAGAGAGGAATAACTTGTTTGTGGCTCCCACCAGCTGTGAGGTAGGCAGTGGGGGCCTGCTCAGGCCTTCAGGATCTGGCCAGAGATATTCTCATCAGCTCTGATTCAGCTCTGCTTTCAGTGGGCTGTTTACTTGTTATCTCCCTGGGTCTTATCACCCTGTGGTCTGCTGATAACAGGCTGGAGCATGGTTTATATTCTCCCCTTGCCCCAAAGCCCTCTGCAGGAATCCCAGGCCAGCCAATGCCCCTGGACCCTGGGAGATGGAAGGCTTGTCCCCTCCCCCTTTAACTCGGTACCCAAAGTGATCTCACCATCTGCAAGCCACCACGCATCACAGGCACAAAGGAAGTGTTCTCTACTGTAAATGGTAACTAAACTCATCCAATGGATGGAAAGGGTCATGTAAGTACAAAGTCTTCCCTTAATGGGGGTGTAGAAGAGGCAGGTGGCAGCCACCTGCCTGCTCTCCCACCCCCACCCTTACCACAGTCTTCCAGGAAGGCAAACTTGTCACCGTTGCCAAGTCACATTTATGAGGGCTACCACCCTACCTTGTGGAAGGAGGTGAAATTTTGACTTCAGGAAAAATGCTGAACAAGTGTGTCCCTCTCTCAGAGGGGTGAAGGTATGACCGTGGGTCTGACTACATATAACCTGGGAGTCCCAGTGAGCTCTCCCTCCCGATCAGAGGGCAGAGATCAAAGGCTATGGTCCAGCTCTGCTTACCTCTTGTGCCTTGTACAAACTTTGTGGGAGTTAAAGAGTAGAGGAGACCATTGGGTTAAGAGTTGTCCTGTGGGCTGGATGTGGTGACAATGTTCCAGTGCTGTGCCTGCTGGCCGGGGCCAGTCCTCCTGACTTACAGTCAGGTTTTGGTTGCCAGCTCTGACGCCTCCAGGCAAACAGGTTAGTCAGAGGTGACATCTGCCATACAGGCACCAAATAAACGCTTCACAGACCGTGCCTCCTGGCAGCGAGAGCACAGCTTTATGGTGGACCTTAAACTGCAGAGAGTTGGGAAAGCAAGCATTTCAAGAGCTGAGGAGCTGTGAGCCTTGGCCTCTGAACACACATGGACAGGCTGTGCACATGCCCCAGAGGTCCCCCATACCCTTCTGTGTGGCTCCTCTGCCTCCTGCATTCACTTTGTCAAAGGAACCCCGTGATTCCTCTCATGTGTTGTCACAGCTCTGTGTTTTCTGTGGTGTGTTTCTCCCTTGAAAAAAATATAATTGTGCTGAAATACACCCATGGATCTGTTTCATGGGTACCCGCTTAAGAGCACAGTTAAGTGGCATAAGTTACATTCATAATGGTGACGTTTCACCACTGTTCATATCTGGAACTCTCACCTTGTGAAACTGAAACCCACTATCTGTGTTTTCTGTCCCTACCTCCCGTCGCATCCCTCAAAGTCACCTTCCCACCTCCTGTCTCTGGATTTCACCATTAAATGTCTCTCAAATAAATGGAATCGAGCAATGTATGTGTGTGCACGCATGTGCGCGCACGTGTGTGTGCGTGTGCCTGGCTTATTCCATTTAGCACAGTGTCCTTGAGGTCCATCCGTGTTGTAACTTGTGTAGAACATCCTGCCTTTTAAAGTTGAGTTCTCTGCCATCACACATACAAAGCACAGTGTGCTTCGCCGTTCGTTTGTGGCTGCACAGTTGGATTGCTTTCCCTCTCACTTCTGTGGGTCAGTCAGTGCCCTTGCTTTGAGTTCTTCTGGACCTGTAATTAGGAGGGTGATAGCTGGATCACATAGTAATTCTATGTTTGAGCGTTTGAGGAACCGTCCCACTCTTATCCACAAAGGCTGCATCATTTTACATTCCCACAGACAGGACCAAAGGATTGGGAGGTCTCCACATCCTCACCCACATAGCCACTGGATTTGTGATGATCTGAAACCTCAACAGGGTCCCTAAAGGGTCCACGCCATAGCTGACGTTAGGCAGGCTGTCCCGTGACAGCCGCATGCATTGTGTGAATATACATACTGGCTCACACTGTTCTCTACTCTCTGGGCACCAGAGCATGGCTCCATTTCTTTTGGGGGTTTTGGGTATAAACGATGGTGACCCAAGTACCTAATCCTAACCATGGTGAACCCACCCCCTGCCCATTTTCAGGGATATACATGCACACTGAGCTCATGAGAAGACTAAAGTCTTTAACTGTCTTGGTTTCTTTGTTTCAGAACCACAACCATGCATGCATAGCCTGCCGCATCATTTTCCGGTCCGATGAACACCACCCTCCCATCCTGCCCCCCAAGGCTGACCTGACCATTGGCCTCCACGGGGAATGGGTGAGCCAGCGCTGCGAGGTACGCCCCGAGGTCCTCTTCCTCACCCGCCACTTCATCTTCCACGACAACAACAACACCTGGGAAGGGCATTACTACCACTACTCAGACCCTGTCTGCAAGCACCCCACATTCACCATCTACGCTCGAGGCCGCTACAGCCGCGGTGTGCTCTCATCTAAGGTCATGGGTGGCACGGAGTTTGTGTTCAAAGGTAAGTCTGCTAGTTCACATCTCGCAGCACGGCTTGGCACATTTCTGCTGGGACAGAACCTAAGAGAAAGGGTATCTTTGCTGCTTGAGATCTGGGGATGAAGTGAGAGCCATGTCTGCCTTAAAGCATCCTTGGAAATACCTCCTTCCTGCCTAGAACAGGCTAGTACCAGATCTCCACATGACACTCAGGTACAATGGAATCCAAACCATCACACGGGCCACTATGATGTGAGAGTCAGGAATGCTCCTGCAATGAAATCTAGCAGCCTCTCTGATAGCATCAGGCCTGTTTGTATGCTGTGTCCTTTTCCTGAATGAGGAATACAGAGCAGGTGTCGGTTACTTCTTGATGCTCAGAGCTGTCACTTCCAGTCTGAGCTGAGGCTGCATATGAGAGCCTGTGCCAGGCTGGAAGGTGAGAACATCATAGGGAAAGTTCACTCTGTGAACTTCTCACCCAAGCAAGGAAGCTGGGGTTGGGAGGCACCTGCCCTGACCCCAAGGGAGGACTTACTGCTTTAGTTTTAAGTTTGAATGCCCAAAAGGTGGTTATCAGTAGGTAATACCAAATAAAGAGGGTAGCTGGGTCATTGGGTAACCCCTTCAGAGTAACACTGTATCCAATGATTGTGAGATGTCTGTGTTGCCTTAGTGAAGCCCTGAGCATGATTCCTCCTTTGATGGAGGAATTTAGCTCTTGGACACTGGTCTTGTGCTAAACTTAAGACAAATCTGTCTACTCACTAAAAATCCCACTACACCTGTATACAGTTAACCCTTAGGACCCCAAGGGTCTGCAAGAGCTGGGGCTTATATTTATTTCTTCTTATTTTTGTTGTATGCAACCTAACTGCATTTAGATTCCTGACTGATGGGCCCATATTAATCTGTGAAATTGGTGATTCGGATACATGTTCAATGTGAGATCTCTTGGATATTTCAAAACCTTTTCATAAAACAAACATTTGAGTTTTGTTAACTATGGAGGGGTTTTTTTTGCATCCTAGGGAGTAATACCAATTAAAGGGGGTATCTGGGTCATTGGGTAATCCCAAAGATCACTTTTGACTTTTGAGAAATGCTGGGACAGTTGTATTTCACAGGGATGTGTGTGATCATCTCCAAACTGGGCTCAGCATGTAAACCAAATGTCACTGTTTTTTGGTCATATGTACAGTATACCGTCATGACTTTACATTCATGGGAATTAATTTTAGGGCTCCCTGAAGATACCAAAACGCAAAGTTGCTTTAGTTCCTTCTGTGAAATGAATACACTTGCACAAAACCTGTGCATATGCTCTTATACTTTACACCATTTCTACATTACTTCTGATACTTAATGAAGTCATTGCAGGGCCATGTAGTTAAGTTGTAGCTGCAGAGTGTGTGACACTGTGAGCTGGCTGGCTGTGCTTGGTATGATTACCATTCAAGTCAGCATATGGAACTTCCTACCCGAGCCTACTGTTTTGATTACTGTGGTCAGCCAGGCAAGTGATTGGATTGTGCTTTAAAGAGAAAGCTGTGTTGAAACAGCACCTCTAGCATTTGCCAGGAGTGTCTGCCTCCTTAAGTTGAGTCCCTAGAGTCATAGATATCTCTCTTCTCCACAGTGAATCACATGAAGGTCACTCCCATGGACGCAGCCACAGCCTCCCTCCTCAATGTCTTCAGTGGGAATGAATGTGGGGCTGAGGGCTCCTGGCAGGTGGGTATCCAACAGGATGTGACACACACCAATGGCTGCGTGGCTCTGGGCATCAAACTACCTCACACAGAATATGAGATCTTCAAAATGGAGCAAGACACCCGAGGCCGCTACCTGCTGTTCAATGGCCAGAGGCCCAGCGATGGCTCCAGCCCAGACAGACCAGAGAAGAGAGCCACATCCTACCAGATGCCCTTGGTCCAGTGTGCCTCTTCCTCATCGAGAGCTGAAGACTTGTTGGAAGACAGTCAAGGTCATCTGTATGGCAGGGCAGCAGGGAGGACAGCTGGGTCCCTGTTGCTTCCTGCCTTCATTAGCCTTTGGACTCTACCACATTGGGGCATCCTCAGATAGAAGACATTTCCTAAACCAAGACTCTTTACCGTGTATGACTTTCCTTCACACAGAGAAAGGACATTGATTCTTTCGATGCACTTGAATGCCTTGAGATCTGCCGTTGCTTCTCCTCTCCCCCCTCTTCCAGCCTCTGTGCCATGAGCAGTGTGTTTGAAGTTTCAGCTTTGAATGTCTTCCCGCCCGATCCATGGCCTGAGAACTTCATAGCGGTGTGATTGCACTTTATGTCTGCAGAGAGCCGGGGCTAGTGTGTTTAGGGGTGGCAGCTGCCTTCTTCTCTCTGTCCCCTGACTCCTGACTATGTTTCTGAGCTGAACTTAAAAGATACAAATGACAAGCTGTAGCTCTCTCTGCCGTTGTTTCTCTTTAATCTCTCCAAATCCCTTCCACACTCGAGGTTTTCGACACTGGAACCCAGTGCAGAGTTGGCTTGGGACCGCCATGAAGACCCCATGTTTGCGACAGGAGAGCCGGGGGTGTTGTTAAATACATAAGAGACGAGGCAAGGTCCAGCTAAGTCTTTGTTCCAGCCTTAATGCCAATCAACACTTTGAGAAATGTTGAGTAGAGAGGTGTCCCTAAAGCTTCAAAGTAACTTAAACTCTGTTGACGAGCGAGCGCCGGTTTTCACTTGTTGAGAAGAGATGTGTGCCATATACTTGGTTTGGTGGCTACAGGGTACAGCCTGCTGCTTAACCCTCAGAAGAGACTGATCCATTTGGGAAATTCAGAGCAACTCCTGCTCCAGGCAGCCAGAAGCAGCAGTGGGGAGTGGGGGGTGGGGATGGGGGTGGGGATTCCTTGTGTTAAGTGCCACACAAGTGACAAGGAGATCTGTGGAGTTTTTCTCTAAGTGAACCAATCCCCTGTGTCCTGGCTCACAGGGTGGGCGTATCCACTCTGCCATCTTTGACACATAGAAACCGAACATCAGTGCTCCAGTAGCTTACTAATGGAAAGAGGTTGGGGTGAGACTCACCCACAGATGAGCCACTCTGCTAGGAGCCAGCTGTCCCTGTGCTCCATGGTGGGGTCTAGGAGGAGTCACCCTGTTACTAGAATTACCAGCTTGACTCAGCTTCCTCTCTGCTTTTCCTTGGTTCTGCCCCAGCTGTGAGGGCCAGAGCCATCTCATTCAGGGTTCGCCGCTTCACAGTCATCCGAAGGGAGGAGGGGATGGCCACCACCCATTCCTTTGTATTATTGCAACTGGTGCTATAAACACCAAGTGCTATTGCTCACAGAGACCCATGCAGTCAGGTGGAGGAGAGACAGAAAACCTAGATGGAACTGAAAGCAGACATGGAGACCAGGACCCAGGAGAAGAGTCAGTCATGTATTTAAGAGTTCACTTTGTGAAGCAGTAGCTTTCAGTGTGGTGTTAAATTATAACGAAGGCATGGAGTACCAGAGTGCTTTATATTTAGATTATATTTTAAGTCATGGTGCATACTTGAGGGGGTTTATTAAAAAATGAAAGTACTAACTTAATGTCTACTAAGTTTAATAAACAAAGAATTTGGAAGTAACCCCACGAAATATGTCTTCTTTGTCGACTCAATGAATTCTGACACTGTCTTCAAAGTGTGAGCCTATAGACACACTTCAGTGACCAAGAGTTGGGCTTACAGCCACTTTGGTTCACTGCAACCCACCTGGAGTTATCTATCTCTACCCTTTAACAATGTGCTGATCTACGCCCACAAAGAGATAGATATTAACACATACATAGTGTAAGCATGATGAGTCTGTGAAGTTTGTGTGATCACTTTCTGATGTAATATACATCTCTACAGAGAAATAATAACAGCTTATTCACAACTCACCGACACACTGAAGTATGTCACCATCACTCCCGAGTGCATTCATCTTGGCTTGGTTATATCATGCTAACAGCAATAGGGTCTCTAGAGTCAGGTCCCTTATGTGCGCCAAGGTGATCTTGATGTTATGTGTGACCTTGAAGCCACAATGGAGCTCGAGGCCATCATTGGCTTGAGGGTCAGACATGACAAGTCAATACTGAGATGCTTTCGTTGTTCTTTAGATTTCCCTTGTTTTAATTCATGTGTATGTGATGGAACAGGTAAATATAGTCACATCCTATACCTATACCTATACCTATACCTATACCTATACCTATACCTATACCTATACCTATACCTATACCTATACCTATACCTATACCTACCGAGTACAGGTGTCACACAGTGCAGAGAGATCCCCGAAGCTGAAGTTACAGGTGGCTTAAAGCCACCCAGTATTGGTACAAAGAGCCAAAGTCTGTTCCTCTGCAAAAGGAGTACACCAGTCTATCCTCCAACACCTGCCTACTTTTAAGACAGTGTCTTACTATGTAGCCCAGGTTGGCCTTGAATTCATGGTCCTTCTGCCTCCACACAATAAGTGCTGGGATGACAGACCAGTTCTACTATGTCTGACTGGAACAAGTCTGAAAAAGGTATGCCTGACCCTAGACTATTCCATTTACATAGCAAGTTTGAAATCCACCATAGTTCGGTACTCAGCACCTGGCAAGTCTCCCTGTTAGTCGGTGGTGGGTAATTCTGCTAGTAAACTCTACATCTGAGGGAAGTCATAAGTCATGGAAGATTCTTACAGAACTCACGGGTCAGCTGCAACTGGGCTTTAGGCCACTGGTGTAGCAGAACATGAGGCTGGATGGTTGGCAAAGGATACAGGTTTATTTTGGTTTGTGGTTCTGGAGACTGCGATGCCTGAACTCGAGCAGCTGCATCTGACAAGGGTCTTCTGCTGCTTGATCGTGGCAGCAAGCCCCAAGTGAACTTGAGGTGAGCATGAGGGTGGACTTGCTCTATCCAGTCTGTTCTGGCAACAAATCCAGTCCCACGAGATTGAAGCCCTGCTGAGAACAGCATCATTCCGTTCATGATGGCTCCATCATTGACCTCCGCCCCTGCTATTGGCTCCACATTCCAGCCCTGCCACAGTGAGGGAATGCGACTCCCAATCATGAATGTCGGCGCAGCACAGTCAAAGCATAGCACCAGGCTTCTTTTCTTCCTGAGTAGCTTGCTGGTAAGAGTCAGAAAAGTCCCTGGAGTTGACAGTAAAGAGTTCAAACTCTAAAATTCAAACTGCCCCACCCATCAATCTCCAAAGAAAACTGATGGAGTCTCCTCTTCAGTCACCACAGAACAAAGGGTCCATTTTCTCAGACATGGGGCAATTCAGCAGGGCCCCACATAAAGAGCCACAACCAGGGTTGCTGGCATTCCTGAATGCCATGGTGGCCTGCAGAAACAGCCTGTGGGTCTTGTGGATTCTGCTTGAAGAAGAAACTTCAGTAAAAGAACCAATTGGTATTCTACCATCTCTCTCAACTTAGCCCGAATGCACGATTTTCATGCCACCCCACAAAGACCATGCAATATTTTATTGTGAATACTGCCTTCCATCCCTACAAGATTTGAGAGACATGACACTGAGACTCAGAAACCAAGAAGGAATCTAGTCAGGCATCAGGTACTATCCCAGTGGAAAATGGAGAGGAAAGTTGGATGGAGATAGAGCAGAGCCCATGCAGTGCCCCACACAGGTGTCCCCAGGCTTTATGTAGACACCTGAGCTTTTACGGGTCCAAACAGCTCCCACAAGGCTATGTCTACAGAAAAAACAAAGACAGTTTAGGTAAATGCTCTCCACAGACATCTAGATTCTAGAGAAAACTCATGAGCACATGTCCTGGAAAAAAAAATTCCCTAACAGAAGGCCAGAGTGTCGCTGGCTTGCAGCACAATCACCAATGATGAAGATAGCTCCTTTTTAGCCATTATCCCACTTCGTTCCTGGTTCAGCTGAAAGAAATAATACTTTTTTAGGGGGGGAAACCATACGGGAAGCTGTGGCCTCTGACTTCTCCACCACTGGGATATGATCAGATCAACAAGTTAGACTGAGTTAAATTTCAAAAGAACCTAACAGAAGTGATGTACCTCCAAAGACATGAACTCAGACACAGTGTCTTAGTCACAGTTTCTATTGCTGTTATGAAACAATATAACCAAAATCCAAGTTGGGGAGGAAAGAGTTTACTTGGCTTATGCTTTCATATCACTGCTCATCATTAAAGAAAGGCAGGACAGGAGCTCACGCAGGGTGGGAACCTGGAAGCAGGAATTGATTGGAAAGCCATGGAAGGATGCTGCTTATTATCTTGCTCCTCCTTGTTTGCTCAGCCTGCTTTCTTATAGAACCCAGGGCCACCAACCCAGGGATGGAACCACCCACAATAGTCTGGGCCTTCCCTGCTCAATAACTAAAAATTTTAAATGCCTTACAGGCTTGCTTATAGCTGGATATTTTGGAGGCATTTTCTTTTTTTCTGTCTGTTTTGTTTTGTTTTTGAGACAAGGTTGCTCTGTGTAGCCCTGGCTGTCCTGGAATTTACTCTGTAGACCAAGCTGGGAGGTATTTTTGTAATTTCTCTCCTCTCAGATGGCTTAGGCTGGTGTCAAGTTGACAGAAAGCTATACGGCAGTGTATATTCACACATCTGTGCCCAGCCTCCTCCTGTAGGTAGACGTCCTAGCGAGTGGATTCTCTTTCACAAAGCAACCAATGTCTGTTCTCTGTTTCTGGTCTCTACTTATGTGGACTCCATAGCCCTACACTCTCTAAAACACCACTGGAGTGATTTGACCCCTTCCTGTGAGCCACTGAACTGCTATTGGACACCAAGGGAGTCTGCGAGTGCAGAAGGTATCCTGACTTTCCTGGATCAGCACCAGCTCAGCATTGACTTCCTGCTTCAGTGGCAATGGACACTTATGCCCATGGCCAACAAATAGGGAGCTGCTGCAGACTTTTTCTCATTCAGTCAAAATAAATAAACAAACAAACAAACACATCAAACAGTCACGGAGGGATGCAGCTCAGTAGTAGAGTGCTTAATCAACAAGTATGAAATTCTTCTAATTCAATCCCCAGAAGCAGGAAAAATAAATCCACTGAGCCTATCGAGTTGAGGGTGCATTTGGCTTGATGGGCCAGTGAGATGGCTTATTATAATGATCTTGCCGCCAAGCCTGCTGATCTGAATTTGATCCTAGGACCCGCATGATAGAAGAAGAGAACCAACAGACTTTCACCAACAGACATACCATGAGTGTGTATATCATGGTATATGCACACCCATACCTATTAACTACATAAAAGCAATGCATGTTTTTAAATCAATGACACAAGGTTCACCAGGAATTTGTATTTCCAAGAGGACTTTAGGGACAGAAGACCTAGTCTAGTGGTCCTCAACATTCCTAATGCTGTGACCCTTTAATATAGTTCCTCGAGTTTCGGTGACACCCAGCCATAAAATCATTTTCATCATTAATTCTTAACTGTACTTCTGATACCGTTATGAAGTGTAATGTAAATATCTGTGTTTTTCAATGGTTTTAGGTGACCCCTGTGAAAGGGTCATTTGACATCCCCAAAGGGTCAAGACCCATAGGTTGAGAACTGCTGGCCTAGTCTTTCTGCAGCTAATGGGACAACCTGAGTAAGAAATTCAAATTGAAAGAAATCTTCAGAAGACCAAAGTTAGGGTGAACATGAGTCTGCCTAAAGGTTCTTTGCAAACCATCTTCCTGTCTAAGCCAGCAGGTCAGAGTCTCACAGACTGGGGGTGGTGTGACAGAAACTTCCCTGGGATTGGAGACAGGGGTTAAAACACTGTCTCCTCAGAAAGAAAAAGAGGCTGTGAATTGACAACTGGTGGAAAAATCAGAAGGAACCGACTACTGTTCTTTTTTATTTATTTATGTGCACTGTCCAGTCAGGCATGGGTCAAGAGCAGGACTCTGGACTCCGTTACAAGATGGTCTTGGGGTGTGTGTGTGTTTGTGTGTGTGTGTGTGTGTGTGTGTGTGTGTGTGTGTGTGTGTGTGTGTGTACTCCCTCACCAATACCATAATTCAAGAGAATGGGTCTCTTGTTGAAATCTGAAATTCCTCAGGTGAAAGGCTTTGGATGGGAACAGGGGCTGCCCATTCTGGCTCTCCATCCGAGAAGGAAGAGTTAAGGCCTTGAAAGCAATGATCTTGAACACGTTTCAAACACAGCAGCTTTGATTCAGCAAATGCAACAGTTACAAACAAGGAGATGCTAAACCTCTTTCCATGATGTCTGTTTCAGGGGGTGGGGAGGAGCCGTGCAGTGGGCAAATGTGTAAAGCCTGAGTTATTCAGCATCATGAACTAGATCCTGAATTATAAGAACAAATTGAGATATCTTGGAGCACAATAAAAGGCACACGTCAATAGAAAAATAAATAAGAGACTTTTAAAGACATTTCTTTCCAAAATATATGGCATTTTATATTGGTCCCTTCCTTGACTGCTGTTTATTTGTCATGAGAAGCACTTAGTGATGTCACGGGGTGTTTTATAAACATGGAAGTTCAGGCTTTCAGGGAAGGTTTCCTAAAAGAGAAGAGATCATTCTGGTTCCTCCCACAAAAGCTTTCAAGAGTCAAGAAAACCCCGGTATGACAAAGTGCATTGTCTAAAGACCCTTCTGTGAGTCTCTCCTTGCACACTCCGGCATCCACAGCAAATTCTAGCCAACCACAATGTTTCCTTATTAGCCTGAAACTAAATGGCAGGAAACATCCCTGAGAAGCAGTAACTCTTCGAAACCTCGTGCCAACTTAAACCCGAGCAGACAGATCTGTGAAGATCATTTCTTAATACTTTGAGAAATTCCACTGAAATGAGAGATAACACACTTGAAAGGCAAGCACTTTTTTTTGCATCAATAAATAAAACATCAAAGTGATTTTTTGAGGCAGAAATCCAAGGAAGTTGTGTGCCTTTTCAGCATAAATAAGCAGGGCATATGAATTCAAATGATCAGCCCTGTTTAAACCCAGCAATCCCTCCTGCCCCTGAGCGAGCTCTCTCCGAGGGAACAACACAGACACAGAAACTGCACCTTCCACTAGAACCCATTTTTTTTCACTTAAAGGGTCTAAGATTTTGATCATTTTTCCAGACCTTGTGTGCTGATATGTTAACTTTTCCATTTTAATTCACTTGAGAAACACCAGGGTTTTAGAGAAAATGGTAGTGATTGAAATAATTAGGAACCGAATAGGAATTAGAAACTCGACGTACATCTAAGAAGGATAATGGAACCCCTCCCCGCTGCCTGCAGCTGACTTCAGGCTGTATAAGGAGGTGGAAGCATCACAGACTTTGCCCTAGAGATGGTTTCTCCCTGGTTGATCTCTCCAAACAGGTCTGGCAGAGCGGAGTCAAATAAGTAGAATGTCTTTCCTGCTTGGTACATTTAGCTTTCTAGACAATACGTAGAGGCAAACATTGACCAGTCAGTTAAGACACTTGCGTTGAGCCTAACAATCGACCTGAATTCTATCCCCCAAGCCCTCACAGTAGAAGGAGAGAACCAACTGGCTCCTGCAAAGCTATCCTCTTTGAGTTCTATAGTGTACTATGGTATACACACACACACACACACACACACACACACACACACACAGTGAAAAGGAAGCAAAGCAAAGAGACCTGTGTGGATTTGTGCTCCCCCCACTACATCTGAGTCCTTGTGGAAGTCCTTACCATCTCTGCGCTCAGCCTCCTGACTTACAAACTGAGAATGAGGGGCCCAGAAAGAAGGCTCAGCTGGTGAAATGCTTGCTTGCTGTACAACCATGGGGACCTTATTCCAGACACCCAGGGGCATACACATGTAACTCCAGCACTTAAGGGAGGAGACTATAGGATCCTGGGGGCTTCCTGGGTGTGCCGGTCTAGCTAGACCCATGGACATCAGGTTCAGTGGAGGGAGGAGAATGACAAAGCTACCTGCACATACATGTAGAATTCTGTATCCACCGGTATTACAGCACCTGTGGAGTTTGCTGCAGGTTCCTGATTCTGCACTCTGTTTAGGCCTCTGAACATACTTTTCAATGGGATTTCCCCAGAAGACACCTATGAACTCACAAGTTGAGAGAGAGAGTCATGGTTAGTCTCTAAGCATCTGCCACCAGTGGAGGTACATGTCCTATCTTGCACCATCCCATGTGTGAGACTGAGAGAGGCTGAATGGGAGATCAAAGGGGGTGAGCATGCTGGTTTGTCTTCACAGGGTTGTCTCTGAGTAGTGATAAGGGAACATCAATTAAGGCTCTCTGTGAATCCTGGTATATGTTTTCATGAAAGAGTGGCATACAGCTAGACTTACATAAAAACAATGCCTATGTGTAATTTGAATAGTGATTTACCTGTCTGAAAAACACACAGTGTAGATTTGTTATTTTAACCATCTTCAAGAGTACAATTCCATGAAACACAGTACTTCACCATTTAATCATCTCTATTATCTACTTTGAGAGCATTCCATCACACACAATGTCCTCTTTAAAAAGTTCCTCTTGGGGCCATTGGGATAGATCACTGGTTAAAAAGGTTTGCTGTTCATGTAGGGAAACGAAGTTTGATTTCCAGCACCTATGACTGGAAGTTCATATCTCTCTGTAACTATAGCTTCAAGGGATCCAACAGCCTCTTCTGGTCTCCTTGGATGCCTACATGTATGTGGGACATGTACATAGACACACAAAGTACGTACACACACACACACACACACACATACACACACACACACACACCAGCAACCACCAATTTGCTTTCTGTCTCTGGATTTGCCTGTTCTAGATTATATTTTGTCTTGTCTAGAACTTCTATCCTTTTTTGAATGAATAACATAACTTGTGTTGATCTCTTCTGGAGGGGAAGATCCCAGATGCTGAAACTACCCTGGTCTGAAAATCTGAGACCTTGCTAACCCTCTAAATTAATTTTTTTAAAAGATTTATTTATTATATGTAAGTACACTGTAGCTGTCTTCAGACACTCCAGAAGAGGGCGCCAGATCTCGTTGCGGATGGTTGTGAGCCACCATGTGGTTGCTGGGATTTGAACTCTGGACCTTCGGAAGAGCAGTCGGGTGCTCTTACCCACTGAGCCATCTCACCAGCCCCTCTAAATTAATTTTTATAAACACATTTTATTACATTGCAGAAGTGTGGTCTATTTCTATATTTACAAAAATCCTTGGATGCCTCGAAGATAAGTCTGCTTACTTAACAAAGTCTTACAAACTTTAGTTTGGGGGAGGTGGATAAATTGTAGGGTCTTTTTCTTTAGCTGATTGTACTTCACAATATTCTGTCTGCCACAAAAAGACAGCTGCTGGGAATAAGACATCACTCATTGTGTTCATTAGGGTACTTTTGACCCAAAGGAAGGAACTGTGATGTCACAGCCTGCAGCCTTATTACACAGCTCTGCAGGTGATGCTCACTCCAAAACTCTCCTAAGAAAAAAGTTTGAAACAGCTACCTGGCCTGTTCCCATTAGGTCTGTGAAGTGCCACCATGTTTCTTCATGCTAACTACCCAACCTGTGTTTTACCAGAAGACATGCTAACTAAAGCTCAGGTAAGTGAGCCCCAGATGCTGTGACTTAAGCCAAGTATTCTAAAGTCTAAACATCTATCCCAGCAACTATCCACTAATTTTTACAAGGCCAGTGTGACATAAGCTGACCACTGGGGCTTAACCCTTTCACTACTGAAGGGCAGAAAGTGTGTAGGGACAAACTAGTATTGTACACGAGAAGAAAGCTTTGATTTCATCAGTTTCCACCGAGATCCAATGTAGTGATTCTTTGACACTATAACTGATGAAGGATGCCCAGTGCCAGCTGGACACTTCCAGGGACATTGCTCAACTCTCTAAGGCATCTTATTCCACTTAGAAACTTGGAGTTCTAAGAAACGTTTTCTTCTCTTGCGCTGAAATCAATCTGTTTTTACCCATGGCCCTAGTTCTGTCTGAATAGTAGCCTCTCCTTCCACTTGGTTCCCTTCCAACTAGCGGCCTGTCCTGTCTATTCCTACTCCTCTGAAACTGCGGCTTTCCCAGTCCCACTCGGACACCAGAGCTTCTAGTCACTTCTCTGTTTTTATCTTTTTTACTCAATTTCCAATTTGACAGACAAATATTTCTAGATGGTGCTGCATAACCCACCATCACCATGCAGGAGGCATTGTAAATAAGATCGTACAGTCCCCATGTTAAGTGGAGTGCACAAGCTTGTGGAGCAAAAAGCCTTGGCCCTCAAGCAGAGCTATGGGGAGGTGGTGGGATCTTTAGCTAAAGATGGGACTGTATAGAAGCAAGTTAGGTCAACAGAGTTTGGAGGGGAAGCCAGTGTATTCTTCTGTCTGTTTTACCTCCTTATGGCAAATGAGCAATGTTGTTCCACCATGTACCATTGCTAAGGCTAGGCTGCTGTAGGCCCAAAGCAACAGGCTGATGATCATGGGCTGAAGTCTCTAAAGCTGTGAACAACAACAGCAGCAACAACAACAAGAGCAACATCAACTTCTTTTTCTTTTTTTGAAAAAAGATTTATTTATTTATTTTATGTATGTGAGTACACCATTGCTCTCTTCAGACACACCAGAAGAGGGCATCAGATCCCATTACAGATGGTCGTGAGCCACCATGTGGATTTGAACTCAGGACCTCTGGAAGAGCAGTCAGTGCTCTTAACCACTAAGCCATCTGTCCAGCCCAACAACTCCTCTTTCTAACTTAATTAGCTCAGATATTTGTTACAGGAATAGAAAGCTGACTCACATATTTTCCTGAATCAAATGAATTCCAATGGAATCAGTAGGTGACTGTTTCAAAAATAAGACACTGAACTTTGAAACTGTTGGTTGTCCTTAAAGCTTCGGAAGAGAGGCCAGCCCTTTTATGAGGTATGATACAGAAACGCAGGGGTTCAGAACACCCCAGCAGCATAAGACTCTGAGAAGGTTCAGCTTGAGCGAAGCTTACTGGTAGAATGCCCACATTGCATGCACAAAGGTTTAAATTCCATCCTGCACATCCTTATTCCCACCTCTTGCTCAGAAAAGAATTTGAGATGGCTCGATGTTTATGAAGAGAAAAAAAACAAGTCATGTATGTAGTTATGATGGCTGTCTGAAGGTAAGTAGAGTTTAACCTCTTTGTGCCTTGTGTTCACGGAATACATTGCTCATAATCCACAAAATAGCACACAGTGCATGAAGATATTTTTTTCAACTATTTTACCTTTGGGAGACTCTATCCATTTGGAAGCTTGCAGAAGGTACTTACTTAACACAGTGGATCCAAATAGGTGAGTCGGCACCGAGAGACGTTCTGGTATATTGATACTGTTGCTGGAGGCACTGGGTTTTATTTCCAAGGACATCCCTGGTCTGATGGGTAGGGCCCCCACCCCCACCCCCTGGAGCAGAGGGTTGGGCTGTGAATTCAGCTTTTGCTCATCTTGGTGCTTGGTTCTTTGTGTCTGAATGGCTGTCTTGCGTTCTTGGCTCGGATCTTCCTGCTCTAGCTTAGACTATATGGTGAAAGCATCTGAGTTCTTTATTGTGTAGTCAGAGATTCTTTATTTACCTATTCATATCCGACTTTATTCCAAAAATGGCTCAAGGCAGTTTACGGAAATACCTACCACTCAACAAGACCAAACGGTATAAAAATAGATCCGTTACATCTGGACAACCAGAATGGAAGGCCATGCAAAATAAGAACAATCCAGATGTGGCCTTGGTATGCATTAGGATATGCTGTCAACGAGTAAACTCTAGCTAGAGGTGAGCCATGGTTAGTGCCAAGTCCTCTGGAATTGTCGTGGCAGCGTGGCTGAACATTTCATTAAACTAAAAGGAGTCGGTTGCTCCGGGGGGAAAAAGTGTAAATGTTTCCAGGACCATGAAGAGGTATCTATCTCTCCTTTGGGAATCCCATTTAATGGAGAATAAGCTCTTGTTTATCTTGGCGGGTTTCATTCCCATCCAGGAACAAGGAGTCAGAAAGGAAGACCTTTTCAGGTGACCCACTGCCCTAGAGGTCATTGTTGAATAGCTTTTGGAAAATGGAGTCAGGGTACCTGTTACAGGCACTGTGCTTCCCAGGCCGGCCCAAGTGTAGAGGCTTCCAGGGCTGTTTACAACCATGGGCTCATCTGAAATTAGCTTTCACTGGCCCGTGGAGCTTCAGAAAGCATACTCCTCTTATTTTGCACACCTTTGATGTGCGTGGCTTTCATGTCGAATTACTGTGTTCACCACCAAGGAGATCTTTCCCAGGGATTTCGGTGGAGCAGGATTTGACTTTCATCTTTCAGTTAAATGTAATTAGGAAAGCCAACCGAAGGAACTTCCCATAAAATGAGATGTTATTAAGTGCTAATAAAAGACAGACAGGTAGAGCGAGTCTCTTGGTTCACAAGTCATAAAGGCAAAGCCTCCTTCCCTTCAGAGAGCCTAATTATCTGTCTCTGAGCTTTCATGTGACTGGGGCAGGCTATTATTAGGTGTCAATAAATGCCCACAGGATGCCATCTGCATACAGAATATGCTCTGTCGTGTGATGCTCCTGACATTAGCTTTTGGCTAAGCCGCGTCAGGTTTAAGGCTCAAACCTGCTCTACTTCTTTGTAGCAAAAGTATTTACCATGTGCTATCCAGGCAGTTTCTAGAAGAACACTCACCAAAGATCTAAGATGGACTATTTGGGGAGGCGGCAGGCACTGCCTGCTTGCTGTTGTTTTTCACAGGGTACTAATGTAGCCATTCCTGGAGTGGGTGAGTGGAGGTGGGGGGGACTCTGCCATGGACATGGGCCTGTGTAAGTGTCTTCTCCTCCTGTCTGTTCTCTCACAGGTTGGGAGTGGAGAGTCAGTTCCTTGTGTGGTCCTCTCACTAGCCAGCCGACCCTGATAGGGTACAATGGATCATAACATAGTGGCTGCTCCTCTGGCCCCTCCCGCTCCTCTTTTTTCATGTCCCTCTTCTCTGCTCACAGAGGAACTGTTACGGGCCCTTAATCTAAGGCAGCCTCTTCCCTGGAAAAGAGATTCCTGGTCCTCCTAATAGAGGTGTGCGCACGCATCTGTGTTTTATGTGTGTAAGTGTGTTAGTGTCTTCCTGGTGCACATGCTGCTCAGCATGTGAGCATACGGATGTTCAGTGTGTCTGTACGTCTCTCTGTGTGGCATGTCTGTGTTTCCGTTTGCATGTGTTTGCATCCAGCATGGCTTGGTCTTGATGACCTGACTAGGGCAATGGAGGAATGAAGAAAGGATAGCGACACAGGCACAGGTGCAGAAAATCTGGGATCAGGTGGGCTGTGCACCCTCTGTCTACATACAGTGTGGGACAAGTGGAAGACTTGGCACTTTTATTGAGTATAGCACAGGAGGAGGGGTTAGCTACTCTTCATGGAGGGTCTCTGTCGGGGTGGGGGGAGCCATCTCAGGCTCTCAACATCCAGGAAGAGGATACTGCTGTCAAGGCTTTCCGCACTCTCTGTCAACATTCATACATGGACCAGAGGAAGGCTTGGCCTAGTGCCTGAGCCTGACCTGCATGGCTTTGCCAGTCCTGTGCATCTGAGGACTTGTTGATAATACACACCCACCCACAGTTTCCTCTGCTCCCCATAGTTTACAGATGTGCCTGTGTATGTTGTGTGTATCTGTGTGTATCTAGATGGCTTATGTGTTTGTGGTTTCTGACTTTGTTGTATGTCAGATGTGTGTCTGTGGTGTTTGTGTCTTCTGTGGGTGTACATATAGGTGAGTGCCAGTGGTATGTTTACATATATCTCAGTATCTAGTGTGTGTGTATTCATATGTCTGCATGGTGTTTGTCACTGTATTACACACATGTGTCTATGTTGTGTATTTTATTCCTGTGAGTGTTTGGTATTTATGTGTGTACATATTTGTGTTTTTATGCTATGTGTCTTTGTGTGTATGTGTGTATATGTGTGTGTTGTGTATATGTGAGAGAGAGATTGTATGCTCTGTACATGTGTCTACACACATGCACCTGTGGGATTGTTTGTGTATGCATACATGAGACTTTGTGGTGTACCCCTCTGTGCACATGAATGCTTCCTTCTCTGCATGTGCACACATGTGTCAATGTAGAATAAGTTCACATTGTCAGGTTGAACAAACACCCCCTTGTGCCTTTTCATTGTACAGTGACCTAGGGTCCCCATCCAGGGTCTAGTGGGTGGTTCCTTTCTCCATCATGTCACCTGCTGAAGCGTAGACACAGCAGCTGGAAGCAAGCTCTGAAGAGCTCCCTGCATGTCCTTCTCAGTGTCCCTACTGTGTGACCTGAGCCTTCTGTCACCAGGGGTTTCCATCATCAGGGGCAATTGTTCCATAGCAAGACAGACACTATTCATTCATTTCTTCCTTCCTTCTTCCCTCCCTCCCTCCCTTCCTTCCTTCCTTCCTTCCTTCCTTCCTTCCTTCCTTCCTCCCTTCCTTTCTTCCTCCCTCCCTCCCTCCCTCCCTCCCTCCCTCCCTCCCTCCCTTCCTTCCTTCCTTCCTTCCTTCCTTCCTTCCTTCCTTCCTTCCTTCCTTCCTTCCTTTCTAAACCAAAGTTTTAAGCAATTCCTGACTCTTTTCTGGAGATCCTTGCAGTATAGGAATAAACTTAGAAAACATTAAAACCGTTCCTTTGTCTCCTTTCCTCCCATGCTGCCTCTGCTCTCAGCAGCCACACATAAGGAGCGATGTTCAAAGGAAGTGCACACTATGCCGTCCGGTTCCCTAGCAACCCCAAAGCCCCGCTTCATTAACAACTGCTCTACATGAAATTAAATGTATAGGATATTATGAAATAGAACCGGAGCATGAACAGATTTCATCAGAGTTCTGGCAAGGAGACTAAAGAACTTTTACTTCAAAAACTGTCTCGCAAGTCAACCCCAAACGCTCAATTCTGTGCAAAAGACATATTTTTTTTCCTAATAGGAATGTTACTTTAATCTTGGCTCCAAAACGACCGTCAGGTGCAAAGCAAACTATAAAATGCCCTCTACTACTTAGTGCAGGAGTTGTGAAAGAACCAGAGGAAAAAAAAATCTGGGAAAATGTCACAGACTCCGCAACAAGTGTCCCTAATGTTGTGTTCCTGACAAGCAAGGAAGCCAGGCTCTAGGTGCTGTTAGAATCGCAGAGGCAACATATCTCCCCAGAAGATTTTTGTATTGTCTTTATAGTATGTGTGTGTGTGTGTGTGTGCACATGGGCGTGTGTGTGTGTGTGTGTGTGTGTGACTGGTCTGCACCTACAACTGACTTCTGAGAGTCAAGGGGGCCAACTAAGCTGATGTGATGGGGCCAGGGAAGACGAGTGACCTTCACAAGGCAGGATTTCCAGCAGAAGTCTGGACACAGAAGACGCAGAGGCCGCTAAACCTTTAGTAGAGGAAACCAAGGGCTGACTAGAAAGCCCATCTTGAATATCAAGGCTCCACACTGTCATTTGCTTTGGTTAATTTTTGGCTAACCCTTACTCTTAGTCATAGGTCCAATTTAGAACTCCAGTTTTAAAATCAACGGGTAGGATTCTCTAGTAGCAAACTCCACAACTCAAGGAACCCAAGGTCGGATGAGAAAAACCTGCTCAGGATGCCTCAGGTTCTCCAGCTTGCATCACAAGGTTGGGCTGTTTCCCATTCACCTACAGGACTAGCGCTGATCACGGAGAGGGTGTGGGGGTTACCGGAATCCATCAAAGTAGAAACCCTTACTAGATAAACACACAACCCAAGTGCTCCTGGCGGTGCAGGCTACACTGGACAACACACCTGTAGGCTAGATGCTGGATTGTCATTATGTCATGAGAAATAAACTTAGCTGGGAGCAGGCTGGGGTGATGAAAAGGCATGAAGCCCTCTAAAATTAACAAGGGTCTGGGCAGAGCAGAAATGAGCTTAGATCACACCTTCAGGTCAGCCAGAGCAAGGCAGGCCAGGTAGGAATGCTGGAGATACTGTGAAGCTGGCTGGAAAGGGTATGGATGACTGATCAGGGTTGGGATCCGGGAGAAGCAGAAAGGCAGGCAGAGACTTAGCTTCTGAGTGAGACTGGTGGCTACTTGGAGTCCTCTCAGGCCAAGCTGTACTCCTTAGATGCAGAACGGAGTACAGGTGTCTGGCTGCGTACCGTCATTCAGCACACGAGGTCTACCTGGGTAGCCTTCTGTTTCCCTGGTCTTGCTGTTTGAAGTTCTGAGTTTAGCCATTCTGTCCCCCTTTCCAGTGAGCCAGTAAAGAAAGTGACCCATTGAAAACTATGTGTTCCAGTAACTGGCTGCTCTCCAGCCCCTCTTTCTTAGGCCAGAGGCAAACTATGATGGAAAGAATTCCTTAAGCAAATAATTGCCCTCATCTTCCCCACTGGTTTTTATTTAGGCTGCCCCATCCTGTCTCCAAAACCCCACTTCTCCCTAGTATTATTCCTGAGCTGCCCGACACAGCCTGATGTAGCACCCAGGACCCCATCAGAGGATGACTGCCGGGCAGGAGTGCATGGGGATATGTGTGCCTTAAAGAGTTTATGCTGTAGAGGGAGTGATGGAGTTACAGAGGCAAAGTCAGAGGTGGAGAGTCAGTATAAGCAGTGGTCCAGTATGTCCAGAAGAACGTAGCTGCTCCCCTGCATCTGACTTGCCTGACACACTAGAATGGGCAGTAGATTCACTCAGGGGAAGCTGTAGACTCAGTTATGCATTATCCCGGCAGTTCTCAATTCTGGAAGCTCACACACTACACACACCAAGATGGCTTTTCTGTTCTAGTATTACTGTCACCTCCAAAGGGGCCAGGGTGTTGCCATTGGAAACGGTCCCTAAAACCGTGCATTCGAAAGATCAGTTTACTTGGGGATCATGAAGACTGAAGGTCTTGAGAGCTTCTCTGGTAGGCTGGTGAGCGGCCCCCAAACCCCTGCACCTCACAAGCAGCAGCAGCAGCAGCAGCAGCAGCAGCAGCTGTGGGTTAGTCCTCAGGCTATTGAGCCAAGCGTTTAACTTTCAACTCAGTTCCCTTCAATTGCCTCGTGAGTTTAGGGAGGCAGGGGGATTTATAGGAGACAAACAGAAACAGTACAGGCTGTGGCTTGCCTGTGCCATGGAGTCCTAGGACACCGGGGCAGCACGATGTTAGCTTAAGGCACACGTGTTCCATGGCTGTGCCAGCAGAGGCTGAACTCGGGGGCTCTGCTGCACCTGACTTGCTTAGGCTGAAGAGGATCTAAGATGTCAAAGCCCATGGACTCCCACGCCAGTCAGCTGCAAGGGATTTCAGTGTCCCCATGAGTATGGAAAGGACTCAGAGCCTAATGAGGCTTCGTAGGGAAAACAAGAACAACTGTGATGGTGGGCTGTGGCGCTCTCACCGTGGAGCTGTGGTTTGTAAAACTGATAGAAACTTCGCAAGACAGGCACGTAGCCTGCTTACCTGTGACTTGGTAAGTTACCACAGTGCTCAGGGGCTTACGGTGGTGGCAGCTTGTTGTCGACCTCAGGACATTGTCCTCGTGATCAGGAATGCAGATGCAGCATGTCAAAAGAGCTAAACATCTGAGACCTCAGCCGAGGGCTGGGTTTTAAGGAGATGGGTGGTTACCACCTCTCTCCAACTGGCTAGCTTCAGTGGTCCACCATTTCTGTGGCTTCCGAATAGAATTGGCCATGAATTCTAAGAGTAATATTTCCTGTTTCCAGATGTGAGATCTGCCCGGGCCCCAGCACTACTAGGTTCCTCAGTACCACCCCAGTGCTAGGTTCCTCAGTACTACCCCAGTGCTAGGTTTCTCAGTACCAGCCCAGTGCTAGGTTCCTCAGTACCACCCCAGTGCTAGGTTCCTCAGTACCACCCCACTGCTAGGTTCCTCAGTATCACCATCACTTTCTACCAGAGATGGTACAATTACAAAGAGGAACAGTTTTTTCTGGTCCACAGTTTTGGAAGTTTCCATGCCCATTGCTTTGGTAAGGTGGTCCTTCATGGTGAGGGTGCCTAGCAAAGAAAGCTGGCTAGTTTATGGTGGTTGAGAAACCAAGAGACTAATGGAGTGCTAAGCACCTCAAAATTCATTTCAAGAGTATGTCCTTTTGTTGTTTGTTTGACTTTTTTTTTTTTTTTTTTTTGGTTTTTCGAGACAGGGTTTCTCTGTGTAGCCCTGGCTATCCTGGAACTCACTTTGTAGACCAGGCTGGCCTCGAACTCAGAAATCCGCCTGCCTCTGCCTCCCGAGTGCTGGGATTAAAGGCATGCGCCACCACGCCCGGCTTTGTTTGACTTTTTAAGACAGTGTTTCTCTATGTAGCTCTGGCTGTCCTGGAACTCACTATGTAGACCAGGCTGGTCTCCAGCTCAGAGATCTGAATGCCTCTGCCTCCTAAGTGCTGGGATTGAAAGCATGCGCCACCACTGCTCGGCCAAGAGTGTGTTCTTGATGGTTAACTTTCTCATGCCAGGCTTCACTTACTAACAGCATCTACTATCTCCCCACAGGACTGTTCTGAAGAGGGAGCCTTCAATATCACATGGGCCTTGGGGGGAGGAGACACTCCAGTTCCCAGCTTCCCATCATAACCCACTACGTTATCATTTTTAGTCTTCCTACTTTGTAAGAGAGACCATGGAGAAATCAGAGTGTATGCTGTGGGAAACACAGCATCCGCTGAGAATGTGAGTGACTAAAACCTTTCCAGTGTTCAAGCCCACTCTGTTGAAATCCACACATGGGGCTTAACGAGAGTAGTTGAGAAGTTGTCTATCTTGCCATTTCCAGGAAATGTAAAGGAAGAGGGTGGTCTAGTCAGCTACCAGGGTCAGCATTATTCCTCTTCAGTCTGAGAGGTTGTTCAAGGTAAGAGAAAGGAAGAGAGACAGGGAATGCAATCAGAATCCAAATGAATGCAAAGTACCTGGCCCAGGGCAGGTTTCTTCTCCCCAGAGGACCGGAAAGTATTTCCATTATGTAATAAGCCGGAGTCCAATGGGAACCCCTGGTTATTATTAGATTTCCTCCCGAGAAGGATTTATAAATGAAAACACGACTTGCTATTTTAGAAGTTTGTTTTTCAGGGCAGAAAAAACAAAAACGCTTTGCAAAAACAAACATGAAAAGAAAAAACATCCATTCGGAGGTGCTCGTTTCTTTTCTTGTTTTCCAGGCTGAGGTCACCTTTCATCTTGAGAGGAGAGGGCTCTTTTGCTCTGCTTTTTCTTCTCCTCTGTTCTCCAAATCTGGAAAAGTCTCCTTCATTTATGCTAAAGCTTTTTCTTACCCAGGACTGCGTTGCTGTAGGCAAGACCGCCTGCTGTAGCTATAGCCATGGGCTGAAAGCGCCCCCTAGAGGGACAAGCTGGAGGATGCTCAAGCTTTTGGGCAGTGGTGAGCTCTGGCCCAGCTCAGCGCTTGGTGCTGCGACTTGAAGTCTCAGCATCCACCTGACAGGACACAGCCCAGTTTCCTAAACCCTTCTTGCCTCTCTTAGAGCTCAGGCCCTACAGCATTTCTCAACCTGGGAATCATGACAAAGGACCCTTCCCCAGGGGTTGCCTAAGACCAACAGGAACTGCAATATTTGCGTTAAGATTCATAACAGTAGCAAAATGACAGCTATGAAGTAGCAATGAAAATAATTTTATGATTGGGGAGGGGGTTACCACAACATGAGAAACTGTATTAAAGAATCGCAGCGTTAGGAAGGTTGGGAACCACTGTCCTACACTGTATTCTGTGCCCTCTGCTACCCAGGATTTCCAGGAGAAATGGCCTGGTGGCTGCTGTGGTAGTGGCCATATTTTATGGGCTTTGAAAACATCATGGCATATTTAGTAGTTGCATATTTAGGTTTCCTTATTGACTATTAATTTCCGATGGCAGAATGGAGGAAAGTCATGGATTCAAGGAGACTTTCAAACATCACACACCCATGTTAACACCATCATAATCATGGAAGACCTGAGCCACTTTCCTAGCTAAGGAGCCCATGTGTCCCCCTCAAAGCACAAGAGCCTCTCATGAGGACCCAGCCTCTCACCCCCACTGCGGCCTCACACACAGGTCTTTAGTAAGTTGTCCCCTGGCCAGTGAGGAGAGCAGTCGCCTCTCTATGCCTGCTTGTCTTCCCTCAAATATTCTGCACACATGGACTTCCCGTGTCTCCTCTTTGTCTGAACCCCCCCAACCAAACCCTTCCCAAGCAAGAATGCCAGCCCCATTTTTGCAGAGCCAGGTGAGTATGTGGGCCTAAGGTGTTTTTTAGCTATGTTCAGGAGGCCAGCACAGCGCCAGGCCGGAGCAGCTGCACACATCTGTGGAATGGACTATGTCTCAGGGAGGAGACCTAGGATGAACCCAGTTCATGGCTTTGTTCCCAACAGATACAAAGATGCATTCTTGAACAGGTTTTAATTTGGAATGTAAATGATACTCTTGAAATATCGTCCATATGAGGTAGGAGTAGTCATTTATTTCACCTTTGTATAACTGACAAATGCATAAATGTAACTGTGTAAATATATTGTCTTGGGGTGGGGGAGGGGTAGAGTGGGGTGGGATCAAAGATTGTGATTAGGCTAAATTCTGCTTCACAGATGATTTCTGGGATATGTTTTTACAATAAGAATGTCATACAGAACTAGGTTGGTAGCAAGTTGCCCGATAAAATATTCAGGAGAACTTTACGGAGCGAAACCAGAAAATCTGTTTGGTCTAGCGAAGTAGCTTCTTAAAACTGCTATCTTAGAGAACTGCCTGTGCTCCTTAAAGTGTCTGTGAGACAGCACTTCCAGGGAGCGCGCCTGCGCTTTCCAGCTTTCAAGGCTGAGAACGATCATCGCTTTTATGAGACCACGTTTGCTGTGGGGGCTAAAGATGTGTGCACATCGCGCCACCGTGTGTTGACTAGCGGGAACTGCAAGACTACGGCAAGCAAAGAGGAAAGCGGATGGGAAGGGCCTGTTGGCTTTTAAAGAAACCACGCCTCACTGTTTCTCCTGCTCATATCAGCTGGGGTTCTTCTTCAGCCTCTTTACGACTACTTCAGCCATGAATAATAAACTCCCAGCCCTAGTTTAAAAAAAAAAATTATTGCTAAAATTCCAAACCGTTACATAGTTGCACATTGACTCTTTTATTTAGAAGCATTTTGAAGATCTACATTATAATGGGCTTAATGCACCAGTTATAGATTTCGGAGCCGGGTGCTTATGAGCTCACAGATTAGCTGTGTGACCTTGAGCGATGGCAAGACTGCCACCCCCAGGCTGGCCTCAGTGTGGATTTTGGCTAGAGGCCTTTTTCAGGCGTCTTCAGGCTCTGCCAAGTTTAGAGTGCTGCTTCCACTCCCCATGGCTTGCACTGGGAGGTGGCTCCATCTGCTCACACAGATCTGTCCCTCTTTGCAGAGGGGAGAGGGCAGACACGGGTGTGTGGTCCAGAGACTTTCTTATGCCCCTCAGCCTTTCTTAAGTACCCTGTTTCTCACTTGGCCTGTTTTGTAAGTTTATGGTAGACAGGAGGCAAAGGGACCTGGTGACTGGGCAAAACCATTGCATATTCAAACTTGAACATTCTGTCCCAGCCCCTCAAAGCTTGTAGACATTTCACAAGGCAAAATGTGTTTATACTGCTCCTAAGTAACCCCAAAGCCTCAAGAGTTTCAATACCGTTTGAAAGTCCAAGTTCAAAGTCTCCTGCAACTCCTAGCTCTGAGTCCTTATAAAATAAAACTTAAAACAGAAACAATCAAGTTATACCCTTCCAGCAAACAAGGGTGCACGTTAGAAAGGCACGGGTAGACATTAACTGTGGGAGTTTGGTCCTACGTTGCTCTGTATTTAAATGCTAAATGCTGGCCTGCAAGATCTAGTTGCCCTCAACAGGGAGATCCACAAGCACGGCAATGATGCTATAACCTTGCTCCCCAAGTTAACTGGCCAATAAAAGGCTAAAGCCTGTGATTGGGCAGTAAATAGAGGTAGGTGGAGTTTCAGGTACCTGAAGGAGAGGTCGCAGGTAGAGAGGAAAAGAAGGAGTGACAAGAAGGGAGGAGGAGGTGGCCATAGAAGGAGATGGATCATGAGCCTGTGGCCAGGAGAAACAGCAAGCGACAGGGGACACCTGACTGGGAAGTAGATTAGCTCCAAAGCTTGTGCAAACCAGGCTTATAGCTTGTAAGTAAAATACCTGGATTGTGTCTTTTATATGGGCTGGCTAGGATAATTAATTCATTTTATAACTAGGGAAGGATCTGGCAGAGCAACCCCAAAACTCAGCAGGGTGGATACGGAATTCTGCCACTTCATGCCCAGGATAGGGAGTCGCATGCACTTTAGAGGGCTCCGGCAGTGCTCCCTGCCCAGCCCTCCTCCTGTCAAGGCTTTGATTCTTGGATTTTCTCATTTCTCTGGGCTTTCCTTGTCAGGTATCAGAGGGCCTTCCTATCTGCTCACATCCTGTGTTTCTAATACACCAGCTTTATCCTTACAGATTACACACAGCACTGTCGCAGACTGCCTGCGCGGGGCATTGCCAGCCTCCCGCAGAACTCTGACTGGCAGGCTTTCGGAATCTGTGAACTACAACAAATTATTCTGCTCTTAACAGTTTTTTCTACATGTATTTTGGTTACAATTAGACAAAAGTAGCTAATATTTAACCCAAGAATTGAACCAGGAGTTGTTATGCAGTTTCCCTGCAAAAAATATATTCTGCATAATAAATAATGGATTTACAGATAAAGTTTTGGGATCAATCCTATTATCATTTGGAAGTTTCTTCCAATTGGAATGAGACTTTGGAAATTATTCTTGGCTTTTGCTGGAATAAAACTAATCCCATCCATTATGGTTTGCTATATTTATAAGTAGTAATTAACAAGTTAATGATGGCAACCTGGATTAAAAATAATCCCCGCATCTCAGGGAGATTAATATGGAGGATTTCTTCTTTCAGCCCTTCTTGTCCGATGTCCACACCACCATTCCAGCTCTGGACTCCAGTATTCATCTGCACCTGCTCCTAGTGCTCCCGCCCACACGGGCTGATGGACATTCCAGTCTTTACTGACACTAACTTTGTGTGATTGGCTCCCCGTATTCTCACACATGCTGTTTACTCTCTCATCAAGGTCAACTGCTTCTCCTGCCCCTCAGTCACCATATGGCTTGTCACTCCCGTCTGTCTCTTCCCTACACGTCCTTGAAGGAATTTCCAGCCCTGTGGCTTAATTCTCTTTGAGCAAGCCCTGCTTTATTATTCCAAGAAGAGAGTGAAGGGAGATGGTGGGATTGTTTTCTCATGTCCCTATGCTGCCTCTGGCTCTCTTCAATAGCACAACGGCTGTCGTGGCTGAATATCTCTTTTGCGATCCTCATTTGCTGATGCTGAAATATAGGTAGGTGACTAGGTCACTCACTCCATGAGGGCAGGCAACCCATACCTTGCTTAACAATTGTGTCCCATGAAAACAAGACTAATATTTTGGGCAGAGCCCCTGAGGCATACTAAGTAAAAACTTAACAATGTGCACACAGGCTGGAGAGATGGCGTGGTGCTTCTGAGCACAGGCTGTTCACCCAGAGAATCCAGGTTCAGTTCCCCAAAGGCGAGCTCACAATTGTCTGTAACTGTAGTTCCAGGGGATCTGATGCCCACTTCAGGGCTCCATGGGCACTACATGTACTTCATAAGCAAACATACATGCAGGCAAAACACCCATATACATGAAATAATAAGAATAAACACTTTTTTTTTTTCATAAAAAGAGGGTAAGAGGAGTAGCATCAGGCTCTGAGGGGCGTGGCCTAACATGCCAGTCAGCTGAGGGGGCGTGGCCTAACAGTACGTGCCAGTCAGCTTTGTATGACTAACAAAATACTTCGGACACTCCACTTTAAAAGAGGCTGGGTTTCTTTTAACTCACAGCTTGGTAAGGGTTCAGTCTGCAACCAAGTAGCCCTCTTTCCTTTGGGCCTGTGGCAGTAAACTGTGGCAGGAGACCACGGTGGGGGAGCCCATTCAATTAGTAGCCTGGAATGAAAATGAAAGAAAGTATCTATCGGCTCCCACTATTTTTCTGGAGAGCACCTGCCTTAGTTAGGGTTTTACTGCTGTGAACAGACACCATGACCAAGGCAACTCTTATAAAGGACACATTTAGTTGGGGCTGGCTCAGAGGTTCAATCCATTATTATCAAGGCAGGAGCATGGCAGCGCCCAAGCAGGCATGATGGAAGAAGAGCTGAGAATTCTACATCTTGTTCCAAAGGCAAACAGGAGAAGACTGGCTTCCAGGTCTCCTCCTTGCTTTTCAGTTTAGGAAGCAAGGCAGCACAACATGGTTGGAGCAAAGCAGCCAGTCCATCCCATGGTGGCCAAGGAGGGAAAGATGGAAGAGGGGTTGCAGTCAGTCCCTTCGAGGATAGAAATGGCCTGTGATGACTGATTTTACTTCTACCAGGCCTCACCATCTAAAGGTACCATCCGCTCTAATACGACTAGATATTGGCTTACAGACAATTCCACTAGGCTCCTCCCAGGAACCTAGCAACAGTGACCTAGCAACAGCTTACCTCATCACCTGCCACCAGGTGGGAGCCAGGTGTATAAGAGGATTGCTGGCACCCCTAGCTCGCTCACGCTCTCTGTCTCTCTGTGTGTGTCTCTGTCTGTCTGTCTGTCTGTCTGTCTGTCTCTCTCTGTCTCTCTCTCTCTGTCTCTCTTTCTCTCTCTCTGTCTCTCTCTCTCTGTCTCTCTCTCTCTCTCTCTCTCTCTCTCTCTCTCTCTCTCTCTCTCTCTCTCTCTCTCTGTCTCTCTCTCTCTCTCCCCCCACCTCCCCTCACCCATGTGCTCCCGGGCCTATTCCTCTCTTTCAGTCCTTCTGCACCCCCCCCCCACTTTCTGTCTCTACTACTTCCTTTTCCCAATAAACTTTCTTTATGCTAGGTCTGACATATGGTGTGATTGATTATCCAGGGAGATGCCTCGGCCTGGGCCCACTAAGATGCTCCCTCCGGCCACAATTATACCATTATGCCGCCATTTCACAAAACACACTAGATGTTGGGCACCAAGCCTACAGTGTGTAGCCCTTCAAGAAACACTCACTTATCCAGACTCTCTCAGTATCTGAGGTGGATGTAAGAAAAGATCGTCACAGATGAAAAACTGACGGGTCGCAATGGCATGGCAGCAATCAAGGACGTAATTCCAAAACTACCATTGATTATCAGCAGAGCTGCCAAGTCACCTCTACTAGACCATTGCAAAGCCCACTCACCATCAGTTTTAAATTCTAGAAGGATTGACAGTAACCAAGGATTACAATCTGTTTTCACGACTGACTGATACATAACTAGAACTAGTAATAAAGAGCTGTAAAAGGTAGTGTGCCAGCACTAGGAGGTAGGAAGAAACACAGGGAGACCTTGTCTTATAAAACAGAAGAAGGAAATCATAAATGATGAATGATGCGCAAAGACTATCATAGATGTAGTGCAGAGAAACTGTAATAAATTGCAAGGACAAATAGGTAAAGCATTTTCGCGGCATGAAAACGCAGAGCTCTTGCGAAGGAGGACTGTTTTTTGTTTTCCAAGACTAGTAAAGACAAGTACTCGACATATATTAATTGCTCCTTAGATATTTGTAGAGTGCAGTCGCCAACGCTGGAAAGAACGTACTCCTGTAAATACCCAACATCAGCTTAAGCGCCTTCAGGGCAGCTCCGCATCACCGCGCTTGCGCAAGGCCTAGCCCCGCCCTCCCCGCCCATTCATTTCACCCATTTCCGGGACAGCTTTGCCACAGGAAGTTTGAGTCCTTCGCTTCCCGTAGCCCCCTTTCCCGGCTTCCTCCGCGGCGTTCCCACGCTGACGCTCCGGGTGTTTTTGCTGAGATTTAGGCGGCTTCACTCTTCGCGTCAGCAAGCGACCGAGGCGATGGCAGCCCAGAAGATCAACGAGGGACTGGAGCATCTGGCCAAGGCAGAGAAGTAGTACGTGGAGTCGCCGCCGGGCTGGTGGCCGTGCGCGCCGGCTGATCGGGAGGGAAGGAGGGCTGTGATGGTGTCTGCGCTTGGGGCGGTGCCTTCCCTTGTGGGTCAATCCCCTGCAGTCGGCCGTGCGTGCCTGCGCCACGGCGTTTGCAGCAGACGCCCTTGTGACAGCCAGGTCCGCCCGGCGCCGGGTCCTCAGGGTTTGCTGCTGCTCTGCTCTGTTCTGCTCGTTGCGGGCTTTGGCGTGGACACCTTGTTTCCTCTTCATGACAGCCAGAAGTGACACTATGGAGGGAGTCTCGCGGTGGAGAACCACTGCAAGGAAAGAGACCCTGGTGCCGTGCGGGGGTGTAGACTGATTCTGAAAACCTCTCATATTCAGACATCCTATTCACTGGGGACAAGGTTTAAGTTTCCTTGGTCCCGTGGGTGTTCGTCACCATTTGGTTCTGGGCGCAGTTGGCACACAGCTGTCCTGGGAACTTCGAATTCTCCTTGGCCCTCTCCTCCACTTCCGTGAACTAGAACATACACATTTAATGATTATCGACTGTAAAAAATTTCTTAGTACACTGTTAGGTGAATCAGAAACTAAGATCTTAACACATAGAAAGGCCTCAGTTTACAAAGGAGGAATTGAGGCGGCCGGAAACTTCCTGGAGACCTGTCCAAGGCTGCTCAGTTGAAAACAGCAGGGCGAGTTTTAGGCAGTGGAAAATCACAAGCCCTTTCTGGTGTACCACCTTGCCTCCTGGCAGTGGCTAGGAAGATGGCTGTCAACGCAGAGGGTGAACCCAAGAATCCTTTTTGCTGGTGAAAACAAACATAAAAGAGCAGAATGGGTGCTCTTAGCCATAATAAAGTTGCGTTTTGTGAACTAAAGGAGGATTTTGACCACCGGAGCTAAGGGAACTGTAGGAGCCAGGATCCTTTCCTAATAGCTTCGGCAAGTCCTCAGGGCAGCTGTGTGTGGAGTTGAGAACTAGGCTCCTAGGCTTCTCTGTTGGGAGAATTGGTGAAAGAGGCCTTCTGTCAAGACAGGGTCATAGATGAGTGGACTTGCTTGTGGCTGTGGTGGGGTCTGAAAGGTGCTTGAAGTTGCTCTAAGTAGAAGAGCCAATGGGTGACAGGAAAAAATGGGCCAGAAGTGTAGAAGAGGTAGTGGGATTGGTCTCTGTTTTCTGATGGCGGTATCACTCATTATCACTATTCTGGCTGAGGAAAGTTTACTGACTCTTAAAGGGACAAAAACAGTCAAGGTCCACAACAGATTGGCCGTGACCCCGACATTATTAGGGCCTTCATTCTTGCTAATTAGTGGTGCTCAGCTGCCTGGGGTTGATCTGCAGTCTTAAGAATCTCTTTCCGGCACATTGGATGTTATGTCTTGTTTTAGGGAGACTTCCATAATCACTTCAATATAGGGCGTAATGGGTGCTTTGGTGAAGGGGCAAAGAGTTAAAGCTTTATTTTGCTGCATATTTTCTCAATTTTGTGGATTAGATATTACATGTAATTGAAAATCTGCTTACATATATAAGTCTTGTTACAAAATATATATGTGTATGTTAAATGCAAACTATAAAATGCATCATGCAGGGATATGTAACTTCAGAGATAGACTCTGGGTAGTTGACGCGTGTGTCACTGAATGCAGGGTGCACTTCTAAGGGCCTCATCTCTCAGCTGAGTGGCCCCTGATTCAGATGAAGTTAGCAGTGTTGTATGTAAGCAGGCTTTCAGTAATTGAGTTGAAATTTATAAGATGGCAGTCAGCAATTTTTATGCCTAGCCAAATTTAATACCTACCAGAACTGTGAGTTTGATATTTTTTTTTTTAAGTAAAAGCAAAATTAAGAAGGGCAAGAAAGATAAACAACACTGGATATCTTTTGCTCTGGCTTCTAAGCCAGCATCAATCCTGGGAGACTCTATCTCTTTGGTGTCCTAATGCACTACTTCTCTTTCTCCCTCCTGCTCAGTGGTGGTTATTGTCTCCTCTGAGTGTTGTTCCCAGTACTCCCTGTAGTCTCCTCAGAGGATGCTACCTGTGACCTTGGCATAACAGATACCCATGGCTGTTAAGTAGTACTCCCCCTCGTGGCTTCTTGGCTGAAAAGGATAGTATACTTCAGGTTCTCAAGCTTGTTAAAGCATACCTTATCTGGTTTGTTAAAATCCAGACAGTTTCTCATTCTGTAGATCTGGGGTGGGGTCATTGTACTTTTCTAGCAAATTTTTAGGCAGTGTTGTTACTTCTGGTCTGGGGACCATGCATGTTCTTTTTGGATGGTATGTGGAAGAAGGAACCTTGGTGATGGGATGGGGATAGAAGAAGAAGCAAAAGTGCATTTATTGTGAATGCACCCAAAGAGAGTTGAGAAGGTGAGGGACCTGTAGCTGATGCTATCTTTCTAAATAAGAAACGTCTTTCTTTCTCATTCTAGCCTGAAAACTGGTTTTTTGAAGTGGAAGCCAGATTATGACAGTGCCGCTTCTGAATATGGAAAAGCAGGTATTTGTGGCTGGAGTCCTGATGCTGCTGTGTGTGTTGTTAACTGAATCTGATAACTTTAGCATAGTAATTCCATCACTCCCTGATATACTTCCCGAGTTAAAGCAGAAAAGCAGAGCAGAGCAACCGCACAGGCTTTGCATAGTCCCACACCTTCCCTCTCAAATATGGCCAGTGCTGAGTCAGGTCCTGGTCCGTGCTCCTAACTGCAGACGTGGGGTAGTGTCAGCTGTCCAGCCGTCAGCACATTCACGGGTATTCATAAATATTGCTTATTTCTGTCTTAGACTTTCTGCAGTTTAACTTTTAAAACTAGTCTCACTGAAGGAGATCTACCAATCTTGTTTTTCCCACATTCACATTTATGAGCTTCATTTTGAGATAAACTATTGAATATTCACGAAGGGTTTTAAGCTGTATATGCATTTTAGTAAATTTACCTTCTATAAGTATAAAATACCTTAAAATATGCAGCATAGGGGTTTGTTAAAAGCTCAGTGATTTGGTAAGGAATGATATGATAGCTCTGTGTCGTTTTGGATATAAAGTAATAAAACATAATTGTGAGGCTGGCAAGATGGCTTAAAGTGAAGGAGCCTGCGCTGCCGAGCCTGCGCTGCCGAGCCTGACCACCTGGGTTTGATCCCTGGATCCCATGGTGGACGGGGGATCTGACTGCTGCAGCTTGTCTCTCACCTCCCTGCGCATGCACAATAAAAATCTAAACCACCACGGATATGAAGTTCTGCAAGCATATTTTCATCCGTGACTTCGTTCATGAACTTGGCTTAGAATCACCTAGAGCAAGCACTTTTCACCAAATTTTAGTTTCAGTTTGTCTCCAAAGGAAATAAGCTGGAAGCTACCATTATCATACACACAGAGGGTTATTTCTTATTCAAAAGGAAAACAAGAGGCTTTGGCCCTGCATTTAAATATTGAGTAAACTTGTTGCTATTGTGCAAATTGCTTGTATTTTATATTTAAAGATAAAGATAAATTTGCTTAAAATTAAGCTTTATGTGGATTTTGGGTTATACTTTACACGGTCGCTTAAAACCAAACATACATTTCTCAGGTGAAAGAAGTTTAACAGCTTTGCTTTATGCCTCCAGGACCACGTGCTGCTTCCAGAAATAAATATTCTGAATCAAGTTTCCTATTCAAATGGCCTTTGTTTATCCTCCTTAAGAGTGCACGCAGAATATAGCCACGTGATGGAACTTTTTACAGACAACTAGGCAGGCAGGAACAGGAATAGTTGTAATATTCTGTTTGTTTTCAGCACTTCATTAAAGACTTCTTTGAGAGAGGTTTTCAGAAGTAATAGTTGAGGAGACTTTATCTAGAAGTGAGACTAAGGCAGGAGCATGTGCTCAAGTCAGAGGTCAGTCTGTGTCGTGTGGTTGAGTTCCCAGGCAGTGGGGGCTGCATGTATGGTGAAGACCTTGTCTCAGAATGGAGAAACAAACAGAAGACAGCGCTCTTCTTAAATGAGTATGGGTTCTACTTTTTCATAATCCACCTTTGGTGGATTTTCCAAATGTTATTGTCTCTCAGGCCATCCTGGTTGTTTGACCCCCGTGAGCCTCCTGTAAAACAGCCTGCAGTGTAAGGTTAGCTCTTTGAACAGCGTGGATAACTAAATAGAAAAGCTTTGTGTTCAAAAATGACTTGGTGCTTAGAGATTGCCCAGAGGGAAGACTTGTTACAAGGCTGGTGTGTGTCAGTTGGGCTGCAGTTTGTCAGGAGTGTAGTGAGCTGGACAGGAAGAAGCTCGGGAATGCGGCTCTTCCTTGGGGGACCCCAGCTATTTGGGAGTAGGTGCTAGAAGGAGTTCTTGGTGTTCAATGGAAGCTGCACCAATGTGTTGCTAAAAGTTGATTAAAACTTTCACAGGCTTTTAAAAATGAACTTAGAAAGATGGCAATTTGCTTTAGATAAAAGTACTATTTCACGCCATTATGAAACCCCCTATCTGAAACCAGTGTATTTTGTAATGTCTCACACAGACTGCTGATCTTGGTGCTGATTCATCTTAGGTCTGTTAATGATGGAAATAGAAAGTCTTTTTTTTTTTTTTTTTTCTTTTTCTGTTTCAGCTGTTGCTTTTAAAAATGCCAAACAATTTGAGCAAGCAAAGGATGCCTGCCTACGGGAAGCTGTTGCCCATGAAAATAACAGGGCGTATCTTTTTTAGCTTGAAAAAGAAATGGAACAATTAGGAGATTGTGAGAACACCTTTTCCCTGCTAGAACTTTGTGTGTGAAGGAAAGCGCTTTTCAGTTAAAGCAGGATGGACAGTGCGTGTGCTTTAAAGCCCAGGGAATAGTCAGTGAGTGACGCTGAGCACACGTGGTACCAACAGCCATGCTTGTCTGTTTGCTTCTGGGTTGACAGGGATTTGACTTGAGATGAAGTGAGGAAGGTCTCCAGACCTGTGCCAAAAAAGAAAAAGTATAGCTAGCTGTTGGAAATGCATAAACTGTTTTGGAAAAAAAAAATTAAATTAGTCTTGCTTAGGTATTTGAAGATTTATAAGCATTCTTGAAAGAAATGTTCTTGTTGTATCTTAAAGGCTCTCATTTATAAATGTCCACTTTATCTCACATGCATGTCATAGTCTTGCTAGTCGCGCCCTTTGTCCTGTTGCTGGACAGCAGTTTAAAGTGCTGCACAGGGAGGTTCAGTGTCTCGGCTGTAGGAGCCGTCAGCAGCACTGAGGTGTCATGGCCCTGTCCTTTGAAAGCAGAAGGACCGGAGACGTAGTTAACTGTCTTTAGAAGGTGAGCTCCAGAGACTGTTGACATCTTCTTTCCTTAATGCTGACATCGTCATGTCCATTCAGTCTTTTTCATGCTGCCAAGTAAGTATTTTTCACCCTTCTTATGTGTTTGCAGATGGTTTAAAAGTTGGGGTTTTACTCTAGCCTGAGAATTTTTGCTCAAGCTATGCATTTTTAAATACTCATTTTAATATATAATTATTAAATTTATAAATGTAATTAAAATAATTATTTTCATTTGCTTTAGTCAGCAGCTGAACTTTAAAGGCCACATGTCTCCTATTTATAAGAAAGAGTTTTAAATTAAATTCTGCACAGTATTTTGCTTGTGAAAACATAGGTGACTTGGAAGTCACCTTTTCCCTGTACTGATAGTTGTTAAGTGCCTGTGGGAGAGAAGGGAGCTTTCTCCTCTTATAGAGTATTGCTTTGTCTTAAAACTTAGGCTTCTGTTTCTCTCTAACCTTTCTGAGACTGACTTTATTTTGCTGAATAAAATCAATTCACTGTTTGGTGCTCCTAAGGTATCATTGCTTAAACAGTAAATAAATAAAATAAAAAGCATGAAACTATACTGTGGCAATGTGGGCTTGGAGGGACACAGTGTACTTGAGGTCCCTTCTGTTGGTCACTTCCCTGCCTGCCGTCTTCACCAGAAGGTTTCTCCCTCTTCCCTCATGAAGGTCTGTCTCATCAGGGAACTTGTATTCTCTTTGCAGAGCTTATGAGCAAGCTGGCATGATGCTGAAGGTTAGTAGCACTGTGTCCAAACAGCTGCAGAGGTAAAGTGAATAAGCAAGCTGTCAAGGTAGAGTTCATGCTGCAGTTGGCAGGTTTCTTCATCGTGTAGAGCAAGAGGGGCGAGGGTTCTGGGAGTGGACGTGAGGTGAGGGTGAGGCGTCCTGCCTAGGGTACCACTGACTGGACCACAGTGAGCAGCCTGTGGCTGCAGTTAGGAGGGAGTATTGAAAGCTCCGTGTGAGATGTAGGGAGCTGGGAAGAGCAAGGCTCTGGGCCCTGCAGCCAGCACAGAGGCTGCTGTTGAAGGAAGCTGCGTGAGGTTTCCCGCATCTGAGAACCTGAGGGCACCTGGATGTGGTAAACATTTATAATGGTATGTCTGTTTAAATTACTTGTTTGTTATGGAAAGGAAAATTCACATTACCATTTATTTTGGTTTTATAAATATCGGGCTGGAGTCAGTAGAGCTACAAACGAGCTATTGGTGCTCTACTGTATTCCTTTTCAGTGGAATAATGGAACATTTTGACTTCTATGCCACATTTATGCTTCTTAATAGCAGGTTAGGGGTTACTGTCTTATTGTAGTTGTAGTGAGATGAGATGGTGTGTGTGTGTGTGTGTGTGTGTGTCTGTGTGTGTGTGTGTGTGTGTGTGTGTGTGCGCGTGCGCATGCGCACATTCACACATCTGTATGGCTGCTGTGTAAGCCAGAGCTCAGCCCAATGCTGACCAGATGGTCCATCCACCTTGTTTTTTGAGACAAAGTCTCTGGTCTGGTGCTTGCTGATTGGGCTAGACTGGCTGACCAAGAGTTCCAGGTCTGCATCCAGCTCTAGTCCCCCCAAGCCGAATTGCAAGCACACATGTGCTGGGCATTTAGTTGTTGACTTTAGATCTAGATCTCAGATGTCACCTGCTCTCTCCTGCTATATGTCCTGTTCTTTCCCCTCCCCACTGTCATAACAAAGGTGTGCTGTCTATTTAGTAAGTAGGTAGGTGACTTACAAAAAGAGGTAGATTTGTTAGCTTTATCCTGTCTGTTTTCTCAAATACCTTTCAGTGTATACTGTTCAAGCCCTTGGGTTCTTTGATTGGACTTTGGTTTTTTGTTTTATTTCATTTCATTTTATTATTTTTTTAAAATTCTTTTCTTCTTTTCTGCTAAGGTTCAGGGGTTTGTCATCCCATGTGACTAAACATAGTCTCTTTATGTAGTAGCTTTAGTCTATGCCTGGTCTCCATAGCTAAACATTTTTTAAAATGTTTTGGCATTGGTAGAAGTGAGGCTGTCAGTTTATTAGAAACAAGCTAACACATTCTCAGCTTGGTGGGGGACTGACCTTTGGATCTGAGAGTAGGCCCTGAGAGGCCACTGAGGGTCTTATATAGAAATAGAAATATAGGAAGTTTCCTGTAGATGAGAATCCTTGCACCCTTGCAGCTAGCTCGCCTTTTCAGGTCTTTCATTAAAATTGCTTTAGTTTTTGATTTAGAGAATCTAGGACCCTAAGATCTTGAGACTTACATAGTACTAGTGAGACACAGAATTGATTCTGTGGGTTGTAATCGTCCCAGAAGAGAGAGATCTTCAAGTTCCTAGTAAGTCAGAACACCAGGGAGTAGCCAAGGTGAGTGAAACAGACCAGACAGAAACACAGGCACTGGAGAGCTGTGGCCAGCTTTAGGAGGTGACACAGCCTTTATAGAGACAGCTCTGGCGTGGCCCCAGCTTATTTTTGTAACCCGGGTCTGAAGTCTGCTGTTAACTATAGTTTATGGTAATTTTTTTAAAGGAAGCCATGAAACAGAACTTTTGTGAAAGCATGTGATTTAGAAACATTTTGTTGTTAAATTAGCCTCACACTTACGATATAACTACGAAGTCATCTCAATATGTTTGTTGCCATTCATTGTTTTTGACAGTATTATAAAAGTGAGGTAAGCTGGGTCATGATGGCTCATGCCTAGAGGCTAAGACAGGAGGATTGCTCAGAGTGCCAGGCTAGTTTTTTTCTAGTGAGTTCCAAGTGATCTTGAACTAATGTAAGACCCTGTCTCAAAAATTAATGCGTGTGGATAAAATCATTGAATTTCCAATTTCCTAAGCTGAGCCGTTTTCTGCCCTGTGCCGCATGCTTTTCCTGTAGGAGATGCAGAAGCTGCCTGAGGCGGTGCAGCTGATCGAGAAAGCCAGCATGATGTACCTGGAGAACGGCACCCCTGACACAGCAGCCATGGCCCTGGAGCGAGCTGGAAAGTGAGTGCACAGGCAGTTGTTGGGGGCACTAGCTTTGCACGGGGCTCCTCTTTGCCTTGATAAAGTCCTTGAGAAACAGGTGTCTTAACGCAGGCTGTGCTCTCTGTCTGATTCAGGCTCATAGAGAATGTAGACCCAGAAAAGGCTGTACAGCTGTATCAGCAGACTGCCAATGTGTTTGAAGTAAGTTAGACTTTGCCTTGTTTCTTTAATTACTCAGAATATCTTCAGCCATAATATATGGCTTTTTAAGGCTTTTTGTATCCACAGCCTAACTATTCCCCCCTTTTTTTTAGGGCAGTGGTTCTCAACTTGTTAGTCATGACACCTATAGGGGTCTAACAACCCTTTCACAGGAGTCACCTGAGTCCATGGAAAAATACAGATAGTTATGTTACAGTTCATTCATAACAGTAGCAAAATTACAATTAAGAAGTAGCAATGAAAATAATTTTGTGGTTGGGGGTCACCACAACCTGAGGAACTGTATTAAAGGGTCTCAACATTAGGAAGGTTGAGAACCGCTCGCTGCTCTAGCGGTTAGCGAATGGGCTAGAAGCTGTGGTGCCACCACCCATGGCCATTGCTTTGTGCAGTTGTTGTTGAATGTAAGACTTCCACATTAGCGATACTGACGCTCCCTCGTCTTTGGTTCCTCCAGAATGAGGAGCGCCTCCGACAGGCAGTTGAACTCCTAGGAAAGGCCTCCAGACTGCTGGTACGAGGGCGGAGGTATGGCTTGGGAACTGTATGTCTATGGATCCATGTGTGTTTTGAGTCTACATTTGGAACTTGTAAATAACCTTGGATATAGCTGTTTGTCTACACTTGGACAACCAGTGGGAAAAATGATTTTCTAAGGAGTAGGCCATGAAATTCAAACCTGCTTTTCTACCATGAAAGAACAGTGAGTTATCTTGACCTGTCATTGCATAGTGTTGTGGTGTTCTCTTAGAGTAAGTGACAAAAGCGCCCTACATACCCACAAACAACAGCTTGTGATACTTGAGTTATAGCATTAAATGGGATTTTTCCTCTCTATATAGTATAGAGAGTAAAAATATACATACACATACATATATATACATATGTATATAAATGTATATACTTGTATTTTAAGTGTTTATTCAATATATCTTGATCATTTTCCTCTCTTATAGCTATTCCCAGAACCACTCTACCTCTTTAACTACCTGTCTTTATTTTTCTCTTATTCTTCCTTTCATTAAGAAAAAAAAAAAAAAAACTAATATAAAAACAAAAAAGTCAAAATGAAACAAAACTAATTCTGAGCCTGGGGCCTGCCCTGGAGTATAGTTGATAGACATTGTGACATGCTGGGGAGAAAACTGATTTTCTACATCTTTTCCTCACGCTATCCCTTCCAAAAGGACCTACTCCTCGCCTGCTTCCTCTTCCTCCGCTCAACCCGGAAGTTCTGCCTTTTCACCCATTGATTGGCTCCTTTAGTCCTTAGGAGATTGGTTCACTAGAACAACACCAGGCTCATCCACAGCAGGACCCTGTCTGGGTTGAATCTCTGTCAGTCTGTTGTATGCTGCCACAGTCTCTGTGAGCTTGTTCTGGTGTGTCTGGAAGATACTGTTTCCTTGGAGTCTTCTACATGTAGCCATCCAGTGTGGCCAGGATCATTTGTTGAAGATGCTGTCTTTTCTAGTGTGTAGTTTTGATTCCTATGGATCATATATATATTCATACGTGTGTGGACTTATGTCTGGGTCTTTGATTTCATTCCATTAATCATCATGTCTGTTTTTATGCCAATGGCATGCTATTTCAATTACAGTAAGTCTGCAGCACAATTAGAGCTTGGCAATGGTGATAACTCTAACAGTATTTTACTATTCAGGATTGTTCTTAACTATCCTGTGTTTATTGTGTTTCCATGCAAAGTTACAAATGGTTATTTGAATTTCTCTGAAGAATTGTGTTAGAATTTTGATGGGGATTTCATGGAATCTGTTGATTGCTTTCTGTAGGACAGCTATTTTCATAATATTCATCTTACTGATACATGCGCATGGGAGGCCTTTCTATCTTCCAGTGTTGTCTTCAGTTTCTTCCTTCAATATCTTAAAGTTTTTATTATACAAGTCTTTCACTTGCTTGGTTAGAGTTGCCCCAAGATACTGTGTGTGTGTGTGTGTGTGTGTGTGTGTGTGTGTGTGTGTGTGTGTGTGTGTGTTGAAAGATCTTGTTTCCCTTATTTCTTGCTCAGTATATTTATCATTTGTATATATACATTTGTGTGTTAGAAAGCAGTTACCTCCTGTTGAAGTTTCCTAGTGGAGTCTTTGGGTTGTCTGTGCACACTCTCTTATCATCTGCATATAAACAGACTTGGACTTCTTTCCTGTTTGTATCCACTCTTCTAGCTAAGATTGCAAGTACTATGTTAAATATGCATGGAGAAACTGGACAACTTGTTTCATTCCTGACTATAGAGGAAATGCTTTGAGTTTCTTTTCATTTAGGTTGATATTAGCTAAAGCCTTGTTGTAAATTATCTTTATTATATTGAGATATGTCCCTTGTATCTCTACTCTCTCTAGGACTTCGACTATGAAGTGATACTGGATTTTGTCGAGGCCTTTTCTTCATCTAATGCGATGATCACACGGTTTTGTCTTTCTACTTGTTTATATGGTGGATGACATTTATCGATTCGTGTGTTGAGCCATCCCTGCATCTTTGGGATGAAGTCAGCTTGATCATTGTGGATAATCTTTTTCATATGTTCTTGGATTCAGTTTGCAAGTACTTATTGAGAACTTTTGCATCTGTAGTCAAAAGGTGCATTAGTCTATAACTTTCTCTTGGGGTTGATGTTCTTTGTGTGGTTTGAGTATCTGGGTAAAAATGGCTTCATAAAACGAACTAAGAAATGTTCCTTTAATTTCTATTTTGTGAAATAATTTGACACATACTGGCATTAATCCTTTGAAGGTCTTATAGAAATTTTTGTTGAATCCAACTGGCACTGGGATATTTTTAGTTGGGAAATACCTTTTTTTAAAAAAATTATTTATGTATTTATTTTACACTCCATATTTTATCCCCCCCACCCCTCCCTCCATCTACCCTCCTACTGCTCCACATCCCTTACCTACTCCCCAACCCCCTGTCACCACGTGGATGCACCCACACACACACACACACACACACACCACCTGAGCTCTAAACTCCCTGGGGCCTCCAGTCTCTTGAGGGTTAGATTCATTCATCTCTGAATGAACACAGATTCCACAGTCCTGAGTCCTCTGCTGTATGTGTGTTGGTGGCCTCATATCAGCTGGTGTATGTGGCCTGTTTGGTGGTCCAGTGTTTGAGAAATCTCAGGGGTCCAGATTAATTGAGACTGCTGATCCTTCTACAGGATCTTCCTTCTCCTCAGCTTCTTTCAGTCTTTCCCTAATTCAACAACAGAGCTCAGCTGCTTCTGTCCATTGGTTGGGTGCAACTATCTGCCTCTGACTCTTTCAGCTGCTTGTTGGGTCTTCTGGAATGTGGTAATGCTAAGTCCCTTTTTGTTAGTGCTCCATAGCCTCAGCGATAGTGTCAGGCCTTGGGACCTCCCCTTGAGCTGGATCCCTCTTTGGTCCTGTCGCTGGACCTTCTTTTCCTCAGGCTCCTCTCCATTTCCATCCCTGTAATTCTTTTAGACAGGAACAATATGGGTCAGAGTTGTGACTGGGATGGCAACCTCATCTCTCATTTGATGCCCTGTCTTCCTGCTAGAGGTGGCTCTATAGTGAAATTTCTTAATTACTGCTTCTAAAGACCCTCTGTCATCTCGATCTAACTTGGGTGGGTCACATGTATGATGCAATCATCTGTTTCTTTCAGCATTCTCAGTTTGATGTAGTAGAGATTTTGAGTATATCCTCATGATTCTCAGAGTTTCCTGAATAGTATTGTTGTGATGTTGTCCTTTTCATGCCTAATTTTGTTCACTTGGATTATCTCTTTCTGTCTTGGTTAATTTGGCTAATGGTTTGTCAGTCTTGTTGATTTTTCTCAAGGAACCAACTCTTCATTTCATTGATTGTTTTTCTTGGTATTTTTGTTGTTTGTATTTCATTGATTTCAACCCTGAATTTTACTTCTCCCTGTCTATTTTTTAGGTATTATGTCTTGTTTTCCTAGAACTTTCAGATGATCATTAAGTTACTAATGTGCCATCTCTGGTCTTTTGATGTAGGTATTTGTATTTAGTAGTATGAACTTGCCCCTTAGAACTGTCTTCATTGTGTCCATAGATTTGGGGATGATGTGTTTTCATTTTCATTCAGTCCTTAAAAGTTTTTCGTTTTTTTCTTGACCTCTGTCTTGAGCAGTCTTTGTTCAGTAGAGAGTTGTTCAGTTTCCATGAGGTTATGTGCTTTCCACTGTCTGCTGTTACTGACATAAAACTTTAATCCATGGCGGTCAGATAGGTAGGATAGTGTTTCAGTTTTCTTCTATCTGTTGAGATTTTCTGTGTGTCCTAAAATGTGGTCAGTTTTTGGAGAACATTCCATGAGCTACTGAGAAGAAAGTTAACTCTTTAAGTGTAGGTAGAATGTTCTATAGATGTCTGCTCAGTCCATTTAATCATGCCGTTCTCTACCTACAGTGCTCCTGCTCAGGTTTTATTTGGATAACATGCCTATGGTGAGAGCTGGGCACTGACATCACCCACTATCATTGTGTAAGGCTGTGTAAGGGTCTATATGTGATTTCTAGCTATAGTAGTATTTCTTTTATGAACTTGGGTGCCCGTATGGTTTGTGTATTAAGTGTTTAGGATTGTAATATGCTGTTGGGTTTTTCTTCTGACTAGTATGTATTGTCCTTCCCTATATCTTTTCTTCTTACCAGTTTTGATTGGAAGTATATTTTGTCAGATAATTAAAATGGCTACACCTGCTTCATTCTTTGATCCTTTGGTCCCTAAGGTGACATCTATTCTTAATGGTGAGGTCTGTTTCTTGGATGCAGCAGAAAGATGATGGAAGGAAAAAGGATATGGGATGGAGTGTTTGGAAAATGGATGGTCATCTTTTTCTTTTTCACTCACCCTGCCATTCAATGGACCAGGAATGAATGTAAGAGGGTGGATAAGATGGATGTTGAGGTCAAAGCTACAAAAGGCTGGTTTAGTATCCTAGGGCCCACCGAGCAGCAGTGAAGCCAAGAGGGTGAGGGTACACCTGGTGCTTCATTCCCGTGGACGGAAGGAAGCCCTGGGGTGATGCAGTCTAGGATTCTCTAGCCAGTTCTGCAGAGCCATTTGTTGAGGTTGTTAGGAATGCCTTCATGAATGGTATTTTACCAAATGTACCAAACGGAGAAACTCGTTTGCGCTTCACTTCCTTTACTCTGACGCAACGCCTTGGTGAATGATGATTCTAGAAGCTAGCTTACTAAGAGCTGCTCTAAGCTGCCTTGGGTCCTGGGTTGTCTGATGGGAATTCTGGGCTGCTCCCTAGACTTAGGCGTTTGAGAGAAGCCTGATGAGCAGAGCCAATGGCAGCACTGTTGTGAAGCAGTTGGCACACCCCTGTCCTCTCAAGTCCAGTGACACAGGGCAGCCCAACGAAGACTTCTGCTGAGGGCTTCACTCCTGCCCTGCTGACATTTCTTTCTTCTGTCTTTAGGTTTGATGAAGCTGCACTGTCTATTCAGAAAGAAAAAAATATTTATAAGGAAATTGAGAACTACCCAACTTGTTATAAGGTATTCTTTGAAAATGCTTAGTTTGGCTTTACTTTAGATAATTTTACACATTAGTATAAATATTTAAGCTAAGATTCTGTGGGTCGTCATCTGCTTTTATAAAATAGTAATTTATGGTTTTGTTTCTGACCATGACAGACCTAGCCCACCTTTCTTACAGTAACAGTACTCAACAAAAACAAAGATAATTCCCTCAACCTCTGGGCAGTAAATTAACATGGGTCACCTGTAGAGGACGCTGAATGCTTGGAGAAGCCATCAGCGCGGGAGCCTGCATTCCAGAGAGTTTCTGTTTCTCTTATCCCTTTCGCCAAGAGATGACCCTAGTCATGGCAGTAGGCAGGAGAGACTGCAACAAATATTCTGAAGGAGACCTCCTCCCTGAAACTGGAGAAACAGGGAGAAAACCTGTTTCCCTTCCCCCTCTCTCCTCCCCACTCCCCCCTCACACTTGGCTTAAGTTGAGTTCTGGTCTCCGAGCTGCAGCCTAAGTCTCTGGCTGAAAGAACTGGCACGGGGAACCAAGAGAACAGGAACAAATCCCAGGGAGGAGGAGCACTTGGGAACAGGGAACCCCCTATGTGTGTGTGCCTGGGACAGACCCAAGGCAGGAGTGACTATTCTGAGAATTGAAGTAAGACTGAAACCACTAAATCTCTGATCCTGTCTGAAATTCTGCAGCAGACCCAAAGATCACAACAGAAGACTGGAACTGAGGGCAGAAGCACCGCCCACCAGAAGCAAGCCGTAGTCTTTGGCCTGAACCTGGGAGGGTTGAGTGCAGTTAAAGCATCACACTGAGAATGACAGCAGCCTGTGCAGGGTAACAATCCCAGAAGTCTAGGGAGCAGCCCAGAATTCCCATCAGACAACCCAGGACCCAAGGCAGCTTAGAGCAGCTCTTAGTAAGCTAGCTTCTAGAATCATCATTCAAGTTAGAAGGCCTCTAACAGTTACTGTAACTGTCGGATAGCATAAAAGTGAACACTACTGAAATGAATGGGAAAAAAACTATTTTTAATGGAGAGAAATACTGTTATAGAAGCTGTAAAAGTGAGCCATTTGAAAAATTTAAAACATAATATCTGAAACAAGTTACTAGGTGAAGTTAACATTATAGTGAAGACAACTGTTAATAGTCATTTGTCTTGTAGCTTCAACAAAATGCCCTGGCAAGCAGCTTCAAGAACAATTTATTTTGGGTCACATTTTGAGACTATGTGTATTTTTTTGTTCGTTTGTTCTTTATTTTTCGAGTCAGGGTTTCTCTGTGTAGCCCTGGCTGTCCTGGAACTCACTCTGTAGACCAGGCTGGCCTTGAACTCAGAAATCCGCCTGCTTCTGCCTCCCAAGTGCTGGGATTAAAGGTGTGTGCCACCACGCCCGGCCTGACTGTGTGTATTCTTGAGGCAGCTGATCATGCTGCATCCATCAGGACACAGAACCATGACAGTTTGTGCTGCTTTTTCTTTTTCTTTTCAGTCCATGACCCAAGCCCTTACAATGCTGCCTCCCACCATGGCCAGGCCTTCCTGTCTCAGTTAGCCTCATCAGGGTGGTCCTTCAAGCGTGGGCAGTCTCTGGACACTGCTGAGAAGCCTGCCTCCTGTGTGGTTCTGAATCCCTCAAGTAGACAGTAACATAACTGAGACATAACGGAGACTTAGTTACTAACGATGGGCTGGTGCATTGCATGGGCCAGTGCAGCAATGTTTGTCTGTAGTCCTCGTCCTGCTAGGACAGCCTGTGAGTGTGAGGCCAGCCTGGGCTGCACAGTTAGGACCTCTCTCAGGAACCATATATCACTGAGAAGAAGTAATATACACAAAGAAAACATCACCAACAAAATAAACCACCTCCTGAGGCGTTGCTGTGTTCCCAGTAGGCTCTGTTCCATCCATGCTGTCCTTGACCCTCTCAGCAGTCTGTTGTCTCTGTTGTCCAGAGTTTCCTCTGATGTCCTTTCCTGCTCTCTCAGCATCCCAGGCTGGACTTACAGAGTCAAGCTCTTCTCTGCTTTTATTCCCTCTTAACATTCATTGAAGGTATTTGAAGGAAATTCTGTAAACTTACATTGTCTGTATTCTCAGGCTTTGAGGTTTAAAAGGTTGTCATTCCTCAGGCCAGTAACACCAGTGTCAGCTGGTTCTGGTTAGAGCAGACAGGCTCAGGCCTGCCCCACCTTCAGGCTCCCCAAATCCCTGTGTTCTCTGTGCACCAATTGTATCTGACATAGTATTAGAATACACCCCACAGGGTGTGTCCTCCCAGGTGTCCTTTAGAACTATAGAACTAGATGTTTCTCAAGTATGAGCCAGTGCTCCGAAGGTTAAATGCCAGTTGTTTCAATACTCCAGGAAGGTGACTATGAAAATTGGTATCGGTTTACATTATAGCCTTCCCTCTCGTTTCAGAAAACAATTGCTCAGGTCTTAGTTCATCTACACAGAAATGACTATGTGGCTGCAGAGAGGTGTGTCAGGGAGAGCTACAGGTAAGGGTCAGCTGTTTTCACTGACCAATGTTGACATTCCTGTCTGTTGAATTAGCATCACTACTTGGACAAATTTTGGTTTTAGCCCTGAAACTTACAGATCTTCCAAGAGGTAAGACTACCATTGCAGGGTTGTGTGATGTTTTGTTGTTGGGTCTTAGGTTTGGTTTCCTGAAATGCTGAGGAAAGCCCCTTCACGCTTGTGTGTGCCAGTTCCTACTCAGGCTCACCCTCAGCAGGCATAGTACCAGGGTTACAAGATGTCTTCTGCAGGGTCTCTGAGTGATTAGTTACTTCGTCATCTTGTAGTTTAACTGACAACAACAAAAGGGCAATTGCTGTGTGGTGTGTTGCAAAATAGAGTGAGGCATTTCTATGGGGTCATGAATGAGGACTGGTAATTTATAACTGTGTGAGTGCCTTGGGCACTATAGGGTTCCTAGTGGCATCCTTGATCTCTGCCCACTGGTTGCCAGTAGCAACCCCTATAACAATCATGATGCCTGAAGAGCTTTGCTGGGGATAGCTGGCACTGGTGGGAATCTTAAGGAAGAGCTGAAGTGTGGTTTGTGCTTGCCTTAGCATACCAGGCTTTAATGGCAGTGAAGACTGTGCAGCGCTGGAACAGCTCCTGGAGGGATATGACCAGCAAGACCAAGACCAAGTGTCGGAGGTCTGCAACTCGCCCCTTTTCAAATACATGGACAATGATGTAAGTGGGCCTTGGGGTTAGCTTGCTTCCGCTTGGAGTGCTTTCCCTCTGGATTTGTAAGGGTTCTGTCCTATACCTGTATTTTCACACCAAACCGTGCTCCTAAAGGAGTCAACCATTTCAATTGAACTTTCCCATGTTCAGGTAATGTGATTCTCTCTCGCTTGTGTTCCTGAGCGCGTCCTTGCCTCCTCGCTGTGCTGTGCATAAGTAAATGCAGCCTCCTTCCTCACCTCCCCACTGGGTTTGCCTTTATCTAGTTGCTTTTGGGCGCCCTACCTTTAAGAGGCCTATCATGTTTAGCTTTAGTCATTCCGTAGGCCCGTGGGCATCCCATGTCTGAGAGCTGTGTGAGATTGGTTGTTAATTATCTTCAGGCTTATCTGTAAAGGGCAAGGGTTAATTTCATGAAGCATCCTCTGGTCTTCCTGGGAGAAAGCCTCTCGAGAGTGAGCCACCCGTTGTGAGCCTTGCTCTCTCTCTCCTTTTCCTTCTGTGTGTTTATCTGATCACATGAGCTTATAGCTCTATCACACTGCCAAATGAATTTAAGACCTTAAATTTTCTTATTAAGATAGAGAAAAAATATATTGTTTATTCTAGGTAAATTCTTACACATACTTTCTTTTCTTTTTGAGACAAGGTCTTAACTGCTGTAGAGGGCTACCTGGCCTTGAACTTAACGGTCTTCCTGCCTCAGCCCCATAAGCACTGAGAGTACAAGTGTACAACATTCTTACAGGCTTTTTGTATGCCTTTGTGTGTCTGTGTGTGTGTGTGTGTGTGTGTGTTTCTTCCTCAGTGCTGCTGTTCACCTTGCTTAGGAATAGGGTTTGAACTTGGAGCTCACTGCTTTGGCTGGCTGACTGTCTGGCAGGCCTCAGGCACCCTCCAGTCGCTTCCCCCACATGCTGGAAGTACAGTCTTCTGTCACTACGTCTGCATTTTAAGTGGGGCTGGGATTGGACTCAGATCTCTTAGGTTGTATAGTAGAGAATTGACCAGCTTAGCCATTTCCACACCCCATGCCCAGCTTAGCAATGTGGATTCCTCCTGCTTGGAAAGCTGGCCTTTACTAATTAAGTTCTCCTCCCTCTTGGCTCCAAAGTTTGTGTATATTTTTTAATTTGTTCCTAGTTTACACTCCCTCATTTATTCAGCACATGGGTTTCTTCATAACCCCTAGAAGCATTGCTAGTTGAATATGCCCATAGTATCTCCAGTTCCCAAGTTAGGTCCGTAATTGATACATCTGTAGCTGTCAACAGGCCACATCATGGTGATGCCAGGGCATTTCTCTCCTGAGGATGGATGGTTAGGTTTTGGTCGTTTCAAACTTTTATGTATGACCCTGCATGCTTCTTCAGGTGTCACAGTACATGTGGAGATAGGACAGCTTGTGGGGTTGCTTTTCCTTCCATCCTTCCATGGGTTCTGGGGATTGGATTCAGGTTGGCAAGCTAGTGTGGAAGCACTTTTACCCACTGAGCCATCTTGCTGGCCTTGTGTGCACGCACATCTCTTTCTATGAAAGCTTTATTTTTATTTCTGTGTTATGACTGTTTGCCTGAATGCATGTGCACCACATGGAAGTCAGAGGAGAGTGGGGTCTTCTGGGCCTGGAGTTCAGGGGGTTGTGAGTCACTCTGGGCTTGGGTACTGAACTCAGGGCCTCTGCCTTCTAACCACTGAGCCATCTTTCTGGCCCCACCCCAACCCCCACCATATTTATAGCTAACTGATGCTAAGATGCGGTGTATCAGGATTCTACTCTTCCAGCCTTCATAACGTGTTTTGTTGTTGACAGTACGCTAAGCTGGGCCTAAGCTTGGTGGTCCCAGGAGGAGGAATCAAGAAGAAGTCCCCTGCGACACCCCAGGCCAAGCCAGATGGTGCTGCCGGCACAGCTGCTGAAGAGGAGGAAGACGAGTACTCGGGAGGCCTGTGCTAGTACCCTGCCTACAGAGATGAGGAGATGAGGAGATGGGAACCCTGACACGCCATTTTCGTGGAATTAGGACTCATTTTGTGGGCATCTGCTTCACTGAAATTCTGATGTTGAATGTTAATATAGATGAAGTTTCAGTTTACCATTTCCCCAAACCAGCCGTTGTATCTACTACCTGTGAAGCAGTTTTTTCTTTCCATTGCAAGCAGAAGACACTGTCATATTTTAATAATTGATTTTAAAACCTATAGGCCAAATTCTAGATAAATTATATCATAAGTAAAGCAGGAAATAGGTATACTTAGTCTTTTCTCTTGGGTTCTTGTAATTTATTGTTAGATAATTTTCTTTGCATTTTATTTAATGTCACTTCTAAACGTGCTGGGGTTTTGGTAAAAAATAATAATTTCAAACTGGTCTGGTTCTTTCGATGTTGTCACTTGGTGCCCACGCATGTCCCCACTAAGAGTGTCAGCAGTGCCAAAGAGAGAGACAGACAGTGCGTCCTCAGCAGACACTCCTCCAGACTCTTCATTAGATGTCTGACTGAGGAGACGGTGCATGGCCCCACCTGACCCTGCTCATGTGACCATTGATGGGCACAGAGCGAGTGGGAATGTGGTTGTTCCCTCACAGGCTGTTTACATGTGTATGGAGTATCAGGCCCAGATTGGACGTGCTACTCAGTGACCTAGAAATGACACTGTCAGCTCCTCCCATTCTCTCTGTCCACTTGCATTGTACCCGAGCCTTGCTGGCACCATGGACCATGAAGAGGCAGAACAAAAACACGAGAGACTTTTTCTAGGAATATAAACCATAAGAATAAACAGCATACTTCAATGAAGTGGGGCCTTGTCTCAAGGTGAAAAAGAAACTTATCCGTCAGCATATTAGATACATTCAAATTGTTGAGTCTTTTCAGAAACAAGCTTTGGACAAAAGCTTTATCATTTTTAGCTCAGTAGCCCTTGTGTGTGACTATAAAATATGGAAGGTAGCATATTAAAGCGCTGTTGTAAATGTCTTCAGCCCTCCCAAAGTATTGCTTTTTCTTTTTTCTTAACAACAAAAAGTATGACTGTCCAAACCTACTTGGCTCTTGACCAAAACAGGACTAGGTAAGACTATTTGTATTTATCTAGAATGACAGGTAATGCTCCTGCCAATCTAGAATGCATGCATTTCTTACCTCCAAAGTAATTTTGGTTTGGAGTTAATAAATTAACATGAGTTATGCTAGCTACTGCAAAAAATAAAAAGTTAGCCAAGAGGGAAAAAAACCTGGTTTTAAAAGATATACATTTGGACTGGGTTACCAGTCTTTCATACCGCACAGTTCTCCCATGGCTATTTCCTAAAAGTTTTGAAGCATTCCTCTTTTTACCCTCTATGGCTAAGGCCCATCCATGCTTCGTGAACTGACGGGGTTGCAAGCAGTAGTGCGTGCTAGAGGGTTGTGCTTAATGGAATAGGACTGTCACCACACTCCGCCATGAATAAAGTATGCTGAGTCATGCTAGATTTCTGAAACCTAGGAAAAGCATTGCTACGGTACTGGTCCCCTTGTTGTGGGAGTGCTCCTACAGACCCACATCCTCTGCCAGGTGGGCCTGAGTGGCTGGGTGTCACTGAACAATCCCTGAGCAGATTACAGGTCGGACACAAAACACTAATGCATGGTTTATGTTTTCCCCTAAGTTACCTCATCGTTCTTTTGGTCACCAGCTTATTCTCTTTAATTACATTGAGATTATGAATAAAGCGGTCTTCCAAATTTGTATTTAAAAAGGGAATTGGTATTTCCAAGATCAATGTTATGTTTACCTTTCAATCCAACCAGAAATACTGGTGCTTGTTGAAGCAAATTAGCAGACTTTTATAATCTATTTGACGTTACTCAAAAGTTACTTTAGACTGTGTTATGGCCCAGTTTATTCAATAAAACCGTGTGGAGGGTCGGTTTTACTCGTATCCACCATAAACAGCAATTCTCAGCGCACTCTGAAGCAACAGTGAGCTTGGTTTTAAACAGCAGAGTATTTAGGCAGTGCCCGCCTCCCGCCACCCCCATCAGGAGCCAGCGTGCAGGATTCAGAGCTCATTTTTTTCCTGTCAGGTTATTCTGCGTGGTGTCTCAGGAACATTTGTCCCTCGTGTGCACTTTTTATTTTTCTGCTTGTATTAAGTCTTCGTTCTTGTGAGCTTCCTCAGAAATGGAAAACGTGGTCTTCACAGCAAGCAGCGCTCTAGCGCCCTCCCTAGGAAAGCCTGCATGGGTTTGCTCAGACTCACCTAGTGTTTAGTGCCGTTCTGTATTGAGTGAAGTCAGCCAGCAGAGCACATTTAATATATTGAATTTGTAAATATGCAGAGTATAGTATTTGTGTATGGAATCTGTGCATTATCATATTTTTTCAGCTTTTTGGTGAATAAGATATTAATATGTCATCAATGGAAATTAGATGGTTGCTTCTGAAGGAAGATAATTATGAAAATAAAACCCAAGACTCTGTGAATGGTGTCAGTTTTATTTGCTTGTCCATCCTCTTCAGCGATACATTTTCATCATTCTTTACGATATTTTAGATACCTTTTGTAAGAACCAGTATTTTCTCTGTCTTTGTTTGTAGTTTTGGCTCTGTAGAAGCCTGGTACCCTTGGGGAGTTAGTGTATGTTAGTTCGCCTTTTAAAATACAGTCATTATGTCCTGGCATACTGATACAAGGGCTGCTGCCTGGGGAAGTCCAAGAATAATGGACAGACATACCATCCAAAAACAGTTGCTCACAGGTTCAGGTGGGGTAAATGTAGAAGGTATTGTTTTGCAATTAGATGTAATTGGAATAAGTTACTAATCGGGTTTCATCTATAGTTAGATATTTGCTATACAGTCCCTGACTCCTTGTGGATATTGGTAATATATTTTGATCCAGCATCCCTGCTGAGTCCTGGGAGCCTCTTACTTCCCTGGCATCTGAGACTTTCTAGTGGCTACCCCCAGTTCCCCATCCCCTACTGCTACATATTTCTCTTCAATTTCCTGGCACCCGGTACTTCTCTCCTGCCTCTCCCCATACCTGATCCTGTCTCCCCTTTTTTTCTCCTCTCTCTCTCTCTCTCTCACCCTCCCAGTTCCCTCCACCCCCCCCACCTTCTATGATTATTTTGTTCCCCCTTTCTAAGTAAGATTGAAGCATCCACACTTTGGCCTTCTTAAGCTTCAGATGGCCTGTAGGTTGTATCATGGGTATTCTGTGTTTTGGGGCTAATATCCATGTATCAGTGAGCACATACCATGTATATTCTTTTGTGTCTGGGTTACATCACTCAGGGCCTAAGTTGCAGTCTTAAAACTAAGTTTCAAAATCTATAAGCACTTAACTAACCCGCGAAGTTGCCACATCCAACTTACGGGTAGTAAACTGAGTGATTTTCAAAACCCACATTTAAATTGTCAAGCGTAGATTGTCACAGTTATAAAGTCCAGTCCTAAAACCAGAATGCAATTTTAGCACTAAACTTCACCTGCTTCACTGACATGGAATGCATATCTTTGTACATTACATTTAACCAGCCACCGAGAGTAGACATGCCATCTTAGGAGGTAACATGCTGTCAGTCAAGTCACGGAGTTAGAGATGAGGATGTGACTGACACACCATGGGGAAGCTGTTGCAGGCTAACTGTACATCCTCATGGGGACACAGGACCTTTGATCAATTGTACTCTCGTACCACATCAACAGAGAATACTAAGCCCCACTTTTTGTCTTGAACCCTATTAATATAAAACAAGTAAAACAACTGGGGTTCAGAAAGGAAGGTGATACAATTCTCTTCAGGAATGAGGTTTATTAGAATGCAGAGGTCTCAAGGCCATGATCAGGTCTTAAAGCAGGGGGGAGAACATTAGACCGAGATAATGCAATAAATGGCAAGCCAAATATGATGGGCTCTTAACGGGAAGGGGAAAGGTCCACTTAAAACCTGGAGGGTAGCTTCAGTAATTAAGAGAAAGTAAAAGATAGGGAAAGAGAGATCCACCTGAGATGGATGATGGGGAGGGGAGGAGGGGTGGGAGGATGGGAGGTGGGAGCCTCTTCAGAGAACAACCCTGAGAGCCAGATCCTCCAGGACCCTCTCCATCAATCCCCAGGACAAAGGGCAGACTTGGCGTTTGTATAACCTTTTAGGGATGGCAGGAGTTTCATTCACATATGTGATTGAGTTCTAAATAGCATACATGACAACATTCGGAAGGCCTGCTGTTAGCCTGCAGCATAGACAGCTGCTGAGAGAGCTATGTGGAAGACACGGCTCCATCTCCAGCCCGTGGGATTTGGCCTTTTATGCATGAACCCTGTCTTCTAGGCTCGGACCCCAGTTCTAACAGATTTTAGTTTAACAGTGCATTGGGCCATGGCATTTAATATCTTTTCCCTTAGATTCTTTTTTATGTTTTCTATAAACCATGCTTTGGTAGAACAAGGATTTGTATGGAGCAGAGGCTAATTTCTCAATACATAATCTAAAATTTTTTTATTGCCCAATTGGGTTCTGTATCTTTTCACCCTTTGTAGATTTTAAGACACGATTTAGTAGTCATTGGGATCCAGTAGACAATGTATTGATCCACTTAATCGAGCAGCTGCCCCCACAGACAATGTGAGTCACACTTTATGAAGGCAGGCTTCATTTTTAAAAGAGGAAGGGAAACTCCCAATTCTGGTTTAACATGATTAAGATTGTTTTTCATCCATGCCCTGTGTCTGCCACAGGTTACCTGGGATTTCTCTCTCAGGGCAGCACAAGTGAGCACTGTGGATCATTGAGCCCAAGAAATGGAAACCTGGGCAAATCTTGTATCATCAGTAAGCTGCCTAAGAAGTGACATACCTGTGATGATTTGAACGAGAATGTCCCCCATAGGCTCAGAATCTAAAGCAGTGGTTGTCAACCTCTGGGTCAGAACCCCTTTGTGGGTTGAATGCCCTTTTCACAGGGGTCACCTAACCAACAGAAAACATTGTTATGACTCATAACAGTAGCAAAATCAGTTATGAAGTAGCAATGAAGAAATGATGGGCATGTGTGGAGAGCTTTTGGGGCCACCTTCTAGGAATTTGGAAAGATTTTTGACTTTGGACTAGGACTAGAAAGTAGGTTCAAGATCTTGACCATCTTGATAAATCCCTGAATACCATGGAACTTTGTTTATTGCCTTGTTTGTTCCTTGGCTATATTTGTTTATGCTTTGTTTGTTCCTTAACTACTTCGTTTATGGCCTAGAACTGACCTTATCTTTTGCACGTACTTAGAATGGTATAAAAGAAGACTAGAGAAGAATAAACCCACTTCAGCATCCATACTGGCTGGAGTCATGTTATAATGCTTGTCTAATTGTCATTGTCTTTCCACTCCTCGCTCCCTCCCTTGAGACCCTGTTGACTGAGCTGGCTTGGTCAGGCACAGCCACCTGCATGTGCCAGTAACCCCAGTGTTATTGGAAGCAGAGACAAAAGGCTCACTACAGATGCTGGCCACCATGTACAGTGCTCTCTCACCAGAATAGGAATAGGGGGATAGACTAGTACATGGATGACTAGTGCTCTCTGGCCTCTATATAGACAAGCATATGCACTTGCACATATACCATATTCACACACACACACACACACATACACACACACAAGCCAAAACATAAATATTTCCACCCTCAGTACAAGAATACAGATCCATGCAATTCTTAGTCAGTGTTCTATTGCTGTGAAGAGACACCATGACCATGGGAATTCTTATAAAGGAAGGTATTTATCTGAAGCTGAGAGTTCTATATTGGAACCAGCAGGTAACTGGAAGAGAGGGTCAGCCTGGACCTGGTCTGAGCTTCAGAAACCTCAAAGTCCAACCCCTGGGGCACACTTCCAGCAACAAAGCCACACCTATTCCAAAAAGGGCACACTTCCAATAACGCCACTCCCTCTGGTCTGTGGGGGCCATTTTCATTCAAACCACCACAAATGGTGATCACCACCCCCTCCACCTCCTCCCCGTCCCCCACTGTACCTATTGTTTACTGATATCCAGGGATAATAAAGAAGAGAAGATGAACAAGTCTAACCCTGAACATCTATTTCACCAGCTTCTGGCGTAACTACTCTGAGTTTATCCTATACATCGGTCTCCTCTGCTCTCCAGGATGGCAGCGCTAGCAGCAGGGGCTGGCAGAGGTGGCTGAGAAAGATGTTGGTAGTTACAGCTCTCCTGAAGTCAGGTATGACGTTCTCCTCAACTCTGCTTCTGCCAGCTGTTGTAACTCCCGAATTTCTGATAGTAGAGAGACTTCAGTAGTGTACAGAAAGTTTGCCTCTGTGTTCCCCGTCAGAGGCTCCCATCCTCCTCCCCCTGCCTCCTGCAAGCATTCTCTCCGTATCTGTGTCTTCAAAAAACCCAACACTCCAGCTGATAAGAACTCCAGGTGCCTGTCCTTGAGACCTTAGAGAAATAACAAGCTTAAGGGAGACCATTTTCTGTTTTGAAAAAGTAAAAGGTAAGCAGAGGTCAGGTCACAGACAGTTAGTCCTTGAACATTACCTATTACCCACCTCCTGCTTTAGTACTATTTCCACCCTCTACTCCCCTTTTCTGTAAATATTCACACTATTCCTATACTGTAAATAAACCCAATGTTTTCTGGACTCAGGGTGGTTTGCCAGCATTCACACAGTGAGTGCTAGGTGGGCAAACCGAGTTCGAACTTGAAAATAAAAGACTCTTTTGTGAGTTGCAGCAGACTTTGCAGTTCTTGGGCTTGTCTGGGTTTCCCTTGGGAGTCTCTGGCGGGGAACGCAGAGGTAAACTGTCTGTACACTACTGAAGTCTCTCTAGTATCAGTAATTCAGGGTTACAACAGCTGGGGAGAACCTCATACCTGATTTCAGGAGAGCTGTAACCACCATGGACCTAGGGAATACCCTTGAGGAAGTGCAGTTTGTGGACCTTCTGTTCCTTCAGCCACTTCCCGTAATAAGTGGCATGGAGTCTACACCCGAGGTCTATACCCGAGGAACCCATGATCTGGCAGAGGCGGAGTTGAGACTCTTAGAACCATCTCCTCCTTGGTGCTCTCTTGATTTGAGTTACAAATGACACCATGCGTCCAAGCCGGTATGATGTCCTATATAGTTCATGATCAGGAGGAAAATCTTAGGTCCTTCTTTAGTCCTCTTGCACCCTACCATTTCCTTTGGGAGCTAGCAGAATGGCTCTGGTTTCTCCATGGGAGCAGCTGGCTTCCACTGTCTTCTAGTCTCATGTAGTTCTCCCTCATAGTGAATATGGGTGACCTGTGAACCCCATAGGAGAGCTCTGAAAGAATGTGCCTCCCTGCGATCAGGAACACTACTCCTCCAGCCATAGTTCCCAGGGTTCCTGGAACAAGGCAACCACTGAGGGACCCTAAGAGCTTTTCCAGTCCCACACACTCCTTACAGCTTTCCCTTCTCACCTGGAGTCAAGGCTAGGCCAAGTTCCATTCTCCATCCATAGGAACATCATTGAGTAAAAAAAAAAATTCTCAGAATGTACGGACTGATAAGTCATCTGACCCTTTGGAAAGTCCCAGGTAGATATCAAATGTGTGTCATGCGTGCTTGCCAATAGATTTAAAGGTCAATATGCTTAGCCAATAAGTGTGAACTGTAACCTTGTTGATGTAACCTGTGCCCCTAAAAAGTATAACAACAGCTTGTAATAGCCATTCGGGTCACCTTCTAGTAACTTGCCTTGAGGGACTAATTGAAGGCGACCACGATGCACCGGAAAATAAACCTCTTGCCTTGGCATCGATCTGCATCTCGGTGTCTCACTTGAGGGCATCTCAAAGTTAAGTACCACTGACCAAGGGTCAGGATCTTACACCATCGCTTTGCTAAGACATTTAAGTATCTTGATGGAGAGAGTGTTCTCAGGGAGAACAGCTACCGGCTCCACCGCAGCCTGTGTTTGCTGCTAGCTGTGTGAGTGAGTCCTTTATCTGCAGTGGGGCCTTCAGCCCCATAGGTCTGGTGAATTTATCAGAAACTCTGAGCCAGGACCACCTACCAAGCTGACCCTAGATTCTTGAACCAGAGGCACTGTGAGAAATAATTGGCATTTTAAGACCCTTTGATTTGGAGTGGTTTGTTCTATAGAATTCTGTAACCAGCACATACTTAGTGTATCAAATCAACTCCAAATGGGGTCTCACTTTGGTCCCTAAAGTAATATCACTTTGGCACTCAGATTCCCACAGAACACACAATGAGAACAATTTGTTCTGCCCCTGCTCTACCTGCTGTATACATTGAGGCACAGGATCAAGGGTTCAGAAGCAATTGGTCACTGTTCCATTCACCACCCAGACTCTAGGCACTTCCTTTCATAGATTCTGATAACCAAATCTCATTTTGTCCAAATAACAACAGGTCTAATGAGGGAGTCATTCTCTTACCCTACAGAACTGCATTGGTTTGTATATGCTTGGCCCAGGGAGTGGCACTATTAAGAAGTGTGGCCTTGTTGGAGTAGGTAAGTCACTGTGGGGATGGGTTTAACTATTCTCAACCTAGCTGCCTGGAAGCAAGTATCCTCCTAGCAGCCTTCAGATAAAGATGTAGAACTCTCAGTTCCTCCTGCATTATGCCTGCCTGGATGCTACCATGTTCCTGCCTTGATAATAATGGACTGAACCATTGACCCTGTAAGCCAGCCCTCATTAAATGTTGTCCTTTGTAAGACTTGCATTGGTCATGGTGTCTGCTCACAGCAGTAAAACCCTAAGCCAAGAATGATAAGTGAATGGCCATGTGGTCCTCCATCCTCTCAGCACGTAAAGCAAGGGTGCTTCCTAATGATAGTGATGCCCTGCTCCTGCAGTAAAACCACACATCCTCCCAAGAGAGAGTGACCTTCATCTGACCTTAAGCATGGAAGCTCTCTGGAGACCTCACACTGTCTTATGATCATGGAAAAACAAATCAACATTAAGAATGTTTGAGGTTATAGTATTGGCTTTGGGATCCAGTCTGGGTTCCCATGGGATATAACATGCATGATACAGCATGGGAAGTGTGTTCCTATTACAGCATAATTGGGAAGATATCTTCCCAGGGCATTAGGAAGGAACCTGAGGCAGATAACCTAATTCACTAGGGCTAGGAAGAACTCCCTTAAAATCCCATATATGGGTGTGTGTGTGTGTGTGTGTGTATGTATATATATATACATATATGTGTGTGTATGTATGTATATGTATATATGTGAGATTTTCCAAAATTCCACAGAAAGATACTGAAGGAGTTTCAGAAGGGAAGACAGCCATGTGTCTGAGCTAGCAGTTTTAGAAAATGTCTGGGTATAGGCCTGTCAAGAATCTGCTCCTGACTTTTCTCTTGTGTTGGGGTAAAAGCTCTACTCCATACCCAAGTTGATCCGATTTCTTTTGTTCTTAGAGGCACAGCCACAAAGCAAAGCACACTGTCTGCTTTCATCTCTTTTCCTGAGAAAGGTCTTTCTTATGCATATGGCCTCACCCTTTGTAGTTCTGAGGATTGAAGAACCAGGCTCTGTTCAATGAGGACCAGGCTCCATCCTCCCTCTCTGGTATTCCACCCTCCCTCTCTGTGCACCAAGGACCAGGTGCCAACCTCCTTCTCCTGCAGCTTTTCTTTAGGAAGAAATGATTCTTCAACTCAACCAACTCAAAATCCAGACAATAAAGCTAAACCAGATGGCGCAAGGCTGGTTTATTTATTTATTATTTATTTTTTTTCTTTTCTGAACACATTCATGTCTCAGAAGGAGCATGAGTGGAAGGTGGTATGTTGCTTTGGGAATGAATGGGGACATTTAACTGGTGGTCCCTGCATTCTTTCCCTGGGGGAATAGTCAGGAATTCTTATAATGTCTTCTTGCTCTGAAACTGGAAGCTTTCTTTTAACAACCATTCCTTTTAACTAGTTGGTGGGATCAACTACAAGATAAGCCATGGGAACACGTGTGGTACTTGTTTGTGATTTGGATCTTTGAATGAAGGCGGCATCCTCCTGTGGCAATCCAGGTACAAGGAAGTCTGCATCAAAGCTTAGGGTTTAACCTATTGCTTTCATGTCTTACATGTAAGGTCAACTCCCTTACTGCTGCCACTACTGCTGTATGCCTTTGCTGATCTTAGAACTCCTCTTCTTCAGGCTTAAGTGGCTCTCCAGAGAGGCTCCAGGCTTTCAGCACCAGGGTGGTTCTGCCAGCGTACTCATACTTATAGACTGGGAAGCTTCCAAGTTCTCAGACTGTCCATTGTGAAATAGCCATTGTTGGACTCTCCAGACAGTACAGTGTAAGGCAATCTAATAAATATCCTTTTAATATATACTCATTCTATTAATCTGTTTCTCCAGGAGACACTAATACGTGAAAATCTTTGGTTTGTACATGTCTTTATCAAAACAATACTGTTTGAATACTGTATGAATACTGGTATGTCATTCTGTTCTGATCAGCTATAGTGGTGAAGAGAGTAGAGAACAATTTTAATCTACATCAGCACCCAGGCAGGTCCACACATCTCTTTTGGAGTGTACAATAGACTAACTTCCAGGAGAGTGTTTGATAAACGGGGACTCTTACGCAAGGTGTTAGGTGTTGTCATGCATCTCTGTATCTGTTTGGTTGACTATAATTTCATCTATCTATCCAACATAAAAGAAATGCTCTTTGGGAAGAGCCTGGTATGATGGGTCCATTGCTGCAGTAATAGCATTCATCTTTTGGGAGTCACCAACCACTTTCTGATTGGATTTGAGGACAAGGTGGAGCTTGTGCCTGGTACTGTGTGTTAACTGGGCCAAACACCCATGACAACTATAGGCCCTAGAGGGGGAACTCAAAACTATTCCTCTGATAAATGGACAGCTATTAAGCTGCCCCCCCCCAAGTTCTTACCTTTACACCCACAATTTATTGCATCTCTCAACCTTCATCAAAGATTCTCTTTGCATTTGGATGAAGATGAATTCGGAGATCCAGTATTGGAAGAGGGCCTCGTATTCTACCCCTGGGCCACAAATTTTAAGCTTTTTAACTTTTAGTTTAGACAGTGCATCATCACCAAGTTGCTCAAGATGGCATTGAATTCACCCTGGACTGGAATATAGTCTTTTTCTGTTGGATACCAGGATTAAAGACTGCATCTAGAGGACTATGGACAGTTCCAGTCTAGTACCAGAGGCTTAATCATTCCCTACACCCCATCCTTTCTTCTACATCTATATCCCAAACCATGACAGAACTACCCCTGTGCAGGAAGAGAAGAGAGAGATGCCGTCGACAGCAGATTATCTGGCTGAGCCACCCAGGCAGCAGCCTTTGGGGTCCAGGAGGGTTTTATGCCTTCTCATTAGTGGTTGAAGGCAAGGGGCTTGGCGTGTCTGAAGGTGAGCTGCTAGGTCTGTAAACTCGCATAACTGACCCACTTATAGGACAGTTGCAAACTCTAGTTTCCTGGTGTCATCAGAGCTCTACACTAAGTGACGCGACTTTATGGCTGCCGTGATCGACTGTAACAGTTTATATGTTGTGAGGCTGTGGTACAATGGGGACAACTGTATACTACTCATTTCTCCAGAAGATGCTGGGCATTAATTAGTTGAGCTCTGCTATTAAAAACGTTTCCATAGCAACTGTCAGTGCTTCCCCTTTTGTGGATTGCTTTGTCGCTCTTGTCCCTCCATAGCACCTGTCTGACAAAGGAAACGGACAAGTGCTTCCTTATTTTGATTCTCCGCGTGCTATATCGCAAGCAATCACTTTACCGCCTCCTTGCAGAGGACCAGCAGATGAAGGCATGCATAAAGAGAGCACTCGTGGATGACTCTGCAAGATGTGCTTTATTCTAAGTCAGTCCTGAACCCAGAGTACACAGGAGTGGTTTTTGACATAGTCTAGCCCATTCAATGGTTCTTCTCAGAAACAGCATTTTTTTAAATATTGAATGAAAAGTACATTTCAATCATAAATTTTCATGCTACAATGCTATTTCAATGAAGAGGTTGTGTTCCCAATGATAATAATTTAAGAAAAAAGGCCATCATTATTTTATTTCCCCAAGCTCGATATACATATTTCTTTCATAATTATGAACTTAAAAAACCCGTCTTAGATGTAAAAATGTGAATCGGAATATGTAAACTCTTTGATATGCCTGAAAAACAGCAAGGAAAAATGTCACACACTGGAAAAACGACTGCCTTAAATCATAGAAATGGGAGGAAGCATGTGGGGATGGGGAGAGGTGGGAGGGGCGATGGGGAGAGGCAGAAGAGCCCTGTGGCCTCAGTCACTGAAGTTACAAAGCTGAGGTGTTCCCATCAGGCTTAGCTGACCACTGCTGTCCTGTTGCTGTGGCAACAGGAGCCATCCAAAGCAGAATGATCACCGCTACCTAGAGTGGTTACCACCCGACCTCGCAAGCCGAGGTGTCCATGTAGTTGCTTTGCTGAGTGTTTTTTTTTTTTTCCTGAGAAGTCACTGGTGTTCAATAGAAAGATTTCTTACCAGTCTTCAGTTGAGATAAGGCAGTAGGAGTATCGCTAATGTTATCTTTTTGCTTAGAATGAGGCTTGTCCTTCCAGCCACATCTTCTGGGTCCAGGGTCCCCTCTTTCCTCTTGAAACTCAGGCAGTGCTGCTGCCTCCTATTGCTGCTGCACATCTGGAGTGTGCTGAGGGTTCATGGGGGTCTCTGCTCAGCAGTTTCCCCAGAGGTGAGAAGAGCTATGTGTTGCACGTTGACCATGACGCCAGGAAAGGTGAGGACCCTGCAGAGTTAGACACAGGTGCCTTTCTCCAAGGGAAGGGACACTACTGGAACCTTTCCCATAACTGATTAAGAATGCAAGATACTCTTAACTGAAAACAAACAAACAAACAAAAACAAAAACAAAAACAAAAACAAAACAAAAAAACCCCCCCAAAACTCTAAAAGCAATGAGCCCTGATTTCAGAGACATGGGAGTACGGAGAACTTCAACAGCGCCTTCTTGTGTGAGGTGGCTTGCATGAACAAGAAAATCAACTTCTTTCAGCCACCTGTCAGAAGAGAAATGGTTGCCGCTCAACTAGAAATGCTTAGCTCTTACAGTATTGTGCTTTTCTTTAAAAAAAAAATTCAAATGTTAGCTTTATTTGCAGTCCAGGTCTTAAGGGATCAGTTTGTTTTTTCTCTAGTCCACTTGATCATGGTTTCTGGTGACCTGTACAGGAATATCAGCTTGGCATAGAGGTCTTCCTCCAGTTCCAGTTCCCCCGTCTCCCGCACAAGGAATATATCTGTGCACAACTTCAAGATTCTGTCCACATTTGGAAGCTCTTCAAACATGATGGAGTGAGAGATCCCACTGAAGAACTCACGGACAAATTTCCCAATTACAAGGACAACAGATGCATACAATCCCATGATACTGAAAGAGACAGCAGGAGAAAATGATGAAGATGGTTAGAAAGACATGTTGTCTATGCTTTGACAAAATCCAACACAATGGGTAGAAACACAATTGCACATGCTCCTTTCAAAGTAGCTCTTTCCCCTCTGATAATCCTGTCCTGAGATCTTTTTCCTTTTTCCTTTTTCCTTTTTCCTTTTTCCTTTTTCCTTTTTCTTTCCCTTCCCTTCCCTTCCCTTCCCTTCCCTTCCCTTCCCTTCCCTTCCCTTCCCTTCCCTTCCCTTCCCTTCCCTTCCCTTCCCTTCCCTTCCCTTCCCTTCCCTTCCCTTCCCTTCCCTTCCCTTCCCTTCCCTTCCCTTCCCTTCCCTTCCCTTCCCTTCCCTTCCCTTCCCTTCCCTTCCCTTCCCTTCCCTTCCCTCTCTCTCACAGTCCTTTTTCCTTTTTCCTTTTTCCTTTTTCCTTTTTCCTTTTTCCTTTTCCTCTCTCTCTCTCTCTCTCTCTCTCTCTCTCTCTCTCTCTCTCTCTCTCTCTTTCTTTGGGTTTTGTGAGATAGGGTTTCTCTGTATACCTCTGGCTGTCCTGGAACTCATTCTGTAGACCAGGCTGACCTCAAACTCAGAAATCTGCCTGCCTCTGCCTCCTGAGTGCTGGAATTAAAGGTATGTGCCACCACTGCCCAGCAAGGTTGACTTTAAATAATGAAATGCTGGATGGAATTTTATGTGGTTAATTCTGAAAAATGTAACATAAAAAATATACTTGTATCTTAAGGGTGATTGTAGATTAAATTGGATGGATTGTAGTATTTAAGCACCTGAAGGTGAAGTGGTCTGGATCTGTTCAAAACTGTAGTGTCTATTTGATCCATTTGCAATTTAAGTCCAACAGTGGTACATTACACCAAATTGCATGAAACCATGCCATAATGTGAAAGGCACAGAACATGTCTCCTAGAGCTGTGTGAGTCTCTCTAGACATTCTGATGTCTTTGGAACTCTTGTCCCTGTGTTTTGAAATGAAAAGCTATTGCTTTGTGGCTTTTAATAGTGTAGAAACACAACTCCTAGGAGGGAAAAGGCAGCTACTCCAATTTCACAGCATTCAGATATTAGAACTGTTAATCATTATATGACTCCTTACCCATAGCCAGCCAAGAAGCCCAGACTTGGGGGGCTGACTTTGTCATTAAAGACCACCAGTTCCAAGGCTTGGGACCCCTGGTTGAATATCCTACTTCCAGTCAGGTTGAGAACCCACCACTCACTATTGGACTTTGTGACATTGTCTCTGAACAAAATGATGGTGATATTCATGAAATTATTTTCTGGAAGGAGAGAAAAACAAAAAATGAAGGCAGCATGAGGGTCTCAGGATTTGATGCAAAAAATCACAAATTCCCAGATGGCAAAACCCAGTTGACATGTAGTATATAATTCCATAATGTGAGAGGCACAGGGACATGGCAAAGGTAAGTGGAGAGGAAGTGGGCACCAAGAATGCTCAGATGAGAGTTCTGTCACTGTTGCACATGTGTAGAACAGCCTAACTACAGAGAGTGATGGAGGGTCCACCATCTAAGAGGCTGAGCTAATCTTTCCAGAGATAAGAGTGTATACCCAGATCTGCAACATCAATCTTTGGTGCAAGTGATCCATTTATACTGCCAGCACTTCCCAAGTATCTCACTAGGAGGAAGGCATTAACTATACCATGTGGTGAAGGTTTCTAGAATGACACATAATAGTGTTCCTTATTTTAATAGGAAAAGACTGTACACACAAATATGGCCAGGTGGCAACTTGCGCAGGGCCAGGATTGTCAAAATCTATCCCTTTGGAGAGTCACTTTGATGGTGGAATCTGTAAGTGCTTAAAGAAGAAATACCACAAGAGCCAAGTTTTGCTGGCTCCAATAGGTAGCAGGAGGTTGTGGGGTGTTCCTTTTAGGAAGGACTGATAGAAAGAAGTTCTCCAAAGCTATAACACTCATAGTTTGGTCAGTGGTTGTTCTTGTTGGTGCATAAAGAAAAAGCTAAAGTAGAAACAAGAGACACGGTAAATAGAAGCTTGGCGTTCCATAGAGTAGATGTTCCTAGGATTTCTTCCTTGCATCTGCAGGGACAAACATGTATACTCTAAGTGTGGGGGAATGGGTCATCAATATTTCATGGTAGGAATTTTTATTTTAGGACTATAGAACAGTAACTTTAGGATGGAGGGATATATGGATGGGTAACTGAATAACTGTTGGATGGAGGAACACACAAATGGGTAGATGGATGGGCATGTGGGCAAATGGATGACGTATGTGTAGGTGAGTAGGTGGATGGATGGATGGATGGATGGGTGGATGGATGGATGTATGGGTAAATGGGTGGGCATGTGGGCAAATGGATGACGTATGTGTAGGTGAGTAGGTGGATGGATGGATGGATGGGTGGATGGATGGATGGGTGGATGGATGGATGTATGGGTAAATGGGTGGTGGATGGGTAGGTTGTTGAATTGATGTGTGTATGGGTAAGTGTATGGATTGCTGTCTGGGTGTGTAGGTAGATAGATTGTGGATGGATGAGTGGGTGAAAGGATGAGTAGGTGGGTGGGTGAATGGATGAATAGATGGATATGTGGGGTGATGTATGAACAGATGGACAAAGAAAGATGAATGGCAGGAACTCAGTAAAGACAAATTCTTTGACAAGTAAGACTATGACTAACCAAGGACAACTTTCTTGAATAGTAATTACTATGGTATTCAAAACCAGAGATAGTCACAAGCAGGACCATCCTGCCCTGGGTCGAGAGAGTTTTAGGTCTGGATCTAGTTCTACTGAGTGTGTGCTCCAATGTGTCACCCACACCTCAGGTATCGGTCTCTTCAAATGTACACTGAAGTTAACTATCAGTTAATGCTACACATGCCTATGGTGACAGTGGCTGAGTGGAAGGGAGGGAAGGATCTATAAAGGGGTGGATGGAATTCCGTGATATTGCAGGCTGGAAGACAGGGGGCTGGGACTGGGGAGTGGAGAGGGCTTAGCCTTGGAAAAGGAGAGAGGACACAGTTCTCTTTGAACCTGCAGAGAAGGAAGAAGGACCTTGTGAAATAAGATGGTTTTTAAGGAGGGGAAGCATCATCCTCAGGAGCATCCACTGGGTTGGGTTTAATCTACTCTGTCAGATGGCCAGTAGGGAGGCAATCTATTGAAACAGTAGCAGGGAGGAGCTTGACAAATCACATGGTCACTTGTGAAGGATCCATTTGTTTGCTCGGGCTAAAACACTTACCACCATTTCTGTTTTAAAGGGAGATACAAAATCTCCCCATGCACTTTTGACTTACTTACAACAGCATGCTCATTTCTTGTTGATGAGGAATTGTTGGCGCAGAGGTGGCCTTGACTCACTATGGCCATCTGCATGGAAGATCTTAATTGCTCACCAGCCGAATGTAAGCATCATGGAGCCCAGTCTCCAGTACCCACCATGGTGCCTGATGCCTAGTGCAGAGTGCCTCATCCAGATTGGTGAATGAACACACACTGGGTACCTGCGCTGTACTTCACCATCATCAAAAGGACCAGTGACTTCAGGAGATGAAGTCAAACAATTCTAAGTAAAATACAGTCATTTCGTGACAGGATATGGACTGATACAAAGTTGTCATCGTGCCAACATCATAGTCACCTGAACCCAGATGTAACTTGTTGGCTAGTAACCAGGTTCAGTGGAGTATACTGCTATACATAAGTGTTATACAGGTATGCAGTCTATGATTAACAGGGGTATCGTGGGGCATATCTCTGTCATCCAAAGCAATAGCTTCCCCCCATCACATTATCGGTATGTACTAACCCTGGGGCTTGATCAAGCATTCCTCATGCTTTTGATTGTTTGAAGTGGGAGAAACCATCACGTTTACCAATGTGTGAAAGAGACACTTCTCCATAAGCAGTCTGGTTGCTCAGAGAATGAAGTAAACCAAGTGATAAAACATGGGTATGGATCAGTCAGGGCCTTTGCTCAACGGGGAGAAGGCAAGGAAGAACACAGCTTACAGGTATGTCAGTGATTGTTCTGGGCTATGGTTCTCGTAATGTGCAGTAAGGCATAACTAGAAGGCAGTTTGATGAGTATTCAAAATACAGACTTCTAAAAGGGAATAAAAAGCAAGATTTGCTCAGCTCTGAAGTGGTTTCCCATCCTTACCAGACAGAAGCTGTTTTATAGGCTTTGAGTTTGAATCACTGGGTGCCTTCACATAGTATGGGTAGATCTTCTCTATTGTCCTGCACATGAGAAAATAAAGACACGAACATAAGTCATCTCCACACCTAAGATTGGTGTTTCTATTGTTATTTTGACCTTATAACAAATAATGATCAAGTCCTCATACTACAGTATATTGTATACCCATCTTAATTAATGAGACTTTATTATAACCACAGTGCACTAAACCTGAGGTTCCATGGGTTCTATCTAGACATACATGTAACTTCCAATACATGCAGCTGGCAAGTAGCTGCTGGTCTTTCTTACGTGTGTTATCCATTACCGAAAGAAGGATTCCCTCCCCCCCACCCCCCCAACCAGGATATCTTAGCAGTTCTCTTCAGTGGTGAATTCTTTTCGGACTTTTATTTATTTATTTATTTATTTATTTATTTTAATTTCAAAAGTGCCTATGGTCAAGAAGAATGCATGGTTGATCATGTGAAGATCGAGTGTGAGAACGGCCCCAAGGTTTTGTTTATCGACTACAAGTTGCTTCACTGCACATTCTTATCTGGAAATAGCGTGTGTATGTGGGAGAGGGGGTGAGGGTGGGGGTGGGGAGTGGGGGTGGGGGTGGGGGGGTGGGGGTGGGGGTGGGGGTGGAGCATTGATAATCTTTAGGAGCTCCTGAACATCAGGGACTCATAAAGGCAAGGAATGAAGAATCCAGATGACTATCTTCTAGTAAACTTCATGGTCAGTTCATCAGCAGGGGTCCATGGCAGCCTAGAGTACAAAGCTGGGGGAGCTCCCAGTGGACATGTGGAATGCTCTGTCAGTTTTGGTCTATGGCATCCGTCCTCTGCTGGTTCTTATTTATCTCATGTTTCCCCCACTCCCCACCAACTGTCTGTTACCCATTGTCTTCTTGCTTATCTTCCCACCCCATTCAGGCAGTTTGACATTCAGCCACCCTGGTACAAGAGTCCTAAGAGGAAGGGGTCGGGGTCTGTCCTTAGCTTGTGGTGATTAGACTCAGATAGGACCTCGGAGATATAAAGTCAGTCAGGGCTCGGTAAGCCAGGAGACTGAGGCAGTGCAGGGCAGGCGTCAATGCTGGTGGTAATCTATGAAGCAATCTCCAGCCTGTTTCCTTCTTTTGAAAATCATTGGTTGCCTAGATCCGGCGGTAGGCATGAGGACAGAAAGCCTGGATCATTTAAGTCAAGTCTTTGTCCCACCCTTCTAAGGCAGTGACCTTTGGGCAGGAAATGCAGCAACATTAGCTCATGGTGTGATGGGCAGGTAGATCTAGGCGGACCTGAGGAGTTTCTACACTTCTAGACACATGGAAATCAGCGCAGTGGTACCCAGTGGATGGAGAATGGGGCCCAAGGACTGAGGGAGAGAGAGAGAGCCGCCTTGCAGTGAACATTGGTCACAGAGAGTGGAAGAACAGTGAGTGTGCTTTGTGCTAGGAGGAGGGCAGGCCAATATTTTACCATGAATGGAGTATCTGTGGAGCCAGCCCCACACTAACTGTCATTAACAACATACGAATAGCAGAACGGCAGGGAAAGTGGAGAAAGGTTCCTGTGATGGGAACTGACATGAACTAATTCTCACAAAATGGAGCCTAACAATTAAGGCTCACTTGCATTCTCAAAGAAGCCGGGTTACTTTAGGAATCTCTACAGAGATGTTTTGTCATGAGCGAAAGCTGTATTCACAGGGTACCACAACTTACACTGGCGTGTTTGAACTTTCTGTGTCATTGCCAGCAATCATTTTAGCTATGCTATTCCGTGTTGCGTCTGCAAGAGGGAAAGAAAGCTTATCCGTTGCTATTTCGGCTTTTGCACCCAAAGTCATGTTTCTGTGAAAGAAGGAATAAGGGGAAAAAAAAAAGCTTAATGTTAGTGATTGCTTTGCAGTCCGGAAGAGAGATTCATAGACATTGGTCTCACTTTTGTATCTCATGGACTTTTCAGTGGGGCCAGATTTTTCCATTCCAACCTTCTCTGCCACCCTACCTTCATCTCCACCCTTTTAAGAGCCAAAGTAATAAGACTGAGGGAGACTACAATCCCATACATAAGACAGAACAGGGGACCGAGCAGCAGGTGTTAGGAATTTCAGACACCAGGGATGTCAGTCTCTATGATGACCAGCAGAACCAGTGTTTAAAAAAAAAAAAAAAAAAAACAAAAACAAACAAAAAAACTGTCTAATCAGAAGTGATTTCTCTTCTTGTTGTTGGGATTGGTGGCTCTTCAGAACAAAGGATAGAAGCCAAGTTTATAGCCACTGGTACAAATTGGAATTGAGGGATTGGAGACATTAAGGAGAAAATAAGGTTACAGAGAGCATTCTGAACGACCTCTTGGAAATAGCATTTTCCAATTTTCTTGTGAGTTCATTTTAGATTCTAAGATTTCCTCTGAACTTGTCATAGTTCCTTCATTTTTGCTAGTTTTTGTTTGTTTTTTGTTTTTTGCAAGATTTCACTCAGTAGTCCAGGACTAGCTGCAATGTGTTGCTCAGGCTGCTCTCCAACTCATGAATTCTCCTGCCTCCACCTTCTCATTGTTAGAATCATAGGTTGAGCTACTATGATTGTTTTTAAAAACCAAGAAGTTCAAGTTGTGGTTTTCAGCAGGTGGACCACCTGGGGTTCTGGTTTCTAAAACTGATAAAGGAAACTAAGTAACCCTGGTCTGTTGTGCTGAGCTCTCCAAATGCACCTGACTAAAGCACCAGGTGAAATGTCCGGATGCAAAAACCTTTAACAAGACACACTTAATTTATCCAAACAAAAGCCAAGTCAGGCCATGTGCTCAGGTTTGGCTCTGGTGGGGACTGCGTGGGACCTCATTTGGGTCTCCTGTTTCTAGGACTCAAATCTCACATTCGCAGAACAGATCTCCATTGGAGCAGGGATGGGGGTCGGGGTGGGGGTGGGGGTGGGGTGTCCAAGTCTTCAAACACTGCGGTCCTCTGGTTCTCAGATTAAACTTCTGTGGAGCTCTCAGGACACACGGCACTGTTTATTTTCTAAACCATTCTTTCCATTCGCTACTTTTCTGTCTTACTAGCAAATTTCATTCATTGCTGTCCCCTCCTAAAAGAGACACAAAAGCAAACAACCCTAACCCACCCCCACCCGCAAAAAAAAGAAAGAAAAGGAAAAAAAAAGAAAAAAAGAAAGAACCCAAAAACAATTAAAACAAGACCAAAACAATTAAAACAAGACACTTTACTCAGGTCATTGGTTCCTAGGAGAGCCATATTTCATCATCAAAATGTGAATTTTAACATCAATGGCAAGTGACTGAGCATCAAGACCATGTGAGCGGTGCTTCTGGTTTCTCCCCCAGCCTGAGGTAAGGTTAGGAAAAGGGAAGGATGCATGGAAACACAGTAACTACCTCTGGATACTCCATGAAAAAACAACAGAGAAGCAACTATTGGGGTCGGTGAGCTCCTGTATCATTTTCTGCTTACTGGGAGGGCTGATGGTCCACAAAGAATTCGAATTCCCTTCCAGTTCTGCTACTGTTATGTCTTCTCTTTCATAGTTCTCCAGAAATTGCATTGCCCCCTGAATGCACACAAATACACACACGTAAATGGAATCTGTTTGCCATGCTCATAAAGGAAGCAATGCTCTTTCTTTTAGCTGATTTTCGCCAAGCGGTCTCCCTAGGAATAAATAGATATGGGGTACCTGACGTGTTGGGTTCCCAAGGCAGCTCCCACCGCATGCCCAACAGGTATTTAGCCACCCTTATCAATCAACAAAGGAGAACCTCATCATTCACATCAGGTTTCCCCGTTGCCATAGAAACCAATAACCAAGGAAGCATGGCCTCCTTACAGGAGACAAGGTTTAATCCACTTAGGCCCGATCCTAAGGGATGCTGATTGTCAAGATTAGTTTTGCTGCCATGGCTATTGATGCATATTTTAAGCAGATCAGATGACTTGATCTATTTCCATAAATCATTTGTGAAACTGTCTTTATGTGGAAAGCCATGTCATTATACTATTGGAATGCAAACTACAGAGAAATGATGACCACCAGGTACAATCCGACCACCAGATATCACCAGTGTAATATGTGCCCAGGGATACATTTCTTTTGGTTTAACATTTTAAAATATAATAGTCAGATTTTTTTTTTTAAAAATCTTTGTTTTACTTGAGAACTTGTCATATAACTCATAGGATCCTTAAAGGCATTTTATTACAAGAGAAATTGCTTGAGAAATCTTCACTTTGGATAACAAAGTGTGTAACATAGATATGGTCAGAACCATATCATAGATATGGTGTAACATAGATATGGTCAGAAGTGTGGGCCTTTGTTTTCAGTATGGCTGCTAGGAACCCATCCAATCAGATCCATGCAATATATTTGGTATCATTTCCTTCACCAATCTGGTTTTTATTTTGTTTTGTTTTGTTTTTTAACACTCAGATCGCTTTAGTTTCTGCTATCGAAAACAACAGGCTCTTGAGCAAGTACCCACCCAGCACTTTCCCATAGTTTGAATTCATTTCTTAACTCAAGGTTCCCAGAACAGGTAGGCCAATGAAAGATCAATACTACTACATTTTAAACACTGTATGCATTTGTTTAAATGAATAAAACCATGCTGAACTTTCGTTAAAATTAATTAAGCTTGTGTTTGCTATCACTTATGCTTTCTAATATTGTCAAAGTAGCTGGTGGGCAGCCAGGTGCCATGTGTGGCTGACGATCTGCTCAGCACCAGGAGGCACAAGCAAAGCCACCCAGCCACCTGACAAGTGACAAGGGAGCCTATGCGGTGGTCTTCAGAGAGTTTGGCATACATTACTTACACTGTTGGGGCCGAAAGAGTTTAGGAATTCTTTATACTTTGAATTATCCATAACTTTCAGCTGGCTTTGCTGGGCGCTCATTGTGAAGATAGGCTAGAAAACAAAGGTACAGGGCACAGTCAGCATCACGTGACACTTTCCTAGCATGGGGGATAAAAGACACATTTCCACAGTTGTATCGATCAGTTGTACTGATGCTGCAGAGGCAGTTAGCCCCAGAGATCTCCTTTTGCACTGATAAGTTCTGTGCTCAAAACGAAACGGACCACTCTTGGCTTGTTGTTGCTGGTGGTGGTTGCTGTTACAGCTTACTGTGCTAGAGATCAAACCCAGGGCCTTGCCTAGCCTCAGCAAATGGAACTACCCTGCCTCCAAGTTCCTACACTTTCCTTCATTATAACACAAGGCTGCTGATGGGTGAACATTTAGATAAAAGCTCTGGTGTTGCGAGCCATCACTTCACATCCCAGTCAGGGCTCTCATGCATAGATGCTGCATTAGGAAAGGTTCTGGAATATGGGAGGAAGCTAGATCACCTGATAACCTCCCAGGGTAATTGTGACGGACACATCCAGGGGTTGGTTGATAACCCCTGCGACAGATTTGATCAAAGACATGAAGAGCAGAGGAAACCAGACGATACAGATGAGGAGGACGATGATCATGCCGCCCATGCCATACTTCACGGCTTTCTTCTTCTTCTGACCCCTGGGTTGAGGGTATCTCTGCAACACAAGGGTTTAGCAAGACTTAGCAGGTGCCTGAGAGAGGGTGCAGGAGGGAGGCTCAGGTAAGGGTGAGTGGTTCCCTCACAGCACTGGAGAACTCACACTTAGTCCTGACTCCTCTCTACTTGTTCTGACACGGGGCAGAAACCTCATCCCAGTCAGCTGGGTGCCAAGCTGTCCCAAAGCTCACGATAGATCTTGAGCCTCCCTTCCTCCTGGTGAGTTCCAGGAGGTGCTCTCTGGCAAAGCATCTGTTTAAAGTGTCCCATCTTGGGTCTCTCTCTTACATTCTTCTGAGTATGTTTCTTGCTCATAGCTCTTGTGCTTAAACCTATATTAAAATACCTTAAACAGAAATCTCCGGCCCTGCTTCATGGCAAAGTCCTGACATTTTATTTTTCTTTTTAGCATCAAAGCCACAAATTTCGGGTTCAGCTCAAGCTGAAGTCCCTAAAAGTTTAGAGCAATTCTTTAGTGGCAGTGTGGAGTGTGCACTAACAAGCTCCTTCAATTCCATAAACCCCATAAACAAATGTGCCTCCTGACTAACGGTAGAGCTCTCTGGCCAGGAGAAGCTGGGGATGCACTGTAGATATTAGGCACATTATAAGAGCCTCTTCCAAAGAGACCTCTCTGAGGTAAGACAGGCTTTGGCTAATGTTGGTTGTATGTTTCTGTCACCATATATACACAATATAATGTATACACCATATACATTATATATGTATGCATCATATACACCAATATACCAGATATCCTGGTTCCATCCAATGACCTTTAAGAATATCCAATAAAGCTAATCTATATTTAAACTTAATAGACACCTAATAGAATAACATTTTCTCTAACAGAGAGTTTAAAGTTCCCATACCAACATCTGGATGCTGTTGCCAACGACAGCAGCAATGACTTTAAAACCTCCAACCCATTGGGTTGGAAATCAGTGTTGTATTTCTGGCTCACGGCAGGTTGTGTCCCCTGCCTCCATCCATCTGGCCACAAGCCATGCAGCATCTACATTAATCTTGTAACAGACCTGCGCTCTAGAGCGGCAGGCAGGAAAGAGGCACTTCCATCTGCTCTTTACCTTTTCCGACTCTCGCCAGCACTTTAAGATAAAAATGTGCGCGTAAATGTCCTCCACACAAATCCAGCTGGAGAGGCTCAGGGTTGTATCTGTCCACACCCAATCCATCACAGCCCGCAGCTCAGTCAGAAATGGGACCAGGCGGAACCTGCCGGGACAGACATTTGGAGGATGGTCCCACTGTATACCTCACCTCAGGAGGTCATGCGACAATCTGTGTAAAGCACCATCAGTCAAGAAAAACTCTCAAGGTGACTCTCACAGTGAAATCCAACCGGGAATACAACTGCATCACGTTATACATTGACAATACGGACTGAGAGTTTTCACTCCTGTTTTCTCTGACGGTGTAACTCACCGGGATTTCGTAGTCAAAGAATATTGAAGTTGATTCTGTTTCTCTCACATGTGTTTGTATTAAAAAGTCAGTTGGGCAGAGGCTATTTGAGTTACTATGGCTTTGCGGATGGATGAATCAGTAAAGAGTGTACACCTGGTTAAGATGAGAGCAAATGGGGGAAGGCAGAAGAACCAGGCAGTGTTGCTGGAGCCAGAGAAAGGACTCACCATCGTTGGCTTGTTGGGTTAACAAGTCTAACTGCTTCGGCCCAAGCCTCCAGTTTTTGAGTTGTGTTGAGGAATGGGCTAGCCTAAGTTCCAGAAGGCTCTGAGGACTATTCCCTGGTCTTTAAATGTAAAGGGTTTCTCCCAGGCTGGGAAACTGGGCATATTCTAAGATCCCCACAGCAGTTTTGTTATAATGCAGAGCCCCTCCCCTGGGCTGCTTCAGCTCTACAGACTAAATAGTAAGCAAATCCCTGGGAGAAAACATCAGGCCCAGGCCTAGGGTGGAACATGTGACTGATAACAAAATCGGAGTGGGCCCAACCTTTCTTCTGAACTATCACCAGGACTCGGGGCTAGCGCCACGGAGGCACTAGCTCTGCCTACAGCTACCTTACCTCTTAAAATGTGGTTTTAACTTTTGGAGGAATACCAGGGTATGCTACTATGGAAATCATCATGTGGAAGAAGTACTGTAGCTTGTTTGATGAGCTAACCACCAGAAACAGGCAGCACTGTGCCACCTAGGGTTCTTCATGGACGAGCTCCTTGTACGCAAAGAACTCCAGGTGTATTCTGGGATGGTTCAGATTCCCGTCCGTCATTCCGTTTTACTATGTCCAGAAATATATTCATGCTTAAGGACTAGATATGCTTACTTCACTCCCTGTCTTATTGCTTGAGAAATCCACACTTGCTTATAATGTGATTTCATCTAATTCACCTCTCATTTCCTCCCCTATAATTCCTCCTCTGTATCATCGAATTTTTCCCACCCAATTCCGTGGGTTGTTTCATTTTTAAACCCATGGAGCCGACTTAGTGCAGTCTCTATAAGCGTGTGTTTAAGACCATCTACTTGAGCATGGGTAGTCTCCCAGGACCCACACCCTTGAAGAAAACTTAGTCTCCCAGTTGTCATCAATTGCCAGTAGCAACTCAGCTAAGGAACCTGTGCTCTTGCTCCAAGCTGAGACATTGTCTGGGCTGATCTTATATGGGTCTTGTGCATACTGCTGTTACAATTGCTGTGAGCTCATAGGTACAACTGCCTTGCTGTGTCCAGAAAATACTGTTTTGTTGTAGACACCCACTGCCTCTGGCTTTTAGAACCTTTCTGCCATGCTCTCCTATGGTGATCCCGGAGCTTTGGCAAGAGGGATATTTGTACTTTTTAATCCCCAAACATTATCATGGTAAGTAGGCAAGTTACTAACGTGAAAATTATCCAAGTCTGGGTAATTCTAGGGAAACATCCTGGCAGGTACTCAGTGAGTGTTGCCAACATTGTAAAAGCTTCAGGGTGCCTTACGCCCTTGCTTCCTTGTGGAAGACACACACCAATTTCCCATCTCGTCCCCTCCCGGGTGACAGGCAAGACAGTGTCCTCACCCTTGAAACAAGAAGAGGTTGACGTAATTGTAGCTCTTTGTGAGGAAGTTCCCGAGCACACGGGTTGGGTAGCCACAGCGGATTTGATAGGCAGACAACCCAAAGTACACACACTTCACAAAGTACCAAAGCTGTGCCACCAGGTTCTGGCTGAACTTCCTAAAAGGCAAAATTACAGAAGGTGAAGGAATGGGGTATTTTCTTGTACAGACGTCAACAGTTCAAAGCAGAAGACACATAAATGTCCCCTCTACTCCTTAGGATAATTCTAAAGAATTCTCTACCTAGTGGATTACTCCCAAATTGAAAATATAACAAAAAAGAAAAAAAAAAAACCTTAATTCTGTGACTGGAATCATGAATTTGTTAAGACTGTGATTACATTAAATTACTGTTAACTGAATTCATCAATAAACATTTTCATACAGCATATGTGATACAGGTGCTGTAGTCCAAATTAAAGTGTACTCTTCAAGAAATTACAGTTTAACTTCAAACGACCCACAATTTAGAATATATAGCAGAAACCATTCTGAGACAACTTTATGTATCAGGAAAAATTCATCAGTTGCCTTGTGCATCAAATTTGGTGTATTTCTTCGATTTAAATTATAGATAGTAATAAATATACTATAAACTAACAAATATCCTTCCCAATATTCTTCTAGGCGCAATATTTATACAGAATAGCTGCCTTACCTAATCGTTTGATGTGAGATATGTTCTCTGACTGTGCCAAATGTAGACGTTACTGGACTGTTACAGTGTGTCCTCATAACAGTCTTTTTCATTTTATCTATTTTAGAATTAGGAAAGTCTTCCCAATTGATTTTTCCTTTAGAGCACTCCCAATACATTTCACACTGTATTGTTCTACAGTAAAAACTACCATGGGGCTAACTGGAAAGACCAGAGGCCAGGTCCTCCAATGAGCTATGGCCATCTAAAGTTCAGGACACTTTGGATTTCCTCTTTGTGTGCTATATCTGAGTCAGTTGCCTTATGTGGTGTGAAAATATTAGCCATCCCAATCTACAGATTGTACATATGACTCGACTAAGCATGACTGCTGTTTGGACAAAAGATCAAACTTGTTATCTGAACATGAGAAAGGTGTACTGGCTGATTTTGTGTGTCAACTTGACACAAGCTGGAGTTATCGCAGAGAAAGGAGCCTCCCTTGAGGAAATGCCTCCAGGAGGTCCAGCTGTAAGGCATTTTCTCAATTAGTGATCAAGGGTGGGAGGGCCTCTTGTGGGTGGTGCCATCCCTAGGCTGGTGGTCCTGGGTTCTATAAGAAAGCAAACTGAGCAATCCAGGGGAAGCGAGCTAGTACGAAATATCCCTCCATGGCCTCTGCATCAGCTCCTGCTTCCTGACCTGCTTGAGTTCCAGTCCTGACTTCCTTTGGTGATGAACAGCAGTATGGAAGTGTGAGCTGAATAAGCCCTTTCCTCTCCAATTTGCTTCTTGGTCATGATGTTTTGTGCAGGAATAGGAACCCTGACTAAGGGAGATGGCTCTAAACACTTGAAGATGTTTGAAACACCCGGTGACAGTAAGAGGGAACGTTTCCAAATGGACTCTAAATGCGGTATCGTTGACTTAGGAACATGACTGTTCAAGCCAATGGCAGAGAGATCTACACTATGCTGTATACATACATTCTAATCTATTTAATAAAAACCTCAGCCCTACTATCTTAGTCAGGGTTTCTATTCCCGGACAAAACATGATGACCAAGAAACAACTTGGGGAGTTTCCACTTCCACGTCCACATTGTTGTTCATCACCAAAGGAAGTCAGGGCTGGAACTCAAGCAGGTCAGGAAGCAGGAGCTGATGCAGAGGCCAAAGAGGGATGTTACTTACAGGCTTGCTTTCCTTGGCTTGGTCAGCTTGCTTTCTTATAGAACCCAGGACTACCAGCCCAGGAATGGCACTACCCACAAGGGGCCCTCCCACCCTTGATCACTAATTGAGAAAATGCCCCACAGCTGGATCTCATGGAGGCACTTCTCAAACGAAAGCTCCTTTCTCTGTGATAACTCCAGCCTGTGTCAAGTTGGACCATCCAGTACACCTACTATGTGACCTGGACACTTCCACTTTTATGGGCCATTTTTTTTTGTATAACGTAAGAGGGTGGGCATATTTTGTTTACACCAATCTTTTCTCTTGTTCTTTTATTTATTCATTTCTTCACACATTAAGCACTGACTTGGTCACAAGACTGGTTTGAGGTGAATCTGTTGGTCACAAAGAGCATATAGGAGAAAAGGGAGAACTCTGGGTGTAGAAGAGAAGGGAGAAGTGGAAGAGAATTTGGGGTACTTTAGAATTCAGCTTACTGAGGACTTTTAGATCTATTCCATTCTAGATGTTAGGGAAAGCCAGTAGCCACTGTCAAGCCCTGCCCCTAGTGAAGAACTTCAAGCTGCCTTATTCTTGAAATACCGTCTTGCTGTATTGCCCAGGATGGCCTCAAACTCATGGTCCTTCTGCTTTCCTGAATGCTGGGGTTACTGTGTACTCCAACTTGCTTGGTAATATCTACCCTTTCTAAACTCACTCATCCCTACCGACAGCCCATATTAACCACTAGTAATAGTTGTCTCAACAGAAACATCATTATCTCATGACAGGGCTTCCCGGTCCTCTACCTGTGTCTTTAAGGCTCCATTATCATCCTCATGGCAGATAGTACCATTTCTCCCTTGTCAGTTCCCAGTGTGTTTTTCAACCAGCTGAATAACCATTTCTCATGAGCTTCTCAGGGGACATCTTATCAAATGTCTCTTCCCCACCAAAGGGCACACCCCTAGATCAGACTCAATTCCTCTTGGCATCATTTAGAGTGCAAAGAAAAACAGAAAAATTGAGGCTCTTTGGCTCTGGATGGTACTGAGGCCACTGCTTCTCTTTGTTTCTCTGACCTTTGTTTTTGTAAATGAGGACGAGATACAGATAAAGCCCCGAGGACGGGAAATCAAGTCCTACTCTAGATCTGAACTGAACCTCACTAAAGCTCTTGCCTCTTATTGTGCTGCGGGCCTGTCCTGTTGGATGCCTGTTGGGGGAGCCCTTACCTCTCAGTCACACCGGGTAAGATGAAGAACATCCAGAAGTGAATCCCAAACACGAGGATGACCTGGAAGATAACCTTGCCCAGCACAGTCTTCCTGAGGTAGAGTGCACGGTCCACCACCATGGTTCCAAACTGGATGAGGACCATCACCAGGAATGGCCCGGGGACCTGGTCTTCTGATAGAGAAGAGGTGATATCTGCAGCCGCCGAGTGTTTCTGGGGACGACAGGACAGGCTAAGCACGAGTGGCAGCTCTCAAAGATGGAAATGTATTTCCTTTTAAAGTCAGTGGAGGAGTGGAGACCCTTGCCCCAACCTACCCCAAAGGCCCAGAAGCCAAAGACGATGATAATGAAGTCTACAGTGTCGGCCAGAAACATCAGCACGTATACGTCAGTCACAGCACTGTAGTCTGGGTGGATGAGGTCATAGAAGAATTGCCGAATGGGGACATAGATCTGTAGAGTCCTGCAAGACAAGCCCACTTGTCTCAGAAGGGCCAGAGGGAAAAACGACTGACAGCACTTTCAGTCCCCTTCTCCTGCTCCTCTCTATCCAAGTCCTACCTTCCTCTAAAGCTAAGGCAGAGTCCCCTGGAAATACTCCTGCTCAAGGAACACAAGATGAGTAGATTGCCGAAGCAAGGGTGACCTGTAGGCTGCCATGATTCTTCCCTCGAAGCACCACAGCATGTCAAAAAGCACTAAAAGCCAGGTTCTGGGTATTTGGCTCTCTGGGTCCAGCTAGTCACTACATGGGAGCCTTGCTGCAGAACTCTGCATATTGCAATCTTGTCTTGCATAAAGTTGGGATGAGACTATGACTGAGGTACAGGGTCTGAGGAGAATAAAGTGAGGGTGCCCTTGAGCATGCTGACACTTGAAGGGCCAGATCTGAGCATAGATAAATATCAGATGTCTCCTGTGTCTTCTGGTTTGAGGTCTTAAGTCCATTATTATATCTCTCTGCTGTCCTTAGCTTTTGTTTCCTTTCTCTGCCATTACCACTGTGCCCTGGTATCTCTGGCTTGTCCTCCAGGCCTGTACCTTAACTTCACTGTGATTTGGGTACTGCCTTCAAATCAAGGCCCCATTTAAGTGCTGCAGGATCTCCAAGTCTGAGCCTATCTATCTATATTCAGGGCTAGCCCTTGCTTGGTTCACATTACAGTCCCGAACACGTGCCTTTCACCATGCTAGTCCTTTGGCATTAACCCGTTGAATTGCCAACAAGTGGAGAGATCCATGAAGTAGGCTAGAGACCAACTGTAGAAGCACTGAATAAGCAGCCTGGCTCCATGCCACCAAGCCTCCCTCTCTGGAGGAAAAGAGGTATAATGGCTCCCATCCATGCGAACCTCATTCTTCTCTATGCCTGGCTGAACATCAAAGAGCAATGCCAAAAACTCATAAAATGAACCCTTGACTTCTGCACTTATTAACAAATGGCTTTTAAAACAATCTAACCTTGGGTCACTTTATCTGGGTTCTTCACCTCTGGTTTACAGGAAGCCATCGCTACCTGTTCCCCAGCTCCAGACCAAGTGAACAGTTCAATCATGTTTCTACTCACTCACTTCTTTATGGTAAACGCCTTTGCTTTGATTAAATGCTCTTGAAGCTTTTCCATGTAAAGTTCTCGTTTGCTTTTCTGTTTAAGGCTTAAAACACTGCTTCCTTTCTGGCTACTGTTCCGGGTGCTTGTGCTGCCTAGAAAGAGCAGGAGAAGGAGAGAAATCACAAGCTGGAGGGCAAACAGTGGATCTGCCAACAGAAATCAGGTTGGGTGTAGGGTTGGCTTTCTCCTGCATCAGAACATGCAAGGCACAGATGGTTTTAAGAGTGTCTACTGAGTGTTTAGGAGTCTGACAACTCTATGCTCTCATGAGGCTGGAATAGATCTGTGGGTTCACACCCAGTAGGTCTCCTCTGAATGCTTTTGAAGCCTTTGTTCAGGAAGAAACCCATGGAAGAATACTGGTACTCCTTCTCATGTTCTAGGACTCAGATTTTCCACATGGGGGTGCGAGACTCAGACTTACTTTCATATCCTAATTTCTACATCTGCAAAACCAATATGAGCCGCATTTCCCATATCTGACTCAGATCATTACTCATATCAATACGTAGGTCATGAAGACAAATGCATGAATCCTGAGAAGCAGAAGTCATGTGCCCCATAAGTACAAAGGCCCAACTACTCCCTCAGAGCAACTGCATGGATAGCTCCTCTCTGATCTCACTCAATGTTGAGTAAGAAATTAATGACCAGTTTAGGAAATAACAACACAATTTTGTTAAAAGTCTCCAAATGAAGGTGATCCTGGTGGCACAGGCTTGGAATCTTAGCTAGTAGGGAGGTTGAACCTGGAGGATTTGAAAGTTCAAGGCCCACTTATACTACATAGTGAGTTCAAACCCAGCCTGTGAAATGAAGGGAGACATACCTTAGAATAAAAACTAGTAAAATCAAAAGAGGCAGAGAGAGAGCCCCGTGGTAGATAGAGCACTTGCCCCATTTAAGTGCTGTAGGTTCTCCAAGTCTGAGCCTATCTATTTATATTCAGGGCTGGTCCTTACTTTGTTCATATTACAGTCCCAAACATGTGCCTTTCCCCAGGCTGATGCCTGGGCATCAACCCTTTGAATATAAGGGTTAATTTGTATATAATATGAGAAAGAACCTGGGTTCAGTCCTCACTCTCCCCCCAAAAAACTCCATTGACAAAATCTAAATCTATTTTCAAATTCTGTTATTTTCAAATTCTGCACACTCAGCAGAGATTCTATAAATGATGGATAGATTATCATATGCCTTTATATTACTACATGCTAGGATATGAGGTTATGTGCTGGCCAAATCCTGGTCCCTGAATGGACTCACACATATTGAACAATGAAGCTACACACAGATGAAACAGGTTCTGAACTTGGGTCTGTCATATGCCAGAGCATGTTTCTTCTATGTCACAACATTGTCTTTGGATAGCACCGAACCACTCCCCTCCCCAGATGCAGAGGCACCAGATCAATGAGACTATGTGGGGCTCATTTCAACCTAATGGCCATGCAACAGATACCTCTTTTGGACCTATTTGAAGAGAAGCTGGACCGTGGGGAGATCTGAGAGCTACTGCAGGAGCGTTTTCTCCTGATGGCTGCTGGCTGCTCGGGGAAGGTCACGTGGACAGACTCTACAGAGGCAGCCAGGTTGATAGACTTCAGTGAGTCTGAGGAGCCTCTTCTGCCCTGATCGAGGGACAGCTCGTCATCCGATCCTTCCTTGTCTGTGTTACTGTCAACAATGTCATCCTCGTCCCATAGACCATGACACTGTTAGAAGAAGAGAAGATGACAGCTGAGGCTAGCTAGCATCTTGGGTGGGCCAACTGGCTGTCTTTCTTACAGTGTCCCTTTGAACATTCAATCCCTTGATGTTGGAAAGCCAAGGGATTTATGTCTAAGGAAGCTTGTACAGAATTGTGAGTGTCTTAGGAGAGTGGAGATGTTTGTAGGTGAAAAGAGTTTGTATGAGTAACTAAGCCAAGGCAGGAAGAGTGAGGCAGATAGAGTAAGGATGAGACAATGACCTCTCAATTTGTTAGAACCTTCTAGAACACATCTGAGTGCTCACTGCTAGCACTAGCACTAGCCTTGCCCCACTTACCATGCACAGGTGACCCCAACCTTAGCTCCTCACGTTACAAGTATCTCCATTTTGTAGGATGACTCTGTCCCTCTCCTAGTCCCCATAGTAGGGTGAGCCGTGGCTTACTCAACGCCCAGAACAAAACTGCAAATATTCTACTCAAAATTTGTTGACCAGATGTTAGGCAAAGGTTCTGTCTACTGACTTATACTGTAAGGAAATGGGATAAAGAGCTGTCAAAAAGGGTAAGAATGAACAGACCAGGAGGCTGAGAATCCCTTGGTCTTGCTAGCATGAGCCCCCATTTGGACCGCACATGATGTGTGATATGGTTCCATTGGTGTGCGATATACCCCAGTGAGCTCCTCTCCTGAGCCCTAGATGGTCTGTGTTTTACATTTATTTCTCAAAGTTTGGCCTGTTCTTCCCTGTGAGTTATAGCTGAGCACAGTAGTACATGCCCATCACACTATCATTGAGGAGACTGAGGCAGGAGGATCAAAAGTTTGATAACAGCCTGGGCTATACTCCTTGAGTCCTGGGTCAGGTTTGGATGTAGAACAAGACTGAGTATACATTAAAAACCAAAAGCAAACACACACACACACACACACATATATATATATACATATGCATATATATATATATATATATATATATATATATATATATCCAAGTTTATCCTAAATGGGATCCTTCTAAGGACTGATAAACACATGATTTGATTAGATGAGTTATATATTTGAAATGCTTTGGAAAAGGAAGCAAGGTGGAAATAGGAAAAACCAGGACTGTGACAAAAGGCACAGTGGCCTGGAAATGTAAGCTGTGTAGTGATTTGTACAGAGTTATAGTAGATTGGCCAGCTTCTGTTTACAGTTTTTCTGTTTACAGCTTGTACGTGAGAAGAAAAACATCCACTTGGCTATCAAAATGGGCAGCAGGGGGGATCAAATTCACAGAGACCACAGTTAGACATTATGAACGAGAGCAACCTTGAAAGACAAGCTCTAAACAAGATGACCCCATCAAATCTCTCCCCCAGAGTTCAGGAAATCCCAGAGAAGAGGAGGAAGAGGGAGTGGGGAGACAGAGGGAATGGAAGACATCAGGAGATCCTTTAGAACAACTAAGCAAAGTTCCTTTGCTCTGAAGAGACTGAAGCAGCAATCACAGGCCTATAGAGGCTCACACCAGATCCTCTACATATATACTGTAGCTGTCAGTTTAGGACTTTTACGGGATGCCTGAATGTATGAACATCAGGGTCTCTGACTCATGTGCCTTCTCTTGACACTCTTGTTTTTCTGTTGGCTTGTCTTGTCTGACTTCAGTACGATGGTTTTCATTTTATCTTGTATTTGTTGTTATGTTTTGGTTTTTTATGTATTAAAGCCTGTTCTTTTGTAAACCACAGAAAAGTAGTAAACACAGATAAGAGAGTAGGTGGGAAGGAACTGGGAGGAGTAGAGGGTGGACAAACTAAATTCAGATGGTAGTGTATGAGAAGAATCTGAGTAATAAAAGGGGATATATGTATGTAAACATTGCATACATATGATATACACATACATATTTATAATGCATGTGTGCGTGTGTATGTATGTGTGCATCTCTGTGTATAAATGTTTACAAAATAAGAGGGTAAGAGTGACTGCGTCGGGGATGCATTGCCTTGCAGAGGTCTTCCTCAGGCCTTGAGAACAATAGCTTTCTCAAAGGCAAGATTATATAGGCACAGTAGTCTTGGGCTTGACCTGAGATAGCCTCCTTCCATCAGCTAGAGCTTCCTAAGAGATTGACTTGGTAAAGCCAAGATTACTAGAAGACAGCTAGAGGTCGCGATGGAGAAGAGAAACAAGGTGTTGTCTCTGAGTGTTCCTTTATGCTTTGACTTAAACTAGTGCAGAGATGATATCGCCTCTCCTTCAGGCAATGCTCTGTAAATGTTCAGGATCTTCAGCGCTGTTGCAGACTGAACTTATAACATGGGGGCAATGAACTGTTAGTGCTAGGTACCTTCAGAATGGAGCGATGGAAGAACAGAGCCAGCAGCTGAATGAGGTCGTAAAGAACATATCCTTCCTTCTTCTCCACCCCTATGATGTTTGGTGGAAAGTAGGGCCTTTCCTTGTATATTTCCAAGTCCTTATTCCAGGGAAAGAAGCCGAACTGGAAGAAATATTTCACTACGATCGCCACCTACACGTGGATGATAGAAAGGGAAAGTCATTCCTCCTGGGAATAGCAATGCACAAGAAATAGTGATGTAAAAATTAAGAAAACATGCCTGCCTCACAGTTTTGGTGGTTGAAATGTTCACAGTTATGTGGAATAAGGTACTGTTATTATATGTAATGATCTCAAAGCTCCTGGGTTTGAAGTGTTGGTGGGATCGTTCTCATCTCCTGAGCAAGAGTAACACTGTATTGTTAACAGTGTCAACTATCAGGAAGCAAAGCCACCGGGCCATTCATCAACGGGATGGCTGGTCATGTTCTGTCTGTGAAGAGCGGTTTTTATATTGACTTAATTATACATCTAGCTATCCAGTTATGAAAATAAAGAAGGTAGGGCACACTTGAATAATGATATATTTATATGTTACATAATGCCTAGATTTCTAAAATTTTCTGAAAAACGATTCACTTTTGGGGAGTTTTTAAGGTTTTGTTAGTTTGTTTTTGTATTGACGGGGATGAAGCCAAGAATGTTATTAAGCAGTTAGAGAGTCTTTCTTTCTTTCTTTCTTTCTTTCTTTCTTTCTTTCTTTCTTTCTTTCTTTCTTTCTTTCTTTCTTTCTTTCTTTCTTTCTTTCTTTCCTTCCTTCCTTCCTTCCTTCCTTCCTTCCTTCCTTCCTTCCTTCCTTCCTTCCTTCCTTCCTTCCTTCCTTCCTCCCTCCCTCCCTCCCTCCCTCCCTCCCTCCCTCCCTCCCTTCCTTCTTTCCTCCCACCTCTCTCTTTCTTTCTTTGACAGAGTTGTAGCCTCTAACCTCCAAAGAGACCCCGAGTTTCTGTCCCTGGTGCCTGTACCTCTCAGAATGTCGAGTTACAGGTATGGCAACACCACCCCTGGTTTATATGGTGCTGGGGGTTGAACCTGGAGCTTATGTGTGGTGGGCAAGCACTGCTCAGCTCCAGGAAGGTTTGATGCATTCAGCACTCACTTCCTTCCCCCACCACTGTATCTGCATCTACATTAGTCTCTGATTCACTGAAAGACAGAAATATTTGTTCCCACTTGTTTCATCAATGGGCTGCGTGGTTTTTGTGCTTCTGCGCACAGTTCAAATGGAGCTGTGGAATGTTAGCTGGATCACCCATTTACTTTACCCTGAGATAGAAAAATTAAAAACCCCAACTTAAGTGAGTATATATATATGTGTGTGTGTGTGTGTGTGTATTGCTGCAAACTGCAAGAGGACTTTTGAAAGTGGTGCATCTCCTGCCCTTTTCTATCCCCATGGCGTCTTCTGTGACTCACGCATGTAAGAACCAGAATCTAAGAAACCCTCTCACATTGTGGAGTTTGGTCCTGGCGAATGGCATCCTCTCCCTTAACAGAGTCTAATCCTGGAGGCATGTAATAGAAGTGACCCTCAAGAATGATTATTCATGGATATAACATACATACTACCAATGTTTAATCCACGTATTTTTGCGATCATTTTCTATAAGGTCTGTTTTCACCTGATTTGAATCACTTGTAAGTATACAGCGTTTCCAGCTCGTGCTGATTCACGAGCCTCGGGCTAGAACAATGCTATTCAAAGTAAGTGTTTCCTTCTGAATTGTGGAAGGACTTGATCTTCATCACAAAAGCCACAGCCCCAAACACCACAGAAGCCTGGACACATCACATGTGAGCCTTATCCTCTGCCTCGGGCTGGAGTCTTCACGAGACTTCTGTATGTCACGGGAATGATGGAAAACATGGCTCTATGTGTGTCCAAAGAGGTGCTCCTGTTCCCTACATCTGAGAGCAACATATCCTCCTGCCACTTAGGTTTTCAAGCATTTGCATTGGGATGAATGGAAAGTGACTTTAGGTTTAGAAACGGGCGGTATGTGTGCCACCGCATCAGCCTGCATTCAAGGTGCTTAGCTAGTTATTTAATCTTGAGTCCATTGTGTTGGGTACTCACTGATACTGGGCACTTTGCTTGATTTGGCAAAAGACTGTTATAACGACAGTGGTTAATATCACAGCTCCCACAAGCAGGCTTCCAAAGCTCTGGTTCCAACCATTTTGGAACCTTTGGCCAATTAATGAATCCCACTGAAGTTTGTCTCTTTGTGTGTTCTAATTGGGAATGACACTAACACCTACCTCGTGTAAGATATGAAGCCTGACAAGGTATATGAAATTGCCAGTACTAGGCCACATTGCTGACCATGATTGCCAGTATAAGCAGGCCATGCAACAGACTGGCCTACCTCAGTGTAGACGATGGCCATCATCCAGAAGCGCCGGCTGGGCCTGGGAACAGACAGCATGGCCCAGAGGAAAATCAGGATGGGCAACAGGAGAGTGATGATGGAGGCAGAGGTCATGTGGTTCAGGATGATCACAAAATAGCACACCATTTCTGAGCGGGCTACCAGGGTGTTATACATGGCATAGAATAACAGCAAAAACCGGGGCTGGTCCACATAGAATTTCTCAGATTCCTCGAGCTCATCATCATGGAACATCCTGTTAAAGTAAGCATGACGAGATACCAGTCAGTGTCCACCTTTTCCAAATCACTGACTTACATCTGTGTGATCTCTTGTGTTGTGTATCTGCACATGCCTCCGCTGTGTGTGTGTTTACCCACACATATGTAGACAAGACCACTGCATCCAGGTTGATTATTCTTTGTCAAAAACACTTGGGAAGTGTCTGAGATGTTGAAGGCCGTCATGTTTTAGATTACTTGTATATGAAATGAAATACGTCATATATGGAATTCAAGTTTCAACATGAAATTTAATGTATGCTTTATACATGCCGTATTCATAAAGTCTAAAGATCATTTGATAGAATGCTTTCCAATAATTTTATGCATGCACAAAGTTGAATGGCATGAATTCATTTATCTCCGGCATTCTGTGGAGATCATTAGAGCTGTTTTGCATTTCAGAGCATCTTGAGTTTTCAAATTAGGGACTACCAATCTGCCTGAGACCTTATTATAGAAAGAGGTGGTATCAAGACAAGTGTCACTGGATAGTTTTTGCTGAGTCTGTTACTCAGTCACATTGATGTTCCAGGACTATATGTCTGCCTTCTATGTCTAGGGATTTGTGCAAATGTGACCAGAGCACACATGTTTCTGATGGTCCCTGGCTAAAATGCTAGAGGCCTACTTTCTTCTCTTACTTGCTCATCAGCAGATCGCTGGCTGTCAGCTCATGAGTCAGAGGTGGTAAGATACTTGACTCCAGTTTGTCTGTACGGCTGTCATCAGGGCTGACCACCATGTGGTTCTTGGCCCCAGAGTCATCTTGCGACGCAAACGATAGATGCTCAAAGCTGACAGCCTTGCTGTAAGAGGGCGGCGCCTCCACATCACCGTCATCTGTAGAGAACTGAGGCAATTCCTCATCTGGAGTGAGGCTGATCTCCTCTACCCCCGCTTCATATTCAACTGTGTATTCCTTTTCTTCTGCATCTTGGAGCTCAGGCTCCAGACACTCTACCACCTCCTCCTCAGCTTCAGCCTCCACCTCCTCGATGGTTTCCGTAGTTCCTTGGCGCGAATACAGCATGGTACACTGTGTGGGCTCGCTGTTAGGAAAGAAGATGGGCAGAAACACACTTGTCTTAGCATGTATACCAGCTTATAACCTGTCCCAATTCTTACGACACCACCTCAGAACTCCCAAGTCAGAAGCCTCAAGCATGTGAGAAAAGAAAAAATAAAAACCCTCCTCTGTGGATCCCATCGGCTTTGTTCCTTCCAGAAATTCTCTCCCGGTCTGCAGACACTGCAAGCAGTAGCCTTCCCAGATGCAAAAGTGGACAGTGAGCTTTGCCTTCTTCCAAACCTGAGCAAGTGACTCTCGCCTCGAGAAGGAGCAACTCGGTCTATGCACAGGAGTGTTTTAAAAGCAGGTTCGATAGTCACAGTCATGAGCTCTCGGTTCATTTCCAAGTCAGCAGACATGTAGCATAGCATACCTACCGCCGTCACTCCTTACATAGGAGAGCATATGGAAAGGAGAAGCCATGCCTGATAGTCCCAGAGGCTTTTGACCAAGATGTGGTCTATTCCCAGTCCTGCACAAGGGATTTAGCTGCCCAGGACCACTGAGGATGACAGAAGCCAGTAGATTCTGGCTGAACTTAACAAGCACATGCTTCAAAAATGCCTCTTCTTTAATGTGGATCTCCTCCTCTTTCTCTCTTCTGCTGTCTCTTTCTTATCGGTATTAGCATCTTTCCCACTGAATTCCCACCTTCTCTCCTGTTCTCATACATTTCTTGTGAGTTGTTGGTCTTGAACTTGGGGCCACCTATTACTGTCTCTAAGTTGTTTGCTGAATCACAGAGCTTTTTCCTATTTTCACACCCCAGCAACTCCTTCCTTCCTCCTTCTCTCCCTTGCTCCCTCCCTCCTTTCTTCTTTCCATCTTTCCTTCTTTCTTTCTTTCCTTCCTTCCTTCCTTCCTTCCTTCCTTCCTTCCTTCCTTCCTTCCTTCCTCTTGCTCTCTCTTTCTTTCTTTGCTGCCTTCTTTTATTTATTTTTTTAAATACATCTTTCCTACAGCTTCCTTTACATAGCTTTCCCTACCTCTCTCATCAGGCTCTACGTTGGTTTCCTGGTACCTTTTCTATAGCACTCTGCATTTCATTTTTAGCCTTTTCCTAGCTCTTCTGGTCAGGCCCATGCAAAAAAAAAATGTTAGAACTGAAAACAAAGCAGCCGTATATAAAGTCATTGCATGCTGAAACTCATGGCATGCCTTTTCTTAACTGTTTGGCTCTTGAAGAAGAGACAGGTATTTAAGGTCTGGTGGATGCAGGAAGACAGTGTACCAGCATCTGAAATACACACTGCTGTGTGAGTGGCACATGTGAGCACACAGCTTCCACAAACACGGAGATTCTCAAAGGCTGGATGGCTGGATCCTAGTGTAGACATGTCAGCAAGTGATGGATGAATGGCTGGCACATCTTCTGTGATCTCTTCTAACTGAAGAGTGGTGGATGATCGTGCAGGCACTAAGCAGGCCTGGGGCTTTGGTTCTGAGTTTGTATCGTGCTGCAGAAGCCTCTGAGAAGGACTGTTTTGCTAAGACTCATGTCCGTTAACCTACAGCTTCCTGGGAAGCCACTGAATTGAGCAGCACCTCAGGAAACATTCAGGTCATGGGAGTGAGATGGCATTAGGTTTAACTTATGTGACTGTAAGTGATGCTACAGATGAAGTCTACCTTCAGGACTCTTCAGAGTGGCAGGATACAATGAGCTTGCGCCTGAACGAGGATGTCTGAGAAGGTAAAAGATTCCCCCTATGCCAGGCCCCAGTGGACAGTACCAAAGGGTTAAGATCTACAACGGGCAGCAAAAGAAGACCCCACCTCTGTTGTGAGAGACCCCCAGTGGCTAGAATGGAGCTGGCTGTGGCTTGAGTTGTTCTCATGTCAGGATGAACATGTATGGCTAGCGTCCATGGCAACAGCTCTAAGATTTGAGATGGGATTAAAGGGTTTTTAGGTATGTCCTTAATTTCATTTCTAACTGAATGTTGCTTTCTGGCAGGATTTAATGAGGAAACTTAAGCCTGGAATAATTGTTTCCAAACAAGGCGGATAGTTGTCTGTAAAGATGATGTGTGTTTCTACATTCTTCTAAAAAGCCAGTGGTAAAATATATTCAAATTTTCTGTTAGATATATGCCAACTAGAGCCATTTATTTTGCATGATCTGAAAATGGCTATATTTGACAGATGGTTTCTTAATATATATTGATATGTATATATTATATATATCAAATATATATCTTAGAAAATGAAAAGAGAAAAATATATATAGAGATTTTAAATGGAAGGTAATGTTTTCAATCAGAGCTTTTAAGCCATTGCTAACAGACAAAAACCAAGATGCAGTTAGTGCACGGAACATTGTCTTGGAAATAATTATATCACAGAAAGGGCTACGGTTATGCATTTTTTTTGGTCATGCAAATTCTTAAAACAAGCTAGAAAAAAAAATAGAATGGCATTCATCTCACGAACTTATACTTGCAACGGCATCCATGGGGAGGAGATCCAAGAGTACAGAACAAAGCATGCACAAGTTAAGCACCTTGATGCTACACTGCCACTGTCAGCTGACGAAGAGGACATGTCCAGGCTGAACATTTTACGGAGCCTAGGCCGAGCACGCTCGCTTGTTTTAGGAACGGGGTCTTGTCCATCTAAATCATCAAGGGTGGACTGCCTTGAGATCAGCAGGGTCGCTTCAGTGTAGCAGCTAGCAGCGCAAACAGTTACAGAAACACAGAGTTAAAAACCCAAGTGGTGCACCAAGTCACCCAGGGACAACTGACCAACACACCAACACACCGCCATGCGGCAACCACACACAACAGTGCCACCGACAGGATGATCACAGCAGCGTGGGCTCCCGGGACAGGGAAGGACCTGTTTGGCAGGATAAATAAACAGAAGAAACTGGAGTTGGAAAAAAAAAGTACTGGCTAGGGATTGGCTTTCAAACGGTACTCTCCAGGTGAGACACGATGCAGGATAAGGACGAGACCCAGGCATCCTCTTACAAAGTTCATATCCTTGTAGCGTTGCGTTGCAATGCAGTTGTTTCTTTTTCGACCGAAGAAAATATGCTTTCTTTGGAATTGCAAGCCCAAGTCCACGGAAAGCATTTCTCAACTCAACTGCACCAGCAGAAATAACTGCCCGTAAAATTTGTAGAAAAGATGTTAGTTTTACAACATTTTCAAAATGAGAGCCAGACAAGCTCAGGAATGCCACCTCATTTTCCGAGTCATAGGGACCAAGCCAAGCCAGCATGTGGAAGAGACACTGATTGGATACGTGGCAACCAACATAAAAAATAAAATGGTACAAAAAAAAAAAAAACCCCAAGACAACAACAACAAAGGAATTCTAGCAATGCACAGACACCTTTATCTGTTAATGTTTTGCTTTAACTATTTTTTTATTACAGATCATGCTTTAAGTTTTGGTGGGTATCCCAGGGGAGAGAACCCATTGACTAAAATCTTCATTTCTCGGTACCCAGAGGAACAGCCATCATGGCGCAGACATGAGATGTCTCCACAGCAAGAGCACAGCGACTGCTCAGGTGGCAGACTTCAAAGGGCAACTGCCCCTTTATACCTGAGAATCACCCTTGGAATGCAGTTAACAGCATTTGCAGCCAAAGTAATCCATCCTTTGGTAAGTCACACAGCTGACTGTATGAGGAGCCATTAGAAATTGGCTCACCATTTGGCCCTGGATTTAAAGGATTCCCATAAAAAAATTGTATTCATTTGCTAGGCTCCCATTGTGACTCCATTTTCTGTTCGTATGCGAAAATTTGTGTCATGGATGTTGGGACAGAAACTTCAAAGGGAACAGGCCACAGTGAGGTCATTCTTGCTAAAGGAGGGTGGCCATGTGTTCACCAGATCTGTCTGCCCCAAATATGCAGGTGCCTGAGCAACCATCTTCATGCCGTGCTGCCTCTTCCCAGTGCATGTGTTCCTGGACATCTTAAGGAGGTGGAGTTGTGTTTATGGATTAACAGTTTTATAATTTTGCAAATATTTTAACTTCTTTTTTAAATTTTTAAAATCAATCTGTAAGTGTGATATCGAGTGACTCCCACTTTCGCATTCCAGCCATGGTTTTTTTTGTATAGGTCATCTTTAAAGGCAGGTACTTGGTTTTGTTTGAGATGGTAGTTTCCCTTTGTAGTCTCCTAAGCTTTGATTTGTAATTGCTTAATTTCTTAGTTGAACATATTATAGATTGTTATGTAATTAAAAGTCTCTCATATAGGAATCTGTCAGGATATTTATTTATACTTTGTAATGTAATAATCTCTTGATTCTTTTTTTTTGTTAAGAGTTTGGGACTAAAGCAACTACCCTAAAACAGGTCCTGTGTGTGATGTTAAGGATATCTATGAAGAATCTTAAGTTTTATGGGAAAATGTTTGTGTATATTCCCTTTGGGAGGTGACACATGATTTGTTCAAATATCAAAAGATGTTAGCATCACTCTTTGCCTCCCCTTTACATTGTCAAGCCTTGGGTTCAGGGTAACAAAGCACACCTCCTTATTATGAAATAAACCAGGGAAGGAGGTAAAAGAAGGAGGGACTGAGAAAACCTTACGAGTCACACTAGGAGACAGCATATCTTGGCAAAAGAAAAAAAATCAGGTATAATAACATGTTATATATTATACATATTCTTCACTGTATGGGAGGGAATAATTGTACTTGAATATGAGTGTGACTTTTGCACAGGAAAAGCAGATTGGTCTGACATGGTTTTTGGGGAATTAAAAGCAATAAAATATAGTTTGTGTTAGACACCCACATGCAGAACAGTGTGGTCCGAAGCTGAGGAACATTTGCAAGTGTTATGAAAAATGACCAAGCAGAGGATGGGCTGCTAGTGGTGGTATGCCATCTGGGAATGTCTCTAGGGAAGCTCAGTATTCTCACCTCAGGGTTCTTCACATTCCATTGTCCCTGTGATTTTTATTTATTTATTTTTAATGGTTGTCTGACTATCGTTTGGTTCTAACGTGGGAGTATTTGGAAACCAGGAATCGTTTACTCACCTTCGCTCACCCCTGTGTAGGAAGCAATGTTAGTCAACATTGAGGGTGTCCAGGGCATCCTGACATGCCTACCTCCTCCCCCCACCACCTCGCCCCTCCCAGGCTGCACACATCTGTACCCTTATATACATCTGCCCATCAGTGTTCACTTAGTTTCATTGTCACCGTTTCCATTATGCCACCAGGAACTGAAGACAGTGTCTCATACAACACTGACCTGCACAGCATCTCTAAAGCATGTCCTTAGCCCACCCTTCCCTGATGAGGGAGCAGCCAGTGTGAGCTAGACTGACATAGGCCGTCCCTTAAGAAAAATGGGGTAAAATGGACTTTGATTCACGACATAGAAATTAACCAGAGAGAGAAGGGTCGCATTCGAATGCTCTGGTATCTAGTTATGGAGAAACTTGTTGGAATGAGATCAAAGAGGAGGAGTTAGGAGATTCCACACAAGACCGAAGTTATGGTTCGAACCAAAACATCGAAATAAATTACAAAATGGACAGTGGGTTTTTACTTCAGCAAAACCTGTGAGACAAGAAAAGTAAACCTGCTCTGTCACAGAGATCCTGGGGTGGTCTCACAGGACTCACAGAATGCTGGAAGCCAGTTGATGCTGTCATCGACATTTTTGCTTTAGAGCTGTTGCTACTACTAGTACTTTCAGGAATTATTGTCTGAGTGAAGTATAAAAGCATAGAAAAAGGATAGACGATACATTTTATCACTATGATGTATTTTTCTAACAGTTATTCTATTCTAGAATAAAATAGCATCTTACACCTCATGTCAGTTAAGGATAAATGGTTCACCTTGAAGCTCTAAGAGGAGTCTGGCTGCAATCATCCCTCCTTTGATGAAGAACATATTAGCTGAAATATTTTTTGATTTCAGAGCTTAAAAATAACTGGTGTATTCCCAAGTTATAGAAAATACCATCCTTTTATTATTCCTGAAAAGACCATAAAAGAGTATCTATTTGGGAAGAGGGGAAGGACTGTATCCATTAAGTTTTATCTACACAGAATCAATATAGGCAAAGACATACACACACACACACACACACACACACACACACACTCACACACACACAAACACACACACAAAAGTAAGTGACTATTTTAAAATTTGAGATTTTACATACTTACATATTTATATATATCTTACATGTATATATGTGTGTATGTAAGCATGAGTATGGCATATATATATATGTACATATATACACACATGCACACACATATATTTATATGATATATGATTTTATTTTCATAACAATAGATTTGGATCTGTGTCAAAGGTGAAAAATGGTATATGGCGGTGTTTGAGTTTCTTAATTGGTCAGCTCAAAGACAATTCAGTAGCACATATGAAACCATACTAAATAGAGGTAAGAAATTCTCTGTTTCACCACTCTCTCCAATGGCTACAATTTTGATTTTCCGTTTTGTTTTTCTGTCTCTGGTATTGGTGACTACGTCCCAGGCCTTGCATGGGCTGGCTAAGTAAATGGCCAATGGAGTACCAACCTTGGTCCCTTTGATTTTTAACTTATATTTTTGAGTTTGTTATCAGTCATGTTACATCCTTCCTACCTCCTTCCATCCAAAATAAAATGTAGTCAATATTTTTGTAGGAAAAATGTGGTCATCTGCCTCTGTGCTGACTGGATGTGTGAAGTGTGTGTGAGTCTGGGCCACCTGGAGGTTCTGTCCTTCCTCATTATACCAGGTAGAGGAGGCAATAGCCTTATGTCAGAGAGCCTTCTCAGATGGGAGCCATGTGAGGGATGGCTCTTGGTTTTGTTTGCTCTAGAACTGAGTTCAAACCTTGGCCTAGAATAGGGATACAGTTTTTTAGATATTCGATAAAAAATACATGGCTATCCTCAGAGATATAATTCTCAGTCTATAAGATAGCTGCATGGTGCCATCTATGCAGTTAGATGGTCACTCTGGAACTGTTAATTTTCTTCCCAAGACAGTGACATGGGCTTAGTGAGCTCTATACAATGGACAGCAGTGATCTAGAATGCCACAGTGCAGAGGGTCCTGGGGCTTTTCAGGGTTGACAGGGTGGGCAGTGTACACTTGCCTGGGAGGAAGGGACAGACATCAAGAGACAGTATAACCACCATTACCATTAAGTCACCTGCTGTCCTGCTGTGAACAGTGCATATGTGACCGTAAACCTAGAGAAGAGGGAGGCTAACATAATGATTTCTGACATTTTTAGTCTAAAAGTTTGAAGTTACAATTCTGAAAGGAAAAGATGAGCATTATCAACAGAAGGTAGAAAGGACTAGAAGAAACGACACTTGGAGCAGCCATCTTGAAAGACAGTAAAGATGTAGACCCTACATAAATAGTAATGAGGATAAGGCAAATGGAATGGGTCATCCTTATTTGCCTGAATCTCATAAATCTCTATGCTGTGCCAGCTATGTATATGGATCCTGAAAGCTGTTCACTGTTGATACCTGCTTTATCCAGTTCTGTCTACAGCAGGACAATGTTCCTTCAGCAGTGCTGCTTGGGGCTGCAGGGCCCGAGATACCACTCATGCTTTTGGTTAACCTTCACCTCCTGCATCACTCCTCCTCTTTGTCACCATTGACCTCATTTGCTTCATTGCAAACAAACCCATTGTTTAGAAAGTAAAAATACCTGGAGATACTGTCCCGGGAATCTAAGCTATCCATCCTGTGTGCTGCCTGGGCCCTGGAGCCAGCCCCCGAATGCTCGTCGATTGTGTCCAGGCCGGATTCTCGGGAAAGGTTCATAATGTGGTTCTGGTAGTACATGTGGATGCTTTCCCGTGTTGGAACATTGCCCTGCAGAAGAGGGGACACGACAACGGTTCTCATGAAAGCACGTGTTTGAACAGTGCCAGCCATTGTCAATAGTGACAACTTGTAGCACTTGCACACATCTATGGTAAGGACTGATGAGAGGCTAGTAAATTTAGGGTTTAAGGTCACATCATTTATGGTCATCAGGGTTAGCCAATATTACTAGATACGATGATTGATCTTCACTGTCAACCTGACTGGATTCAGAACTACATAGGACACACTTTCTCAGAATATCTCAAGGGGCATTAATAGAATGATTTAACTGAGGAAGGTGGATCAGTCACAAATGTGTGTGACACCATCCCATGGGCTGGGATCCTGGACTATATAAAAAGTTCAAATAGAGGAATCCAGTCATGCTGGATAGTTGTATGTCAATTTGACACAAGAGAAAATCATCTGAAAGGAGGGAACCTCAATTAAGAAAATGCTTCCATAAGACTGGGCTCTACATAAGCATTGTCTTAATTACTGATTGGTAGGGGAGGGCCCAGCCCATTGTGGGTGGTTTCATCTCTGGACTGGTGGTCCTGGGCTCTATAAGAAAGCAGGCTGAGCAAGCCAGAGGGAGCAAGCCAGTAAGCAGCACCCCTCCATGGCCTCTGCATCAGCTCCTTCTTCTAGGTTCCTGCCCTGTTCAAGTTTCTGTCCTGACTTCCTTTGATGATGGACAGCAATGTGGAAGTGTAAGGAAAATAACGGCCACCCCCAAGCTGGTTTTGGTCATGGTGTTTTATCACAGCAATAGTGTCTAACTCAGATACCAGCTGAGTTAGCAGCATTTATCTCTGTTTCCTGTCTGTGGATACAAAGTGACCTTGCCTTCCTCTCCTACTGCCACACCTCCCCAACCATCACCACTGTAGACTGTATCCCTTCAAGCTGTAAGACAACCCTCCACCCATCCTTAACTTGCTTTTGACATTTGATCATGGCAAAAACTAATGTAAATAATATGTCCGGTGTGACTTTTACACGAGGACAATTTTGCTATATCACATCACTTTTCCAGAAATTGGTTCAAGCTGAGTGGGTAAAAATATCAAATCCCTGTTCAAATAGGTTAATTTCAGCTATGTCATTTATTTTCATTATTAATTTTTATTTTGGTATATTTTATATATTTTTAGAAATTTCTCAGCCCCATTATGGTATAATTGACAAAATTATATGTATAAAAATAGACTTAGAAACACAATCTACAAACCATATATAACTTTTGTTACATCCTAATTATTTTTTTCTGGAGGTTTCAGATCAAAATTCCCAGATTAAAATCCTATATTGGGCACAGCACACCTATAAACTCTGATAGAATAGAGAAAATGAATAAACTGGGGATTTTCCAAGGATCCATTGGTGTGGATATGAGAGAGAGGGGAGGGGAGGTTTACACCTCACTCAAAGAGTTATGAGTTATGTAATTGCTCTCCAGGAAGATTGGATTTTATTTTAGAGTTTTAGATAAGGTTGTCTTCCTCAGGTTTTCCTGTGGTAAATACCAAGCCCAAAAGCAATTTGATGGGAAAGAATTTGTTCAGTTTTAGAGTTTATAATCCATCACTGAAGGAAGCCAGGGTGAGAGCTCAAGATGGGAACTTGGAGGCAAGTACTGAAGCAGAGTCCACAGAGGAGTGCTGCCAACTGGCTTGCTCACTTCCCATGATTTGCTCAGTCTCCTTTCTTATAGTCGGCCTGCAATGGGATGTGACCCTCCTGTATCAATGGCTCACTGATGGAGCCTTGTGATGGAGGTATTTCCTCATTTGAGGGTCTTCTTCTCAAATGGCTCCAGCTTGTGCCAAGTTGGGGGAAACCAACCAAACAACAGCAACAGCAACACAACTAACCCGGACATCGGCTGACAATCTGAAATTCTAATACCTCCACGTTTGAAACCCCTGGAATGCCGACATGATGTCATTGGGTGGAAAGTTCTACACAAATCCTCCTGGACAGTTGCAGTTAAAATACAAGCACACACGGAATAGTCTAAGAAATAACTTTAAGGTCATGTGTATGATAAAATAGAAATAAAATTTCCCATTTGTATTTGGGTTCCTTCCCCCTAAGTATTTCACTATTTAGGTGAAAATTGGACATTGGAAACTCCTCTAGCCCCATGCATTTTGGGTTGGGATGCACCAAGTCCATGTGGACCTGGCAGCTCTTTGAACGTACCAAGTAATAAAGGAGAGGCATTGCATTACCTTCTTTATCTCTCGAGTCAGCATGCATCTTTCAATCCGCAGGACTGTGGATATGTCGATGTGTTCCCTTGAGATGGAGTTGAGCCAAGTGGTGAAACTATCCACTGTGGCCAGGAACAGAACCCACGTGAACTTCAGGATATTAAATATCCTCTTGATGATATTATCTAGGCCGAAAGAAGCATGGCACAGTGTCAAGGACATGGAAGCTGCCAAGAGCTGTGCTGTTGAATACAGTATGAGGTATACCACATCCAGATCTGGATTCTGCAGGATTGTCCCTAATGGGGACTGGGCTCACCATCCTTAGAGACACAGAGGGGAACTAAGGTCCAAACACTTGTGTAGCCTTCTACACAGAGAGTGGCAGAATTAAGTCACACTCAGGTGGGATTTGTCATGTCAGTCATAACAGGTCTCAATGTAGTCTCCCAGGGCCCCAAGGGACTGACAGAACCCCTAAAGATATCAAGTTCAGTGTGTGGGGGGGTCAAGTCCCTTTTGTATGTGAAACTGTTAACTATACTCCATGTATAAAATCTCTACACACTGTCCCTCATAGTTTGAGCCATCTCCAGATTACTTTTAATACTTGCTACTAGGATCATTCTGTTGAAGTGTTTGCTACACTGTGTTATTTAGAGGAAGACAGAAAAAAAAAAAAGATCTGTATGCATTCAATAGAGATGCATTTTTTTTTCTCCTTAAAACATACTGGTATGTGGTTGGATGAAGCTGTGGCAAGTGAAACCTATGCATATATAGGCCTGATTGTAAGAGGTTTAGTAAAAGTAGAGATTGCAAAACAAAGTGCCCCTAGTATTGACTTAAGAATAGGAACTCTTTGTGCCTGTCTCATGGGGGCTCGTTAATGCTTTCCTACAACTGTATTAGGGATTATTGGTAGGACCTCTTTATTCCCCTTCTGGCAAACCACTTTATCTTTCGTAGAGCTCGCTCTGTGGGCTGTGTGTGCTCACAGGCCACTGTTCCATCTTCTTCACACAGTTAGATGGGATTTGATGTCAACAATGAAACCCTTCACACTGCATCCATCATCACCTCCAGGAAGCCCTGGGATTGCTAATGTGAATTTTATCCTTGACTACAGCTGGGACCAGAAACCCTGGGGAGCTGTCACACAGGCACTCAGCACTCAGCACAGAGTTCTACTGTGATCCAAATGTCAACAGCATGCACATCTCCAGAACTCCCTAGAGCCTATCTGTAAGGCCTTTGGACACTCAGAAAGATTGGGGGGAGGTTTAGTGACAGGTGACCTCAGCCTTAGAAACATCACTCAGCTTTAGAAACATGAAAAGTTGTGTCACTTGGAACAATGTGGATGACTGTAGAGGACATCGTGTTGTGTGGCACAAAATAAGCCAGGTGTGGAAAACCACACGCCAGATGATATCACTTATATTTAGCATCTAGTCTGGTGATACAGAAACAGAGAGCAGAGCCACAGTACCAGGGCAGGGATGGGGCAACTGGGAAAGAGTGGCTCAAGGCAAGCTTGCAATTATGTGATCTACAGATGCAGGGGATGGTAACTAGCCATTATGTATTATGTTGGGATTTGCCAACAAATAGACTTAAGGATCTCTATGGCAGGGAGCAGTCAATTGGCTTTGTACAGGTATAATGAAACCATGCGTTGTATGCCCATTACTAGAGACATCAAGGAAGAGTCAGAATAGAAGGACTAGGCCATTCTGTCTGTCTGTTTGTCTGCCTGTCCTAATCACTTAGGTATGTGGGTAAGTCTCTCAATCACATGCCAGTCTCACAGGCCCCTTGTCTAGTGTGAGCAGATGTGACCACTGAGTTGCCTGTCTTTGCCCCCCACTGATCTCCTCTCTGATTTGAAGGTCACAATGTGAATCAGAGTTTGACTTCATGATACAGGAAAAGAGCTGGGTTTGAACTAAGTGGTCTAGGAGGGAAGACAAGCTTACTTCTAGTAAAGTTTTGCTTGTGTCAAAGGGTCAAGCAAGGAAGGGAGCCTCCAAGTAAATGCCATACCTGATGGGGTTGAGGGGGAATGGGGTAGCAAGTATCAAGATAAAGAACCAGGTGGGGCCAGACTCTTGATGTCTGATGTCCCCATGGGCCCACTGTCCCCATGGGAACATTTCCTGCCTATGCAGCTACCACTCCTGCTGCTCCTCAGGACTTTTTTTTTGGGCTGTTGCATCCCTATGCCTTCCATATGTCTTAAGAGGTGAGAAGCAACAGAGAGTCCTTTGCTGAGCAAAATAGCAAAGGCAGAGATGAAGGCCCCATGAAGTGGGAAGAAGGTAGGGACAGCTGATGCCACAGAGGAGTGACACCATGTGAGAGACTCCAAGATGCCTCCCTTCCTCTCTGCATTCCCAGTTTCCATTCCCAGTTTCCTGATTATTTGTTTATTTATTTAGTGTATGCATATGCCAGTGCTCATGTAAGAAGGCCAGAAGAGAGTATCCAGTGTCCTCCACTGGCATTCTCTGGCATTCTCTTGAGGCAAGTTCTCTCTTTGAACCTAGGACTGATGTTTTCTTGACTAGGCTGGACGTCCCCGAGCCCTCATAATTCTCCTGTCACTCCCAACTGTCACCATGAAGCTGGAATTCCAGACCTGTGCAGGATTTCTGGCTTGTTACCTGGGTTCTGAGAGCTGAACACCAGCCCTTATGATGATGCAATGAGTTTCTAACTTGTGAGCCATCTCTCCAGCTTCCCTTAGTCATTTAAGTAACTCTAGACCAAGGCATCCAATCCCCATACTTATTTGGAGATGACACCAAGATACATTTACAGACATAAAAGCAAAGTTTGAGCCCTGCAGGCTGAACAACTTAGAGCAAGAGCCACTAATATACTACAGTAAGTCTTGGAGTTTTTAAACAACATATTCTTATTTTATTTTCTCCTATTTGCAATTAGTCACTTAGAAGTAATGGTTATTAGTTGATCAGCATATTGTCACTTAATGACTTACTTGTATAATTTATGACATGTTTAAAAATAGCTAACAGAGAGGATTATGGGTGTTCTTAACACAAAGACGTAACAAACTTTTGAGCTGATGGAAACATTCATCAGCCTGATGTCACGATCCTCCATTGTCTATGTTTACCAGAGTATGTATGTGTAGCACCACTGTATCTCAATTTAAAATGTTCTATTTTTTTTTAAAGAAGAAACTGTCAATCATTTTTAAAATGTTCTTATTCTGGTAGCTTCTATGAAACAGCATCATTGTTGATCTCATCCACAGGCACAGGCCTGAAAGACTTTACAGACAGATAGGAGCCCGACATTCCATCCCACGCTCCAGAGGCTGATCCTCTCTCAGGAGCCCATCTCCATCTCAGCAGCGAGATGAGATTTCAAGGGGGTAAGACTGACATCCTCATTGTTGGGGTTCATAACCTTGCAGTACCCTTCTTCACCACACGGGGCAGTGCCACTTCCTTTCTTTTCATTTTTTATTGAGAATGAATTCACTCATACAATATATCCTGACCAGAGTTTCCCTCCTTCCATTCCTCCCAGTTCTCCTCCTCCCACACCTCTCCCCCAGATCACTTGATCCTCTGATTCCCTTTAGAAAAGAGCAGGTCTCCCAGGGATATCAACTGAAACTGACAAAAGAAGATACAATAAGATCAGACAGAAACACTGCTCTGAGGCTGGCCTAGGCAACCCAACAGGAGGAAAAGAGTCCCAAGAGCAGGCAAAGACGTCCTCTCAGATCAGCTTTGTCCCTGTTTTGTTACCTGGTCCATCAGATTTCTTTTTGACTGGCTCATCCTCTCGATCTTCCCATTCCACTGGACCTGCACATAAAATATGTTTCATCTTGAGCAATTTTCATGACCAAAAATTATTCAAAAAATATTGTGGCTGGACATACACTTGTTGAATAAAACAATGGTGAAGTGAGTTTGCCTCATTAAATATTAAATCAAACTCCATGGTTACTAGACTCAGACGCCTGTAACAGTGATTAATAGCATGACAGTAGGAGAAGGAGTCAGAATACAGTCACAGTTCATATATAAGCTGAGCGAGGAGCTGATGGCTTGACTACTGATTATTTCTAACACAAAAGGAAGACTTTCTTAAATAAGTAGGGCTAGCATCATTGCCCATGTAAGTAACTGTACAAAAATACACCTCTACTATGCAGTAAGTAAACAAACCAGTAGGAAATACAGGAAAACATTTGCTTAATATTGGGTGTTAGTGGCTGTCTTTTGTAGCAAGACAATGACTCTTAAAATATCAAAAATTTAGGCATGTTTTGATATCAAAGCAATTCCATATTGTTTGGATAGTCATGTATCATAAACTAAATCAAAATGCAAGCATTGAACAGGGAAGTGTGATAATCACACACCACAGGACGCAATATGCCTGTTGTACAATCAGCCATAATTAATAAGAAGAGAACAAACACTCCCATAGAATGCAGAAGACAGTAACAGCTTTGTTTGAACTTTCAGCTATAAAGTATAAATTATGCAGCCAATAGAAAGTAAAAACACCCAGTATCATTAGATAAGGATTAAACTAAATTCGAATGAAAACACAAGTCATTTGTCATCCCTCAGGAAAGAAATAATAATAATAAGAACAGTGAGGGCCTTGGTATGACATCATAAGAAATGTACTTCCTTTATCTGGCATATAAAAGCATAAATTACTAAAAACTTTTGGGGGGTGTTGAGGAAGAAGCTATTAAAGTGTATGAAGCATAACCTTCACCCAGTTCCTACTTTTAAGAATCTATCCTGGAAAAGTGTGTGTTACTCTTAACCTCTGTCACACTTTCATATACATTCATGTATGACGATATGTGAACTTTTTGCAAGCTAGTATAGCATTGTTTGCTGATAAAAATCAGGAAGCAATCTTTATGTCCATTAATGAGGAAATAATTGAATAAATTATGCATGTCTGCACTGTAGAAACTTTTATAGCCATTTAAAAAGCCCTGGCAGTTTCATGAATATTTAATTGGAGAACTGTTTGTGATACATCGCTAACGAAAGTGCAAGATGCCTTTGTGCACATGAACTCAAATCTAAACAGTTAACGAACAAACAACATGCATTTGCCAAAGGAGAGAAGACCAATGGCCTATCTGGGTAGGATGTATTTTTCCGGAAGGCTGTGTGTGTGTGTGTGTGTTGTGTGTGTGTGTGTGTGTGTGTGTGTGTGCGTGTGCATGTGCGTTCATGTGCACACACGTGCACAAGCCTATGCAGGTACATTCACCAGATTCTGGACCTGCCTCTACCACTGGCCTTATTGCATTGGGTGTAGGTTAAATTTATTTTTAGAGAAGGCAGTTATAGTTACCAGGAGATACTGAGAGAGGGAAGATTTTTTTTTAAAAAAAAAAAAGAACAAATTTTATAATTAATTACACAAGAAATTTTTAGTTATTATGTTTTAATTTATTAACTTCATAGGTACCCATGGTTGCATTATCTTTTCACAGAATCAAACTGTAGAATAGAAACCTAGGGTTCCCTCCAACCACATCATTTAGCTTCCAGTCTCCCAAGAAGAAGCCACTGTTATTAATACAATATGGTGGGATTTTGTTTGTTTTTCTTCTCTTACACGTAGACACTACGATAAATGCCCACTCACAATATAAAATACTGAGTTGAGGTATTCGGATTTTCTTTGTTCCACTAGTGGTTTCAGTAATTGCCTGCTAAATATTAAAATATTGTTTTTCACCTAAATGACAGGAAACTACTAGATAGTATTTTTACTAGCTACTTTTGTGCCAATTTAACACTAGCTAGAATCACTTTGGAAGAGAGGACCTGAATTGAGAGAATGCCCCCACCTGGGGTCAAGCCTGGGGCACATTTTCTTAAGTGACAACTGAAGAAGGAGGGCTGAGCTCCTTGTGGGGCAGGCGGTCCTGTTATTAGAAAACAGGCTTAGCAAGCTTCTGAGCAGCCCTCACGCACCCTTCCCAAGGTCCTGCCTTGGCTCCCCTCAGTGATGCACGACAAGCTGCAAGGTAGAATAAACCCTTTCCTTCACAAGTTGCTTTGGGTCGTGGTCAACAGAAAAGAGACTTAGTTAAGAGAGAATTCCACCACGCTTTGGTAATACAGTCTCTTCCAAATCTTCAATTCTATTGGACTGAGAACCCTAGCTGGAGGCACCCTAGGTATCCCAAGTCCCCTCCGGTGCTCCTCTGCACATAGCCAGCAGCTGCTTGCTGGCCAGAACTCACCGTCCCCAGATCCTTTGCGTCTCTCCTTCTGCTCTTCTCTGGCCAACTTTTTCTTCTCTTTCCTCCTCTGTCGGAGTGCCGTTTTAGGATCAGTAATCCAGGCTTGGTAGACGAACTGAAAGGAGACAGTCCAATTATTTTCTGACTTTCGAAAAGTAATTAAAAGTGAAAATGGACCTAAGTTAAGCTTCTTCTGTGTAAGAATGTTTTTTTTTTTCTCTTACAAATTTCTCTTATGTTGAGCTGACTTCTGCTGATTTAGTTGTTTGTTTCTTTGCTTGTTTGCTTGTTTGTTTGAGACAGGGTCTCGTTCTATAATCCTGGCTGGCTTAGCATTTACGTTGTAGAACTACCTGTTTCTGCCTCCCAAGCTTTGGGTTAAAGGCAGGCACCACCACACCCACCTTAAGGTGTTCTTTTGTTACCGTAAGATGTAAAGTATAAACAGTTGTGGAGATATATTCCTTTGGAGTCACAGATGATCTGGACATAAACTCTGGGTAAAAGAAATAAACCATCATTTCACAGAAACACCACCACTGTTTGTAATACTCAGCCATGACATTTAAGCTCTCTGCACTCAACAATCTAAAGCCAGAGGTCTTGATAAGCCTCATTAGAAGAGTCTCTCCTACCACAAATGTTTTCGTCCACAGTAAAATGACTTCTTTAATTGTCTTATTTACTTGGGAGCAGTGAGTTATGCATCTTCAATAATCTCCTAATAGTGGTTATGGGTAACTTAGAAAGATCTTCTGCAGAGGGATGAGTATTTTATAAGTAAAATAATGTCAGTGTAAGAGTGAGCTACTCCAGGGAAGTAGGAGGGACACGGGTGCCTCAGCTTGCCCTTGGTCAGTTGCATTCAAGAGCTGACAACTGTTGCATCAAAGTTTCACAACCAATGACCAGGAAAGAGCAGTTTGGAAAGACCCACCCTCTACATCCCTAGAAGCATGCAAAAGCAATAAAACTAAGACCTGATATATAAAATCAGACCCCTAGAAACCACGAAGCCAACATGCTTAACATGCTTAACATGCAACACCCGGTCTCAGGGAAGCTGTGTTTTCCATCGGCATGATTAAGACAAGCATACAGAAGGGACAGCTGTAAACCCATAGAATGTCATTTTATCCTGGATTATTTTCATGTTTCAGGGTAGTTTTTGAAAACACAACATAAACAGATTGGCGTTCTGATGTCAACAGATAATAAAGATTCAGCTCTTTCACATATGGAAATGTGAGGAGTACATGGTTCAAGAAAATAAAACAAAAAAGAAACTTCCTTCTTCCTCACTAGTAGAAATGTGAATTTTATGGTCAATTGACACAAATGCAAAATTGGTATGATTCCTAGATAATAAATCCTGGAAGTGAAATGTCCTATTTTATGGAATTAGAAGATGAACTGATGCTCAGAAAGATCAAAGCAAGGACTGCTGGATCTTCATTGAACATGTTGGTTTGAGAGTCTGGCTTCTTGTCTCTCAGGTTCAGTACATTAAATGGCAAATTTGCACAACACAGTTGGTTTTAAAAGAAACGGAACTAATAATGAATCTTCAGGTTTAAGAACAACATAGGATGACATTTCTTTCAAGGAACGTATTAAACTATTATTCTTTTATAAAATGAAAGAGTCCCAAGTAGGAGTTAAGAGGCAATGATCTGTGAGTATAGCAGGCACACAGATTGTAGGATATCCTTTTTTTTTTTCTGAAGAGAAAGCAAACAGCTGGGAGGGAGAGAGGAGGGTGGAGAGAAGCAGAATTAACAGACTTTATGAAAAGCAAGCGAGGGACCATCAGTGACCTGACATAGTGAGGGGAACTACTGACTCTGTTGGTCGCTAAGGGGTGAAACCCATCAGTATCTTTTTGGTGAGAGGAACATTCTAGTCATGCAAGCTCAGGAAGCAAGGGAGAGCAACCATCCTGAGAGCCACTGACTTCTTGTTCTCAGGCAAAGCCATCTCAGGATGGCCATTTTGAAACATACACATTTTAAAGTTCCAGATATCTGGCTGAGGGCCAGTTTTGCCTTTTCCTACTTCAGAAAAGGGTTCTGGTCTTCACCGAGTCAAGAAATGGAAGATTTTGGCTGACCTCCCAAATCATGACATTACAGCTCAGTCTAACTCGCACCCAACTTGTTGGCTCTGCTCAGGTGCCAGACTTTTCAGTACATCAGGTGGAAGGAGAAAGTGTTTGGAAAGTATGCACACAAAGGCTGAGGACTCAGATAATAGTCACTGCCATGTGGATGTTCGTGCATGTGTTTCTGACTTTATCTTAAAGTTTATCTTCATTATTAGCGGGGAAAGAGAGACTTGTTTTTATCAAGAGACCATTAAGCAACAACGCATATATTCTTTCAAACAGAGAGAGTTTCATCAGAGTGGGGATTCTTAACTCAAGTGAGTAACAGTGTATTGTCCTCTAATTGGACTGCGATCCCAAAGCTTCTTAACCCATTATTTAATCATCTGTAACCTTATTTAAAGTAACAGAAGGGATGGATAAATCTCAACCCCTCTCTTTAAGAATTTTAAAATTACAAGTTGATGAATTTTGTATGTATTCCTAGAGAAGAAAAGATGAAATCCACAGAGAGACAGCAGCAGTGACTATTAATTCAAGTCAGCCTTCTGAAATCCAAAATGAAAGGCAGTCAGAGGTGGAGCTCTGTGGCTCTAAGTAGAGCTTCACCCTCAGAGCTTTACAGAGACTCAGGATTTCAGGTCCATATGACCAGTGGAAACAGAGTCAGCATGGAAATGAGAAAAAGGGCAAGGCACACTGGTCTCTGTCACTATCCCAACTGTTTGCTTGAACACAAGGACCATCGTATCAACATGGACCCAAGTGTTTTGATGTTCATGCCTGACTGAGTTTGGAAGAAAAAGCATGGGACTACAAAACACAAGAAGGGTGACTTTTTTTTTTCTTTGTGGATTTTCATCGTGAGGTGACTGTGCTACTTCCACCGTGTATTGGATGGATGAAACACATGTGTAGTTAAACTGTAGTCATTTGTAGCACTGTTGTGCTCTGGGAGTGAGCAGCGAGGAAAGGAGACATGCTGGATCCAGGAACTAGACAACTGGATCCAAATTAGGAAGCTAGAGACTAACAAGAGGCTGAGAAGGGGACATATCATATCCAGGGGAGGTTTTTGTTTTTGTTTGTTTGTTTGTTTGTTTGTTTGTTTTGGAAGATTGTTCAGATGGTTTATACCAGCTTTCTGAGAAAAAAAAAAAAGATTAACGTTTTACTCATTGTACACTGATGCATACAGATTTTTTTCTACTAGCTTTCTGAGAAAATGATTAATGTTTTACTCCGTATAAACTGATGCATGCAACCAGATGTAACCCTTTGAAAATGGGATGTAACTTACGTAAAAATATGAAGAGAGAAAGTACACATATATCTGCATTTTCTCTTTCTATTTTTGATCATCTCCGCTGGTGTCTACTTTAGAAAGCAGTAAAATGATAAGAAGTCTGGCTCGTAAGAACCCTTTTTGAAAGACTCAATGTTTTACATCCATATGATATTTTCATTATACAACTCTTAGAATAGAGAAAATGTAGATATAGGATTTTTTTTTACTAAAGTTCTACGGAGCAGAGAGCCACACACTACACATCAGTAAAACATGAAATACCTTTGCAGCTCTGATTAAATACTGAAGAATAGTTTTGGGAAGTTTAATGACAGACTTTGGCAAGGCTAAAATGGCTGAGGCAAACTTCCCAATAGCTCTCTACAAAGAAGGACAAAGCAAGAGTAATTAGTAGGGAAAAAAACCCCAACCAAACAAAAGTTAACAGTTTAATATATGATGTTGCACGGGCTTGTCTCTACAATTAACGTTGAGGTTAAAGCATGCCAATCACCGAAGCTAGAACAAAATGTACTGGGCTTGGAAGTTAGGAAAAAGCAGACTCAGTCACACCGTGTAGTCCATAAACACAGTGAGGATGGCTCATATTCTCTTCTTGCTGTACGGTAAGTGCTGGTTAGCATAAAATTCATTACATATAAGGCAAGGCTGTTAAGTCATTAGTATTTGGCAAGCACCTTCATTCATGCACACAAACATGGTCTCCAAACACACAGAGGAGCAATGGATAGGTTAGGGAGGCAGCATCACACCAAGGAACCTCCACAAACCACTTGGCTTTTGGATGTCATCACAAAGACTAGCTGTTTTAGCTTGCCCAGTTATGAAAGCCCTGTCTAGGGAACGATGCATAGCCTTATCATGGGTGATCAGTGGGTTTTGTAGATACCTTTCTATAAGTCCTGTACTATGACAAACAGGATATAGCTGTTCCAGCTGTGATCCAGAGGTAAGAGAAATATGCACAAATAGTTCACTCCCTATGTACTGACAAGGCCTCGTCTTCAAGAAGGATGGATTGCATCCTACTCCCATTAACATTGTGTTGGTAGGTGGGTCAGAGCTGGGCTTGAGTCAGCAAGTTCCTGAACAAAGAGATCTCAGCTGAAAAAGATCAGGACTGGGCTGGCTGTTTATGGTTTTCATTTAGTATTCTGATACCATTAGTAATACAAACCCTAAAGCTAGTTTTCAAGATCCAAATGCAGTATTTAAGAAATCATTTCAAAGCAAAGCACGTGTATTATTTATACAATCAACTCTTTCACACAGGGAACTATTCAAGCAATCCGAGGCGTGGTCAAGAAATCTGTCTACTTGCAACAGAAAATTTTTTGTTTAGGTCATCAAAGTTGCTTTGAAGTCAGGGATGAAGAGCTGACCCACATCCTGTTCATGGGAAGTGGCAATTAGGATGTCACTGAGAGGGAGCATTGCTTCAGTTTAATTAGAAATACACAATTTCAGATATTCACCAGAAGTCTCTGAGAGCTGCAACGTAAGAGTACAGAGGAGGTCATCCAGGCCTGCAAGTGAGACTTGTCAATTAAAAAGCAACCACCATGTTTTTACCTAGTGATGGGCGCCATTGTCCCATCCCTCTAATTACCTGGAATGCTGACTTCCGTGGTGGTTCTTCATCCTCCTTTTTAAGTTCCTCTTCTTCCTCCTCTTCACTATCCGTTTCAAACAAATAATAATCTCCACTCCTGACCACTAAGCAAAACAAAATATTTGCTTATTTCTTGAAAGATAACACAAGAAACCTGGGGGCTTATTAATGAAACACACACCCCACCCCCACAAGATACACAGATGGCCTTCAAGAAGACCACAGCAAGAGATGTTAGCAGGAGAAAACAGACGAAAAGAACCCATTTTAGTCTAGGGTTATACAGTGCTGGCATGGCTGGGTCTACAGAGCATGAGGCCTTGTCGGTGCCATTTTAAGAGATCAGCAACTATGGGGTTGACCTGACAATTTCTTCCTTCTTTACTGTTTTATAGGGCTGACTCCATTTGGAGATGCCAAGATACTTGAACACCCTTGTTTTGCCATTCATCAATTTTGATCATCTAGACAAAGGCCAGAGTGAAGTGGAAGATTTGGCATGGTCTGTTACAGACAACCAATCAGGGTGACCCAGGATGAGGCCAGTGCCACCAGCCTCTACTTCACTTTAATACTATGCAGACCTGGCTTCTCCACAAGTAACACACGAGGCAACAGAAGACAAGACATTCGAAAGAGTTAAAAAAAAAACAAAAGAAAATAAACAACAACAACAACAACAACAACAAACATATTGCCACAAAGAGGAAAAGGGTAGGTAATATCAATAAACAAAACAAGATAACAACGTCGTGTCTGACTGCTTTTGCAAAGAGCCATAGGATGGACTGAGGACAGCAGCCTTGGTCCATAGGGTTTGGCTCTGTCATACTTCTGGTCAACAAGCCATTCCCTGGGAACATCATAAAATCCAAGGGGAACTCTACTGACCATCAGGTGCAAAGCACAAACAGTATGGCCTGCTTCTGCCTCATCTGACACTTTCCCTGCAAGAACATACTGACTGTGTCAGGAATGGGAAAAGAGAAATCAGAGTTGTCTCGTGACTTAAAGACAATTAGGAAATTCAATCTTTATATTTGAAAAATTTTTTTAATTTAATAGAGAAAAGAGACTCCCTTCTGATGCTACAAGAACTGTACCATCATTGTGGGATAGGATACTCATGATTTCTAATTGTATATGGGAATTGCAAACTACGAAGGCATCTCTGGGGTGAGATAATGTGATGTTTTAAGTTATAATTTGGACGTACACCTCATAAGGTAACAGGAAACCTTGGCTTGTTTAAAGCTAGTTGCTCAAATGTCACTGGCTATGGTCAAAAGTTGAACCATTTCGTCTACAGTATCAGATGACTCTGCACCTTCATTCGAGAAGATGCAGAGTGAACGAATTGGGCCTTATATCCTTGAACAGAAGCACCGTGGTTTGTTACTCATGTTTTGAAGGAAAAACAACCAGGCCTAGAGGATTGGGCCCAGGCCCAGGGGAATCAATGCAATTCAACATAAGGTAACAAGAAGCAAGAACAAACCAAAATCACAGCATTACATTTGACAGTGAGGGAGACCATTCAAGTAATGCCTTTCACTTAAGCTCAGAGATTTTGCAGGGAAGTTTTTGTGGACTCTCTATCACATGGTTTATTGGGACAAACTCAGGGCAATAATGAGATGGGACATTTACCCTCATTATAGGCACGGAGATCAATAGTAGCTGGAGTTGTATTCAATCATACCTTCTACCACTTCTATTCATCAGGTTGAGCCCAAATGATTTTCATCTCAAGCACTGATGTTATCGTTAGTAATATCACCAATTTATCATGCAAACAAGTGGAACTGGTACACTTGAAACAGTGAAATATTTTTTCTCTAGGTCTCTTAGTCCTTTGGAAAATATTGTTGAAGAAAAACTAGTGAAATTAAATACTTTCTTTCGTGTCTGCTGCTAGTGATAATTTAAAAAAGCACATCATACAAGGCAAAGCACATGTATAAAGTCAAAAGTCCATGCACATTAGTGCAGATGAAGACACTGCCTCCAGGCTGTGTCCAGACACAAAACACAGATGTTGGTGTCATTGGTAAATTACTTGGTACGAACCTAACTTTTAGAGTTCCACACTTTGTCCACAGAAACTTGACCCTTTATGCCAGATATGTGTCAACAAAGCAAGGTTAGGTAACGAGTAAGGTCACATGGAACTGATAAAGAGATACACTCCAGTGGGAAGGAAGGTATCATTGAACAGCAATAATGCAGTCCTGTGTGTGTGCATAGGTTTGGAACTAGCAAATTTGTCACCACAGCTTGTGCTGACATCTTTGCTGCTAACCAACCACCTTAATGAGTGTCGTTACTAATAGCCACTGCATCTCCACTTAAAACTCAGCATCTCTCAGAAATGATTCGGATGCCCAGTCCAGTCACTCAACAGATAAAAGCAAGGTCCTCTAATAACTTTCTTCCAGATCTAAAGAGAAGTGCTGGAGCATGAAGGGTTAAAAAACAGTCAAGGACCACAGTCCTCCCCTTCTGTTCCTTTCAAACTTGGAAAGGAAAATATATTACACAGAACAAATTTAGTACCACCAGTAGAATACATTCCAAACCATGCATTACAGACAGCTCTCCATTATTGCACTGTAAGATGTTGTAACAAGGCACACAGAGTTGATTATCGAAAGAGTTTGATATAATGAGGGTGAAATGAACGAGGAAAAATCTAATGCCATTAACCATCACTGGGAGTGGGGTTGTTACCAACATGGAAGGTGATTATCAAAGACCATATCCAATTCTTTTGAAATGATTTCGATACTGAAATGGAGAGGCAACTGTAGTCACTGCAGTGGGAATTTACCCACTCAGTATGATGTGATTTATGAAATGGATAGGTCACACTAAATTAGCAAAGGCCCTTTAAAAACAGAAGAGTAGGCACAGTTTACTTGTGACTTGATAGAGTGGGCATTTAGTGCTGTTCACATGTTGTTAACCTGACTAATATACCAATGACCCGAAGACAGAGGAGCCACATTGGAGTTCAACTTGAAGTTCCTTTGAACGTGGGCAGAAAATTAAGTGGAATTCATTGCAATCTCTCTTTTTGAATTTTAACCATACTGCTGAAATTCAATATTAAAGGTTTACATCTAATTAAATCCAAAGATAGAAAGCAGTTTTCAAATTTCATGCTATTTAAATTGCCTTGCTGATTTTACAGGACAACTGGGGTGAGAGACACCAGTTGCAGGTGGCAGTGACACTCATGATTCGGGATGGAAAAAAAAAACTGATTTGTGTAGTTTTCTAATGGCTTCCTAACTAGCAGGGCTGCTCTTAGCACTGTGTGAGTTTCTTTGTCTGACCAAAATAGTTGTAATTGTGGATTTACAGTGTAAGCCTAAAAAGGGTGAAAGATACTACACATTATTTTCAAAACAATGACTTCTCACTCTTCCACTATACCTAAGGAATCCGGAAAGACTAGATTATAACAAGGCATTCCATTATCACACCATTGTCCAGTATTGCTTTTACAGAACACATAGAGCCAATGGTATCTGTAACCACACATCTATGTTTATAATCAGGAGGGAAACACATTGTAGTTTATGTGTCTAGCAGATGCTGCTTTCCTGGTTTTTGCTATTAGTTGGTCACATCTGAGGCTGGGGCTGCATTCTAGGCATAGGTGTTTGGGGTATTGATTGTTGCAGAATCATTTTGAGATTTGGAGGAATTTAAGTACAATGCAAATGCATTTTAGGCTCTGTCAGCTACTTACTAAACACACTTCGAAAAACTCTCAAATGCAAATGAAATCAAAGCTCTGGGAAGACAGGGAGGGAGGCTCATTGACATCCATGCCCAGTGCCTTACAAAGAGGGTCACAGACACTTTTAACAGAGCAGTCATCCTTCAGAGTCCCAGCAGGGGCCAAACGTATCCTTAAGGGTTTTAAACCACACATGGAAAAGGAGCAGAGCTCTTGACCACAGAGTTTAATAGCACAGTTCGTTCTTCACTTTCTTACGTAGTACTCTCTACATCATATCTTTGGCTAGCTTTAGCCATCATGCTAATTTGTCGGAAAGAACAAGTCCATGGGGCCCAGGGACTCGTTAGCACATCAGTGCTCTTACACTCCGACCCCCTATCAAGTCACAAGGGTCAAACCATGCATGGGGCACATGGATCATGGGGAGCCTGAATTCTGGTCAAGGATATAAGGATTAGAACTGATGAGATTGGAAGAGGATCAACGAAACCTACTGGAAGCATGATCAACCCAAGGCCGCCACCACTGCTTTTTTTTGCCCTTGGCTTTCTGTTTGTCTGCTTCTCCTAAAATGAAATATGTCCAGACATTAATTCTTTGGAAGTGAGCACACACGTTTTGAAAACCACGCTTTAACAACTCAAATTGTCAAATCTAGGTAAATTGCAAAAACACATCAGAGGCCAGGAAAGGGAAGTCGGCTAACTATAAAAATCCTCATGTGCTAACAGTCCCCTGCAAAGGCCAACACTGAAGGCTCTCGACAGCATGCTACATGTCCACTCTATGCCTAGGATCTGAAGGCATGTACGGAAATATTAAAAAGGAAGTATTCATTAAAATGTGTCTTATGCTGAATTTTTTATCATTAACATGAAAGAATCGTGGCTCATTTAAAGGAAATACTTAGTGGTAAATAATTCATTAACATGCATCAAGCACAGGAGTAGGACTTTTTCTTTTGATGACATCAGTACACGATTGGAGGACAGTTACTACTAAAGTAGAGATTCTAGGAACTTGAAAGAGACCATGCATTTTTTTTTTTTAATTCCCCTAAGTGGAAAAGCATGCAGGCACCTATACAAGTCTGTGAAAGCTATATTTGGATAAATCCGTAATTAAATATAACAATAAGTTTTATGTTTCACAGTGAGTTCCTTGTAATGAGCAGCAGCTGAACTTTGAATTATAAATATTCACAAGTGACATACAGTGCTCATGCATATTTAATTTTCATTGTTGGATTTTTAGACACCAAAGGCAGCGTATCCAAAACCTCTTCCCTGAAGGAACAGATTAAGCAAACTGCACACCAATTTCTTTAGAAATATGTCTGTGAACTAAACCAGGCATCATTAAAGGCATCATGTTGAAGAGTAGACACTTGCAAAATTATTCATTCACTTAAGTATGTACTAATGACACAAACACATCTAGTCACATTAGGAGGCTCCTGGTAGCATGAAGGTGAGTGGCACTTTACAGCCCTACCGACAGCATGCTGTTATCAGATGTCAAAGCACTCGGTAAGATGAAAATTTGACATACTTTCATCATCTTCTTCTGAGACTTTCTGGATGTCCTGGCCTTCCCCTGACTCCTGGGTCAAGCTCAGCATCCTCTCCTTACCCTTTTTGTACTTTTGTTGCCGGGCTTTGATGCGATCCATCCTATAAATAAGGCAGTGTTAGTAACAATAAGAGGATATGAGCAATAGTCATGCCATGGCCTGCACTGTCGGTGCGTATTGGGTATCCAGATATCGGAATCCATGAGCAAAGTGGCTTTGAAGTTTACTTTGAAGTACTTAGGGATTATGAGATCATTGTTGATTAGCAATAAATAACTCTCTCTCTCTCTCTCTCTCTCTCTCTCTCTCTCTCTCACACACACACATATACACACACACACATACACACACATACACACACATACACACACACACACACACACACACACGGGGGCGGGGGCAGAGAGACGGAGGGGGAGAGGAAGGGGGAGAGGGAGAGACATCATGGTTCTTTGTGTTAGATACTGGGGTTAATGATATGCTCAATAGTCATGATGCTAAGGTTAGCCCTTGATATCGGTTCTCATCTTGTATCATAGTCAGTCTGATTATGGCATATTATAACCAAAAGTTTTACATTTTTTAGTTGCTTTTTGTTTATTTATGTGAATGAATGTTTCACCCCCATGCATGTATCTATGTGTAGCATGTGCATGCCTGGTGGCTGCAGAGGCCAGAAAAGGCCATTGGATGCTCCGGAGCTGGAGTTATAGATGAGTCCTGGGAATAGATCCCAGGTCCACTGGAAGATCAGCCGTGCTCTTAATGCAGCAGCTTTGCATTCTTAACATAATACAAAGAATCAGGTCTCACTTATGGGAAGTGAGAGGATTTTCTAAATGCAGGAAAATTCTAAATGTGTTCACGCACTGTGTCTGAGCTAGAGAGAACAGCAGCAGCCGTACCACACTGCAGGAACCTTACAGTTTGCGCATTCACCTTGGGTTTCTGTGTAAGCAGCCACACCATGGAATAATCTAGTTTATTTAAAGGAATACCTTCCAAGGGAAGAAAATTAAGAAGCGAGGTCAAGATGGAGTGAAGCTGCTCTTACAAATTCAGGTGACTTTCCTGGGAGGATGGGATGGGGCTTCCCCTCTCTTGAAAAAGTATCTAGGATTCAAATTCTCTGGATATTAGCTTTTAAGCATTAACACTCAAAAAATATAGATGTTTACCAGTTCTTAGAAGTTCCACTCATTGCTAGAAAATTCTTTACAACTGAACTCTCAAGTTGCCCTGTCAGCCTTGAGTCCTGTCAGCCCACCCCTGTCCCATTCCAACTCATTCCTGCTCCATGTATGTCTGTTTACCCCTGTCCCATGTCAGCCCACCCCTATCCCATGTCAGTACACCCCTGTCCCATGTCAACTCACCCCTGTCCCATGTCTGTTTGCTTACCCCTGACCCATGTCACCCCACCCCTGTCCCATGTCAGCCCACCCCTGTCCCTTGTCAGCCCACCCCTGTCCCATGTCAAGTCACCCCTGCCCCATGTATATCTGTTTACCCCTGCCCCCATGTCAGTCCACCCCTGTCCCATGTCTGTCTGTTTACCCCTGTCCCATATCAGCCCACCCCTGTCCCATGTTAGTCCACCCCTGTCCCATGTCAGTCCACCCCTGTCCTATGTCTGTCTGTTTACCCCTGCCCCATGTCAGCCCACCCCTGTCCCATATCAGCCCATCCCTGTCCCATGTCAGCCTACCCATGTCCCATGTCAACTCACCCCTACCCCATGTCTGTCTGTTTACCCCTGCCCCATGTCAGCCCACCCCTATCCCATGTCAGCCCATCCCTGTCCCATGTCAACCTACCCATGTCCCATGTCAGCTCACCCATGTCCCATGTCAGCTCACCCCTGTCCCATGTCTGTCTGCTCACCCCTGACCCATGTCAGCCCACCCCTGTCCCATCCAGGATAGTGGTGTAGGAAAAGCATTGAGTCAGACTGGGAAGAGACTAGTCACACCAGCGCTGCTGCCAGTTGTTGTGGACCCTACATGTCCGAGGGCATCCATTCTCCTGAATAGGCACTGTATTATTCTAGAAGATACTTCTGAAGCTGACTCCATATTTATTTCCTGGATCCAGAAATGAGCACATCCGTGTGCTTGGCTCGGAACCCCACTTCTTTCATTAGTTTATCAGTCTTTACGAAAGCTCACAAGGGACACCTGTGCCCTTTAATTGAATAACACCGAATGTTCAGAGAACCTCAATGACCATTTCAGGGCTCCGGATGAAATAACTGAATTTGTGATGTCTCCCTGCCTTTTCCCAAGATGGTGCCTTCCCCACAACCTAGAGCTACCATCCTGTTAAACTGCCTTCATCTTCAGCATAGCAGGGTTGGTTTCTCATCTGACAGAGGAATCAACACTCATTATACTGTGTGGACCAGTCCTTAGACATCCCCTTCATTGTTAGACATAGATACACTTTTCAAGGGTCAGATCCAAGACATGGTTGAATGTACTGATGCAAAAGGGGCAGAGAAGCAGGGGGAAGAGAGTCCTTACTGTCTCTTCAGCTGGTCCATGGATTTTTTCTCTTCTTCAATTCTTGCCTTTACAGCTTTCACAATTGTAGCCTGGAAAAGTTCGGCCCCTCTGAAATAAAGTTGGGAATACAGAACAAATCAATATTCTTGTGGCTGTTTAACCTTTTCTGAAAATGATCAGAGGTCATGACATCCTTTTGCCCAGGCTGAAGTTTCCTGGCTGAAGTCACCTGCTTCTTCTCCAAGCTCTTTTTGAGTGATCTGAGAAGGAAGAAAGTAGCCCCTTGGGACTAAGTGGGCTGTCTGCCACTCTGGAAGGCCAGCAGAAAGAAAATGGTTTGTTTTTCAGACACTAAATAACTTCAATTGTGTGCCACACAACATTTATCAAGTGACATTCACTTCCAGTAAAGAACATAGCTTCAAGCTTCTAGACTTAAAGAGTAGTAGTCCTCAACCTCCCTAAGGCTGTGACCCCAGGAAGGGTGGAGTCCAAGGAGGGATGTGTGACAATGTCAAGTTGCCCAGAGAAGATACTCAGGTGAGGTGCAGACGAGATGAAAGGGACAAGAAGAATAGGCAGGACAGGGCAGAGGACTAGAGAAGTGCTAGGTCCTGTGCTCAGGGTCTGAGCTGTTTTGGAACCACTTCACTTTTCTCATGGTGGCGTATAAATAAATATTCTCACTCACAGTGTATGGGGGCTCCTTTTCACCTCACCCTCATCAGCACTGAGTTCTTGGTTTTTCCATTGAAGTCATTCACATTGGGGCGAAATGATGTCCAAAGTTTTTTTTTTTTTTAATTTGCATTTGGCTGATGAGTTCTGATATTCAGTGCCAGTGCATATACTTTTGGGACATGTGTGTATGTTCCTTCTTTACACCCCAACCTTCCCCTTTTGTGATGCGGAGGATCAAATGTACTTTTCCACCGAGTTACATCCAATCCTCGTTCCTCTGTTGTCTCTTGGGGTGTGTCTATTCAGATCATTTGCCATTGTGTTACTCATAGGTTGCTATGATTAACAATAAGCCTTAATCAGTACTAGAGCTGGACAGATGTCTACCCTCTTTGCTATTAAAATCCATTTCCTATCAATAACCCTGAGTTATTACTATGTTTCACCTGGGCTGCTCTTAACTCCTCGGGGCCATGTTTTCTTGACTCCTAACCCATGGAAACTTTTTCTTTTTTTTTTTTTTTTTTTTTTTTGAGATGGAGGTTGGTCGATCAGGAGTTCAAGCCAGCCCTGGCTATATCATAAATTTATAAATGCCCCCACAGATCTCCAGAAGACTGAGGAAAACGCTGATAAACCCTCACTGAGCATTGTTCCTTCAGTAGATTGTGCTGAAGTGAGCCACACTCCACTCTGAATGGAGAGTGGTGGGCAAGGTGTACAGTGCAGAAGGAAACTTTTTCTTTTTCCTCATCTTTCTTCCCCCATCCACATCCCCAGTTCTCCTCTGACCCCTCAGGCTTGGGAACCCTAATATCCCCCGCCCCCATGTCTCCTCTGCCTAGCTATTAGCTATCGGCATCTTTATTCACCAATCAAAAATAACTTGGAAGCAAGGTCACATAGTGCCACTTGGGTCTACATGAGGACTCTCTCCTCTCTGGGGCAAACAAGTCTTGGGGCCTGCACTTAGCCTTACAATACACAGCAAAGGACCAAACCTCAGCACTCAGAGTTTCTTGTTAAGACTCTATTTTAGATGCAAAAGGACTGGTGATCAGTCCTTTAGGGAATGGTGTGTGTGTGTGTGTGTGTGTGTGTGTGTGTGTGTGAGAGAGAGAGAGAGAGAGAGAGAGAGAGAGAGAGAGAGAGAGAGAGAGGCTTCTTAAGCGATGTCAGATAGCAAAGATCAAACAGTAGTGCATTCAGGGCAAGGTGTTGGTGGGCGTAGCCTGACCCACCTGGATGCCAGGATCTGGGATGCTTTAATGTCAGCCACGACATGCAGGAAATAGTAACTCATGAAAACTCTCCGCTGCAGCAGGAGAAACGCAAAGCAGATGCTGTCCCAGATGATCCCTGCCTCCCCACTGGGCAGCTTGCATCTGGAGTCATCTTCAGCTGAGACACAAAGCAAAGGGAGAACTCCAATGTAAACGAATGCCCATTTCTGTCCTCCCTGTTGTATAAAGTCTACAGAACCAGGCTTGAGAAATCGCACTGGCACAGGAACGGAACTCTGATGTTCCTATTTATGATCTGAGTACCTCAGAATCAAAACTGTACTCCCCAAGTCTGAAACCAGCATGAAGGGGCCCAACTGAACTGCTGACACTGTGAGGTACAGGGAAACCCCTGGGTATTCTTTCTTCAAGCACTCCCCAGCAAGAGCTAGGAAGAAACAACAGCTGGATGGCCGATGAATCCCACCTAGGGGAAACGGAACACAGGCTAGTCTATTAGAAGGTGGTGGCAGAATATTTTATACTAAGTAGCAATTTCCAGAGACTAGTTTAATCCTCTGCCAAGTACAACCTGAATTAGAAACCACAGCCAAGAGTGCATTGCATCTAAATAGCCTTTCTAAGCATCATGGAAGTGCACAGGTGCTATGCCCTATGTTTTTGAGTTAGAGGAAAATGGCAGAAATAGCATTTCCCATTGTCTCTTGGGGTAAAAATCACCCCAGAAACTCTAGGGCTCTTCCCAGCTGGCTTTCTGAGACTAATGTTCCCTCAGCTTCTTGAAGAGAGAAGGTCTGCAAACCTGGGGTCCCCTGAGGACTGTCCATTCTCACTGGAGCAACTGCAGCTTTGAGAAAGTGGTTGGACTTGTTTTGAATCTTACTGGGGAAAGTACATAGAGGCACCTTTACTACACCCATGTGGCAGGTCTTTGGGGGACACCCTGTGTTATAGGCAAAGGGAGAACTCCAATGTAAACGAATGCCCATTTCTGTCCTCCCTGTTGTATAAAGTCTACAGAATATAAAGTCAATAGGTTCATCACATAGTGTAGCTCCATAGTTTCCATCTCAGGGCAGAGATGACTCTACCGTCATCTCATTTCTTGGTATTTTCCTCTAGGCTTTAAGTCAGAACAACACCGCTGCTCTTTCTTTTCTGAATTTCTTCTTGCAAAGGGTCCTCTCATACTTACGCATCTGATAGCCTTTCACGGTGCAGGCCAGGCTGAACGCTTGGATCAACCAGCAGCTGTTTCTTACTAGTGCGCCAATGTATCCACAGGCTCCTATCTGAAAACCAAAGGAGGGAGGCAAACCTCAAGCTCCAAATCTAGAAAACAAAGTTGATGTCTAACAAGTCCAATGTGCATGAACCCACTAGGACCCGATGCCAACAATTCCAGAGGGCCCTGCTGTATCTAAAATAGCAGTCTCCATATCAAACACAATAGTTAGCATTAGCTGTTTGGAGAAGAACATCCCTCCATGGCCTCTGCATCAGCTCCTGCTCCCTGACTTGCTTGACTTCCAGTCCTGACTTCCTCTGGTGATGAAGAGCAGTATGGAAGTGTAAGCCGAATAAACCCTTTCCTCCCCAACTTGCTTCTTGGTCATGATATTTGTGCAGGAATAGAAACCCTGACTAAGACAGAGAGCAATGTAAACCCAGGAGAAATTCCTCTCAGTGGGAATGGAAAGGGTCTCCAGTGTAATGCTTCTGCACTTGGAAGCATTGATCTTTAACAAAGAAAGCTGGGCAACTGTTGGACAAGCCTTTACCCTATGGGAATGCACTAAGACAAAGTCTTTGATTTGGGTAGAATTATTTCCTCATAGGTCACATGACTCAAACTTACACTGATCCCCAGAAGATAACCCCAGGTCTAAGCTTAAGAGTAGAGTTCTTACGGCTGGTACCTGGCCTTAGTGTGTGATCCATTGCCCTTACATACATGGGTCCAACATCCTAGGATTTAACCAACCTTGGATAGAAAATAGTTGCTGTCGGGGAAGACCTGTATTGAACCTACACATGCTTTTCGCTGTCATTGTCCCTTTTAGTGTAGTAGAACATTCATTTATGGATTAAGTGCTTGTAGTGTATAATTATATATCATCCGGAGAAGATGTAAAACATACAGGAGGATATATGTGGGCTCTATGAAAATGTTGCAATACAGGGTAGCTGAGCGCCTAAATATTTTGGGAGTCAATGGCTGAAACAAATCCTTCAGAGAAACCAAGAAAAGTGTGCATGCATGAAGGCTTGTTTGACCAATTCTTTGAGTAAAGAAGTCTTTTCTGTTGGTTTGTATGTAGTTCTTCCATAATAATAAATTTCTTATGTCAAGTTTCAATCCTGAATTAAGTAGTTTAAATAAATATTAAGCACTGCTAGTCAACACATGAATGCTATGGTGTCAGCTGTGCACATGGCCCTTGAACACTCAAAAGCACTTACTCCCCAAATAGCAGGGACTCAGCTTGGAGTCTGCAGCCCATGAAAGTGAGCATGCAAAACTATGCTCTAATCCCACGCCATTAGGTTTGTGTAGACCTAGGCTTTAATCCCACGCCATCAAGTTTGTGTTTTTTTCCTCCAGGCAGGGACTGATCTTCTTTTCAGCCTTTAGAGACTTTTCAATATGTTTTTGTTAGTTTGCCTCAGTGAAAGCTACCTCCTGCATTTTCTAGGAAAGATCGTAGAAAAGCATTTTCTGTCCATTCACCCCAACATTGTAACCACTGTCTCCAGGGATTGCATTGAAATTATTTATAAAAGAAGCTATATTCTTTCCTTTCAAAATGTGAGCATCTCAAAGCACCTCAGTTCTACTTTTATTTTGACCTTCAAAACATAAAATTGCTTAGCAAAGAGCTAGCCTATAATGTATATTTGTAGAATGAATAAATGGATGGATGAATGGATGGATGGATGGACATATGGATGAATAGATGGGTGTGGATGGATGGAAACAGGTGTGTATGTATGGATAAAGGTGTAGGTGGATAAACAGATTGATGGATACAAGTTTGGATGGATAGATGGATGTGGAGACACTGTATCCATGCATTTTCCAGGATCAGCCTATTGGCGCTTTCCCCATGAAATCATCTTCAGATCAAGCCACCAAGCTGCTGTCCTGTCTCACACCCCTGGAACTACCCCCAACATCACTCCCTGTGAAAATTTGTGTTGTTGAGCTAAAATTCTTAAATAAAGCCAGTATGTTGCCAATCAGAAAACTAATCCTTCTATAGACTATACACAAAATTACATAATTCAACTCTTCATGACTAAACACTCTTTCCTAGATCCCTAAACGCACTGACTTACATGAAAAAGTCTTACAAAAAAAAAGCAATTGAATAGTTTGACAAGTGAATGCTTAGTGAACTCCTTCATGAGAAGGTAGGAAGGGAAGAAGTAGGGACCATCACAGCCCTGTCCTGTTAATGTATGTCTGACCACCACAGTCATGAGAAGCAGGCACAAGGCTCAACAGTTATAGCCCAGTGGAGAGGCACTAGTACTCTCACTTAGGAAGGTTGTTGGTTAAATTCCCTGTAGGACTAAAGGACAGCAGTGGTGGTATGATTCTGGAGCTATCCCTGAGCAGGACACATTACCGGTAACATTGTGGTAGAAGTTACACCTGACCACAGCCAGCAGTATGCATGGTTTCTCTACCACATGCTTGGTTACCCTCACATCTTCATCAGGATGTCTGCACTCATAAACAACCTCGGGCTGAATTTTCTCTCACATCTCTGGGAACATAAAATGTTTCAGCACCTAAAAGCCCCTTTGATTTCATTTCCCACACAACAGGGCATTCCAGAAAAGACCTTAACTTGTCCTACATTCTATAATTTTTTTTCTAGGTGAGACAGTTCCTTCTTGGTGAACGAGATAAAACTTTGAAGGGTTCAGTAACCCTGATTCAATCATAAAAGGGCCACTTCATAGAAACACAATGAAAGACACAAGATTGTTCCTCAGGGAGGATAGGATTTTAATCAGTTAATCATTTTAGATTTTATCTGTTGAATTCATCACCTCCTATCATGTGACCCCAAATGGGGAAAAGGAGTAGAAAAGATTCTCTTTTTTTTTTTTTTTTTTGGTTTTTTGAGACAGGGTTTCTCTGTGTAGCCCTGGCTGTCCTGGAACTCACTTTGTAGACCAGGCTGGCCTCGAACTCAGAAATCCGCCTGCCTCTGCCTCCCGAGTGCTGGGATTAAAGGCGTGCGCCACCACGCCCGGCTAGAAAAGATTCTCTTAACACTGTAAAACCAAGAGTGGCAAGCAGTCATTGAAGCCTGAACTTGCAGTGTCTTGGCTGGGGCTTTGCTGGGGCTTTTAAGGACCACCATGTGGACTGTTTATTCTCACACTGAAACCACAAGGATGTTATGTAGTGAGAACCACTTACTGACAGTACATTCTTCATGGTGATCACAAACACGTTGTATGCAATCAGCCAGTCCCAGTAACGAAGGATGCTCTTGATGGGCTTCAGCAGCAGATCCCCTCCAAAGAGCAGGAAATAGAAACAGGCCACCAAGTAGCCCATGCAAAATATGCTGATCCTGGTGGTTCCCGTGATGAAGATGATGGTGAGGACGAACCAGAAGAGGTAGCTGAAGATGATCACTTTGGACATGTCCAAGTAAGATCTGCAAAACAGACCCCGGGGCCATGCAAAGACAACAGCAGCACAGGCAAAACCAAGAGCTCTTCTTTAAGGAGGGAAACCTCTTTTTTCAACATTGAACTACCCACATGATGCAAATCATGTGCTGAGCTCTGTGCATCCCACTGCTTGCTGCATAGGAAGCCCCTACATAATCAGTCCTAGACAAATAGGTAAGTGGAGAAAAACCACCGGAATATATGCCTATCATCTCATCTGAGACTAACTTCTCACAAAACGTTTTCTGCCTACCACTTGAATATTCAAAATTCTTTTTGTCTTTCTATATGAAGCAAGTATAATGTGGTGGTTTGAATATGCATGGCTTAGGGAGTGGCACCATTTGGAGATGTGGCCATACTGGAGTAGGTATGGCCTTGTTGGAGGAAGTATGTCACTGTGGGTGTGGGCTTTAAGAGCCTCGTCCTAGCTGCCTGAAAGCCAGTCTCTTCCTGTTTGCCTTTTAAATCAAAATGTTGAGCTCTCAGCTCCTCTTGTGCCATGCCTGCCTAGGAGCTGCCATATTCCTGCCTGGATGATAATGGACTGAACCTCTGAACCTGTAAGCCAGCCACAATTAAATGCTGTCCTTATAAGAGTTGTCTTGGTCATGGTGTTTGTTCACAGCAGTAAAACCCTAAGACAAATAATTATACAGTGAAAACCATCCCAAGAGATAGGTGCCTCCTGCCTGGCAGGAAAATGAGCAATGGATTACATTCAAGGAACTAGAAATTTAATTAATACATTACAAAGGATACACATACTACATACAAAAATTTTACTAGAGGTAAAAAAAATTAATCTGCCCATAGATGGAAGAACAGTTCTAATAATTCTGCATCTGGATGTCACTGGGCCCATACAGGGTTCTTTGAGGGACTGTCCCTCCCCAGTGGCTTTACTGATGAAAGGTGAGACTGGAGTATAAGACCCACATTTTTCTACAATCATTAGCAGCTGTGTCTGCTTCCAGAGCCTGGGATTTAGGTGACAGGTATTACGGTGTCTGGCCAGCACTGTCCTCTGCTTGATCACCCCTTCATTGAGGGCTTGCTCTGAAAGGTTTCCCTCTTGGGTTTATGGAAAAAGATCAGAGACTAAATTCTGAATTCACTGTTTGATTCATGGGCTTCAATTCTATAGAAGGTTAATAGATAATCTCCATAATGTAAGCTCCGGCTTTGTGAGCAGTATTAGAAAACAGGGCAGGACTTGGTGCATTTATCAGGTGAATGAACTATTGACATTACTGATTTGAGGAATAAAATTAAAAAATATATTTATTTTGGGAAAAACTGTAATCCTTCTTTAGTTTTCTAAAATAAAGGCAGGAGGGCCACGGTTGTGATTAGCAAACCTGCCGGCTTCTTACCCAGATAAAGTGGAATGTGACAGTATATACTCTGGCCATAGGTGGCTGGAGGAGTCAATCTCTGGTATGGCTCAATGGAAGTAAAGTACTTGGAATGGAATCTGATGCCTAGATCCAGCAGGCAATGGAAGTTCCTTAAGTAATGCATGTGGGGTATGGGGTCAGGACAATGTCATCGGGGAATGGGGACAAGAACAGAATCAGTTAGAAGGGCTTTGCCCCTTGTGCTACACTTTAGAAGAGCAGATATGACAGATTCTTAAAAAGTGACAGCTGCATGCCACCTGTCTCTGGAGTCAGAAGTTGGGGCGCTCCACACAGATGCCATGTATACTCTTAATGTCTGTCTGTCTGTCTGTCTGCCTGCCGATGCCATATTTTCCCAACAGAAGTCGGGGATGACCACTAACCCAGGAGCCTCAGAGGCTGGCAGATCAGGCCTAAGTCACAAAGCCAGATCCCACAGTGCTGTTAGGCTACTACACTGTGGCTATAGAGAGTTTAAAAAGCCTTCCTGGATGAGGATAGCTGGCGAGCCTGACACCAGACAGGCCTTTGGATGAAACTATGCCTGGAAAACCCAAAAAATACAGAAAGAATGTACCAGGAGAGAAACTGGGCTGGTATTTCATCAAAGCTGCCATAGAGAAGCTCAAAAAGGCAAAGCTGGGTGTCACCTGACTGGGAAGAGGGAGGGGCAGATAGAGCTGTAAAGGGATCCAACACAGGGATCAGGGAGGCAGGACATATGGACAGAATCACTCAGGGAAGCTCTGGGGGCTTCACTCTTTAGGCTCTTGAACACACAGGTGAGGAAGAAGAAAAACAGGAATGATAGAAGTGGTGAGGAGGAATAGGAATGAGGAATGATGGAGAAAGAAATGAGGAGGGGTTCTGAGGAGGAGGGACAGGGATGGGTGTACTTCAGGAGGAACAGGGATGAGGAAGGGGGTGGTTAGGTAAGAGTAACTAGGGTGAGGACTACAGGAGGGAGAGATAAAGAGATCAAAAGATAATAAGGGGAGGGAATGGGGAGGGATGAGAATGAGGAAGTGTAGTGGGGATGAAAGATTTAGGATGAGGAGAGACAAGTAGTTAATAAGAGATGCAGGGGAGAGAGTGGGTAGATGAAGGGTAAAGAAAATAGAGAGGGAAAAGGGGGGAGAGGAATAAGAGGTTGGATGAAGAAGGAGGAGGAGAGAGGGTAGATGAAGATAGGAAAGGAGTCTCCCTGAAGGGATGCCTACTGGGATTGTTGACCTACTACAGTTTCTGTTGGAAGAAGAGACTGAGGCTATTAATGACATTCTGTGTGGACAAGAGGGACCCAGATGTATAACTCAGAAGCTCATCGGCTTCTGCTGTGGTTCACAGAAAGAACTGCAGTAAAGAGGCAGCTCGGATGACATGGCACACCAAGACTGCCCTCAAAGAGATAGAGCTGCCATTACCTGCAGTGAATGAAATCTGGTACAGGGTTATGCTGGCTGAATGAGGCTGCGTCAAGGTTCATGCAGATCTCGACATTGTCCCCAGCCATGATGCGCACGGCTGCCTTGTTTTCGTCCTCAAAGATCTGTCGTTGTAAGGAAGCACACAGGAGCAGCATGAAGTCATCTGGCAAGACAAAAGCAGCCACTCTTCAGGTTCTGAAACACCACATGCAGTCACCGTGTAGCTTGTCGGGGCCTGAGCTCCTAGGTCACTTGTGTCCCCCAAGGTGCATGCCACTCTCTAAGGTTGGAACCAAGTCCCCATTTCCTGATCTCAGTATGGGGGCAACGAAGTGAGTATAAGAAACACAGGGCCAGCATTGGTGACATCTGGATGCCATCATATCCAAACACTAGGTGCCTGTCTCCACAGATCTTGGGGTATGGTACATTTTCATCTAGGGGTGTTGAGGAAATCAATGGAAGCCTGGCTTATCCTCTCACATGAGCTAGATACAGACATTGCTATACTCTCTGCTCACCAGCTCCTTTGCATCTGTAACCCGACTCTTGTCAGTGCTTGCACTGAGGGTGTGCCAGAGCAGGTGGCAAAGGCAGTCAGGTTGTGAACAGTCATGAACAGGGAGGGCTTTGAGCTGCTCAGAGCAGAGATGTCCTGGCCAGGTCTCTGGGCCACTCCCAAGGCACAGGTAGCTTCCTTGACTTTAAAATCAGCCTGAACCTTCTGAGGCAGGGGAGTCACTCTGGAATTTTCCACAGTCCTGCCACCCCTACTGTCCCAGAAACACTACTCCACCCATCCATTTGCTTGCTGTTCTAGAAGGCTTTTCATGTAGCTCTCCCATGGCTGACATCTGAGGCTCCCCAGTGCTGCCACAGCCTTGTCTTTCATCTCGGTCTACCTGCCATGGTAGCTGGAAATGGAGTCAACATGCAAAGTTCTCTCTCTAGTCTATCTATAAAGAGGCAGGCATATGTGAATAGAGGTATGGAAGTAAGTTACTTCAATGTTGATTTCTGCCTTTCCCAAATGGAACTGAACAAGTAGATGCTCTTGGTGACTCAAAATATGAACACATAAGACAAGCTTCAGTTGGGGAACTAAGAGCACTAATGCCTAACACTTGAAAAATAATGAGCAAATATAAACCAAATACCTACATCCCATGGTCCCACAGCGGAAACACTTACAGACAAGAAACACGGGGTTGGGCCGCACAATGAAATCCGGGAAGTACAGCCACTTGATAATGTTATCATTGAAGTAGGCTCCTTTAAATCTCCATGGGTAATCTGCAATGGGCAGGGATGAGCAAGCACAGTCAGTTCCCTGGTGTCTCTGTACTTCGCAGTGGTCCACTGGCTATGGCTGTTGTTATGGGGAGATGCTCTAGGCAGGATGCTCACCTCGGCAAGGGGCAGGGGGGATGCCGATGCAGACAAAGTACTGGAAGGTGATGATACAAGCCAGGAAGCAGCAGTACTTGGGCCAGACCTCGGCAATGGCTTTTCTTCTGCGTCGATACAAGACACCGATCAACCAACAGGCATGAATCATGGCGTAGAAGTCCATTCGCTGTCCAATTACATTCACGGACATTAGGAAACAGGTCTGTATAGGGATTGTTACAAGGCAAGAAAGATTACATTATTCAGAAAGAGAAGTGACAACAGATACCAGTGCTCCTTAGTCTGTCTGCATGGGTACGTGGGGAGCCTCACTTTAAATGTAGGGGGCTTTTCTCAGTACCCCCTTGCTCAGAAATAATGACATGGAGACTTTTATATTGATTAATAAACTTCAATATACTATTCTGGGAAGTTTCTGGGCAATTCTAACCTAACATTCTATTCTATTCTAATATGGTCCTTTCATGTGGTCCTTTACCTATCATCTTGGTCTTGCCCTGACACTTACTTCTTCCTTTGTGAACTGATGGTGTCTCCTCTTCTACCCACTCCCACTCTCCTGCCTTATCCTCTCCTGCCCAGCTATAGGCTATTCAGCTCTTGATCTAACCAATCAGGAGGTGATGGAGAACAACACTTTCCAAAATACCTAGTCATGGGTCATACCAAAGCCTGGGCTCCAACAGATCTCTGGGTACAGAGATCAGCATTTGAATGCCCAGTGCACAAAAGCATCCCCCAAGGCCTCATGGATGAGTGTTTTTCACCACGAAGATAGAAATGCTGTGTGATTCCTTCTGTGAGAACTGACTGTGCCCTTCACAGTAACTGCTTCAACAGAGTGAAGGGTGACAGCTATGAGGTCCTTGGGAAACATCACCATTGCAAATTTGTTCCTTAAGTCCATCATAGATTATCATTATTGAATTCCATTTTCCCATTTACTCTGTTACTATTCTTTCAGCACCATTTCAGGGCACAAGAGTTCACCTTTCCATCAACCAAAGAGTGTACCTGGAGGGATACATGGCTCCAGATACATATGTAGCAGAGGATGGCCTTGTCTGACATCAGTGGGTGGGGAGGCCCTTAGTCCTGTCGAGTTTTGATGCCCCAGCATAGGAGAAAGCTAGAGCAGTGAGGTGGGAGTTGGGGAGTGGTTGGAGAAGCACTCTCATAGAGGCAAAGGGGAAGGGGGAGAGGAGGGATGGGATGGGGGAGTTGTGTAGGGGTAGCCAGAAAGGGGGATATCATTTGAAATGTAAACAAATAAAATGATTTAAAATAAAGAGTTCACCTCTCAGTTTACACATTCAAAGTGAACGCAAAGACAGTGAAGTCTATTCTTAATAAGAAACCCAGAGGATTGTGGATATATGTTTAAATGGCCCAGGAGGCCTAGGGACCAAGTACACTTGTGAACTTGAGCTGAGCTGACCCACCACTCTCAATGGCTTTGTGAATCACAAACTGGAGTTGTGCAATGAACCCTCAGCGATCATCTAGCCCAAAGGAAGGCTTTAAATGGTCATGAAAAGAAAACAAAGACATGGGCAAGAAAACTCACCTCTAGGCCAAACTTGTAGAAGAAGTAATTTACAAAATATTTGGCACAATTGATAAGCCCATCATCTAGATGTAACCTTGTGATGTCATGAAAGATAGTTTTAGACACTGGAGCAGTCAGGTTGTTTCGGCCTCGATAGTACTCCTGATGGCGGTAAACGGTGACTTCGAAGGCCAAAATCGCCAGCATCAGGAGGTTGTTCTACAAACAGCAAGGAAGAAAACACATCTGTGTACACTAAAGGCTCTGTGATTTGATAGTTCTGAACAATTGTAATAATTCAATCATCGTTTTGCCTTCCAGATGTCTCAAAAGGCAATGTTATATTAGATCATACCGGTACTCATTATAGAATTGAGCCTATTTCTCTGTCTTATTTACTGTGGCCCTACCTTCATTATGGAAATGGGGTTAACTGTTGTGGTAACAGGGTCCAGACTCTCTGGGCACAAGACTGTGGCTGCTGTTTCTACTTGCTTGCTAAGTGCATGCCTCACACAAAGAGAGCAGCACTGAGAACTCAGGGGAAGACGTTCTTGCCTTGTTTGCCACCCTTAAGTGCAAATCAGCCCAGGGAAATATGGGAAAACCACTGATCTTGGGCAGGATGACAGTTGGAGAGAGAATCTAATACCTCTGTAGACTTGCCAGGGAGAAAGGTAAGTGGAGAAGCAAGTTCAAGATGGCCAAGTCCTGGTGAGAAAAACACTCATGACAAGAGTATTGACGAGTGGCAACAGGTGGTTTCTGGCTTTCCAAATATCAGTTTATTTTATCCTGACAGTGACTTTAGAGGAGCTCTAGAAATTACAGAATGAGATGTTTCATACATTTAAAATTCTCATGTGATCATATCTTGTGAGAGATTAGGACAACGATTAAGGTTGCTTGAGTTATTCATCAAAGTACAATGTACAAGTATGTACAGGATTCTAATGGTTTTGTTTTCATTAAGTTTCTATGACTTTTTGACTAAACTATGTATTGTTTTGTAAGATAATATGTACTCCTTATTAAACATTCAAGAGGAAGAAATTGGCAGCAAGTATTTCCTTCAGTGCTTTTATGCCTCTTTCTCACAAGTAATCATTATTGATAATTTGATAGATTTTATTTAGTGTTTTTCTTTGCGTCTAGAAAAGATGACATGATGTACAGTATTGCAAATTTATATTTTTCAAAGACCTTCACAATGTATTTTGGACTTGCTTTAGTTTTGATGTGACCACCAACTTTATGCTTTAATGTGCCGTGAGAAGCTAGTGGAGGTATTGGTTGCATTTCACTAATCTGAGTCAGATTGCCTGAGCACTTTCTCTCCAGCACAATATAAATACCGGTTTTACAATTTTAGATATGAGCTAAGAAGACAAAGTTACTATCAAGGGGGCTATTAAGAGTCTCGGGAGGGGCAGGAATCACAAACCATAACTGTGCAGGGAGGCCCATGTGAGGCACAATAAAGCCTTACCCTCAGGTAGACGAGCAAAGGCGAGGACTTCCTTAGGCCTACCCACTCAGTGGGATCAACAGGGGCACTGTAGAGAAGAGACTTGTTCAACTCATGAAGGGGAATGTTGGTTTGATTTTCATTGGGCTGAAAAGAAGACGAAACAGGATAAAAATTGCTTGTTAAAATTTAGAGCGCAGGCTTCTTTGATCAAAGGGAGTTTGGAGGGGCAGGGGGTGAGGATCCATTTCAAGTGGGGAGGATTCTCAGGTTATAAGCAGATCCAGGTCCATCACGGGGCCAGAATAGAACTGTTGTGGATGCGATGACTTATAACTTAGACAGAATGTTCTTGGTGTAGTGACCCCGGCACCAAAAATCTCCCATGATCCTCTTAAGGTCAGTGAGGAAGGCCCCCCCCCCCCAATTTTGAGGCTCACCAAGGAGCAGTTGACAGAAAAGTTCTCAGGTTTAATGGTTTGCAGCTGGTACAACATTTTGCAGACGATGATCACACATGTCCAGACAGTGCAGACACTGGAAGCCACACGACGGAGTTTGGCATATGGCAGAGCAAATGCCCAAGAAATCAAAAATACATAGTTGAACAGAGACACCTGAAAACACAAAATCAAAAATGGAGACAAAAAAAAAATACATGGCATGGCAGGACAATTACAAGACAGGACAGTGTGGTTCCAGTTCATCAAAGGTTGTCTGAGCTCTTATGTGTGAGGCACTGCCTTAGGTGCTGGCTGTTGCAAGGATAGAGAGGTTCTGTGGTCTTGAAGATGCTATATATCTCATGAACCAGACAAACAATAAAACCAGGTAGGATCCATATGATGTAACAGTAGCTAACTTGTAAGTGTTCCTGGGCTTTTGTAATAGCACCCCGAAGGGTCCTCAGTCCAAAGATGGGGATTGACACAAAGCTAAAACAGGCTGTGAAAGATGCAAAGCACACTCAAGGTGAAGGATGCAGAAGCAAAGGATAAAGGGAAGAGGTAGTGTAGTGAGGATAGGCCATTGGCCATCAGGAGATTTTAGGGCTACTCATAGATGAGGATGGAGATGCAGCTTCAAGTCAAGCTTTGACTGGTCCCTTTGAGCCATGAAATGACACATGAACCCACTCTGTAGGAAAGGGAGACCCATGTCTAGGCCTTACATCAGAAGGTTTGAAGGGAAAATTTGCATTATATTTTAATACATGCCACAGAATTAAGGAGGAAGAAATGTAAGGGCTAGGTTAGAAGCCAGAACCCAGCTCTATAGAAGCTGTGGAGGTTTGGAGTTAGGGATTCCATAGTTCCATGGAAGCATGCGGTTCTGTGCTTGCATTAAAAAAAAAAAAAGATACATACTGGATTGCCTGGGAAGTAAAATTAGCTTGATTTGATGGCCAACTGGTTGGACCATGGCAGGTTGTTAAGTAGAGAAAGTGTGAGACATGACAGCCAGGTTTTTGGGGAAGCCTAAGTAAGTGAATTATCCCTGAGGAGATAGGAATTCCCAAGAATATGCTGATTTATGCTGATTTAAGGGGGAAGGACAATGAGTTCAGCTTGATGGTTGGCTCTTGGATGTGCATGTATTTATCAAGCAGACAGATCTAGTCAGTCCCTTGCTCTAGTCAGTCTCTCCACAGCTTACAGTTCTTATATGAATACAGAAACACCATTGTCTTAGTCTGCCAGGAACCATGCTAATTTATTTTGACACTGTCTCAGGGCTAGTGCTGCTCTCAGGTGAAAATTATAGCACGTGCTCACTATAAAACTCACTGTGTACCAGGCACAAAGCTCTATGAGCGGTGGAGAATAGGTTCCAAATCTGGCTTAGAAAGTATGAGATGGGAAAACATGAACATTTGTGCAGCATGTAGTTTGCTTCCCAACGTACTTGCCTGTCCCTAGGGAAGGCAAGTATTCTCTCTGAGAATTAAGTGCTGAAATAGTAAGGTAGAAGGAGTTTCCTTACAGAATAAACTGGGGGAGGAAGAGATGCTGTTTATAAGAGTGCCCAATCATCTACATTGTACTTGGATACAAACTGAATGCTGTGTTTTATCAAAAATGCTTTGATGAATGAATTGATTCTTTTCCCATAGTCAAAAGTAGGGTCAATTTGAATGTTAAAAAGCAAATTATATTAAAGGTATTTACTATGAGGTAAGCCTCTTGCTTCTTTTATTATATTTTATACTGAGAGCTTTTTTGTTTTGTTTTGTTTTGGTTTGGTTTGGTTTGGTTTTGGTATTTGGAGACAGAGTTTTTCTGTGTAGCCTTGGCTGTCCTAGAACTCACTTTGTAGACCAGGCTGGCCTCAAACTCAGAAATCCACCTGCCTCTGCCTCCCGAGTGCTGGGATTAAAGGCATGCGCCACCATGCCAGGCTTATAATGAGAGCTTTAAATTTTGCACAGAATTTGCTATTTTCCAAGTGATATGCAAAGACAGTAAATCTTCACTCCCAACCAGGTTCCAGGTGACAAATGTCCTGAGGATTCCTTGCCCTTGGGGTACATGTAGAATATACTAAATCCATGAATGTCCCAGACAAAGCGACAGGATGAGCTTGCTGCCTGGGTGACCTACGAGGTGACAGGAGCTCCCAACAGTCTAACTCAAGGAAAGAAAGATGGTTCAGCTGCCAGCCATTAGAGTTGAGAACAGGAGTCTCTAAACAGGAGTGAGGTCAGCAAAGGGACCCCAGACCCAAAGCCTGGGTGACAAGGAAGAGCACCAATTATTTCCAAGAGAAGCAAGTTATCTAATAAAAGAGACATGTGATTTGAACACCACATCTTCCAGAGGCTCCAGGTATTGCACTCCGGAAGTGGTGTGGACCACACCATTAATAAGAAGTCTGTGTATGTATAATAATATATCCATGACAACATTTTAGGTAGAGAGGTCTAATGTGATCCCATTTACACCTACAGAGAATGTCTAGGTGCAACAGGGAGGGTGTACTGGATGGAGAAAAGATGGGTGAAACGCTGAGAATCTCTTAGTTATCTAAGGGGGGAGATCATGTGGGTAATGGGCTCAGTTTTAGGGCTCACTGGCAGGGGGTGTCTTGGGGCACACAAGAAGCAAGGTCATGTATCGTCTATCAATCAAAGCAGTGGGTTTGTAAGGAGATCAATGTCCCATCATTGCAGATGTGGATGGGCAGTAATGGGACTTCAGGAGCATAGGCATTCACCTTCTCAATGGGGAATAGGCAGAGTAGGCAATACACAGGGCCTGGAGCTAAAGAGAGACAGAGGAATGGGACAGAAGGAGTAGAGCCAGGATATGTATCACAAGACACAGTCACCAGTATCCAACAAAGGAGAACAGGGGTGAGGAGTTTCTCCGGGGAAGGTATTTTATTGTTACAATCTCACAAATAGAAAAATGGGTCCAGTATAGAGAGCTTCTTCATCAACAGTAAGTTGCTCCAAACTCCTGCTCTCTTGCAGCATCAGGACCTAAGGGGCCCATGGGCTCATCATCTCCATGGCAACAAGAGTCTAATGGAATGTTCACCCAGAATGAATCCATGTTGTGTATGTGTGTATTATGTGCAATGAATGTGGTTAAAGGCCAGTAAATTAGAGAAGGACCAATGAAATGGAGAGGAGACCAGAGCACACATAACATGAAACAGAAGAGATAATCCAGGAGGCGAATAGTACAATGGGAATGGAGGCCAGGGAGAGTGGAGGAGAAATGGGGGAAGGGAGAGCAGCCAAACAAAATATGTATGAAAATGCCATAAGGAAGTGTGTTATTTTATATGCTAATTAAGAAAGATGAATAAGAACAAATTACAAAGATTTGGTCTGAAACCAATCCGGATGAATGAAACTTTCCAGGAAACATGGCTGTTCAGCCCCATGTTTCAGAGCAACAAGACTCTGATTATCCAGGGACTAGAGGTAGAATTTGATGCCATAATGTTCTCTGGACAAAGTTCATTCCGTTTGTTTTCTGTGCCAAGCTTGGTTGGAGTGTTGTGGCTAAACTCCTTAAAAATTGTAGGCGGTAAGCTCTTGACCTAAATTTCAGGGTGAAGTTTCTGCATTGTAACCAGTTGAAAGGCCATCCAGGAAAGTTAGAGGTCAGTGAAAATGACCAGTCCTTGGCTGACTTGGTCAAGTATAGAAGTCTGCAAAGACTATTTGACGAATAAATTGAAAGAAAGTTTGTTTCTCCATAGTAAACATGGAGGAACTCTTGAGAGAATGATGCTCCCCCCCCTTTTTTTTAAAAAAAAAAATCAAGGCCTAAGACAGAAGAATAAATCAAGTGTACCATCCACTTCATCTCTTATAAAGATAGCAAGCAAGGCTAACTCTAGCAAAGAGTTAATTATGTTCTGGAACCAGAGTATACGCCTCGACAACATAAACTGGAATTTTACTCCTTTCCTCAAAGAAAGCTTTGGGAGATCAATTCCTATGTGGTGGAGAAAGGCAGCCCACTCAGTCCACATAGGTCAGAAAGCATCCTTTGCTATCTGACCAAGCAATGTGGAAACTAAGCCATGGGGCTTTCTCTTCTGCTGGCGTTCCCTTTTCGGCTCCATCAACCTGGGGTCTTCTGTATAGTAAAGCTTATGCACTCACATATGCCTTGATCCCTGAATGTAAGGGACATTATACTATGAATGGACCCATAGACAAAGGAAATGAGGACCTGCCATGTTCTGTTCAGTCTGATAGAAAAGCACACTTGCCTCTTTCACAGTCACCCAGATAATGTACGATGAGACGATTTTGATGATGTGCAGCTCCAAGATCCACCACATAAACACCTGCAACTTGTGGAAATACTCCAGGAATTTTAGAAAGAGCACAGTGAGCCGGTCAATCACCAGGTGCCACTTGTTCCTGAGGTCTGCAAAGCAGTAAATAACAACGAGACGCGTGACCGTTTTTGGTGTTATTAGTGGGGACATTCTTGTTCCTTTCAGGATAGAGTGAGAAGCCACTCAAGAGTCACCGCACAAATTCTATAAACCTGGAGAGGAAGTATCCAAGACCGCCCCCTCCCCCCATGCCATGCTGCTGATTGTGGATGTACGTTCAAACACAAGGGACAAGTTTACTCCATGTGCCTTTTAATTAAACCAGTGCAAAGGGTTCTGGCTTGACTTACTTTCAAGACTGTGATAAATCATCTGAGCTCTCTATAAATGGCATCTTTTCACCTAAGCATTGCTTCTACCAGTGACAGATGAATGGATAAGGTTCTCCCATCTCCTTTGACAAGCATACTCTGCAGGTTGGCCGTGGGCAGAGATGGCTTGTTCCTCCTCAGAGCCAGCATGGTTTCCTGAAGTGTGCTCCTAATTGTCTTAATCCAAACAGCCATTGTATTTTTCTACCTCAGGGGCTCACATCAGTCTAGCCCTGACCTGGCCAACCCCACTGGAAGCCACATGGGATTGGTTTTGTCTTCTCATGCTTTAGTTCTGGGGTGTGCCCACCTGTAAGAGGTAGTTTTAATGTGACTATTCTTGGCTCTGAAAACTCAGGGAGGTTTTAGTTACACTGAAAAATAGTTATTACAGAGTGACTCAGATGACAGTCAATGGAGAGAAGCAATTTAGAGGGATGTACAACATAGCAATAAGGGTATGGAGGGATTTTTGATGGGACCTTTAGTAAGGGCCAAAGTCCTCTTCATTGTCATATAATGAAATTTCACACACACACACACACACACACACACACACACACACACACACAGAGTGCGACAACTGCAGTTCAGATGTGAACAACACATTTGGTTCTTGCCTTGGGTCTTCTGAGATGAGTTAGAGAAGGGAACAAGGCCTTTAAGAGTAATTTTCCTCCACTGCATTTTTGGTTTTCTGATTTTGTTTAGCAGACAACCCAGCTAAGACATGTGCAGCATTTCCCACCCTGACCCAGAGGCTACATTGCCTCCCTTTCTGAGCATTACAGCATCCTTGAGCATCCTCTGCTGGATAACACCAATAGCCATGGTGCCCCATCCCCCTCATTCCTGGTCATTACAGGTCTAGAAAGAAAGTTTTTTGAAAAGCCTTAAATACAACCGGGAACATGACCACTTTTTTGTGTTATTAGTCAGAGAATATCTCACAACTTTCAGGAGGCAATGAGGAAGAGAGCTCTTAAGTCAGTGCTATCCAAAACCTTTCAGGGCACCAGCTTGAAAGGACCAGTATTCAACTGCACAGCGCCTCCTCTAGGTTTGATAGTCTAAAAGCATTGGACCAGAACTAGCAATGTATCCATAGCCATTCCTCTCCTTGACGAGCCTCAGAATGCCTTTCACAAGAACGAGTCTCTGAAGGTGATGTGAGGAATTGTCAGTGCTCCATGCACGGGCCTGTTTTTGCTTGTAGTAGGACAGGTTCTGTGAGAGGTTCTCAACAGCAGAGGATAGAACACACCCCTCTGGGTCTCTTCCTGGGCACTCTGCCTATCTTCAGGGATTGTTAGCAAACCATCTGCTCTCTTCCCTTCCAGCTAGATGAAAAGGACCTCACTGCAGTAAGTGGAATAGTAATATTATCATTATAGCAACCGAACCCATTCTGCAAGTTTTATTAGAATCACAGATAGGGTCCTTTGGAGCAAGTCACATTGTCATTCGTGCCGATAGGGCAGCTGTTGAGAGAGGCTGATTACCTGAGCTTTCTTCTTCCTCGGATTCCTCTTCTTCATCTTCCTCCTCCTCAGACTCATCACTGTCTTTCCCAGCCTCACCCTTCTCTGTCTTCTTGACACACTCTTCTGGCCTCTCCTCCCCAGACTCTGCCAACTTCTGCACCTCAGGCTTATCAAGGCTGGCGGTCATATTCATGATGGCTAAGTCTGGGAGACTTCCTTCAGGGTGGGCCAACCTGTGAGCAGAGAGAAGCTGGGTGAGAAGAGGAAGGGGTGCCAGAAGGGAGCGATCGAGGGGCAAGTGATGGAGGCCAAACGGAAGCAACTCAGTATGTGTACAAGGACCTCGAGCTGTGGGTGTTAGCATCTCACCGCGTTTTTGTCGGTTTGTTTGTTTTAAGTTCTTTCTAAAAACAAACTGTCAACTCATCTTTGTTAGCTTTTCTTATTCAGGTTCTAGCGATTGGTCAGGAATGAGAGCTATTGACACCTAAACTTGACATTTTTTTCCTGGAGGAGAAAAATGGTCAGAGTTTAGGATGTAGAAGCATGGAATGGCGTCATGTAGAGCGAGCATTTCATGGCTTCACATGGGGGACTTACTCATTCTGGTGGATTGGTAATTTTTTCTTGATGCTGCTCAAAGTAATTGAAATAGAAAGGGAAAAAAAAGGAGATGAGAACAGAGGAGTTATAAGGATGTCAGAGATCACATTCATGCTCTATATAATCCACTATCCCATCGGGGTTATGCTGGGTGCATTGACGACCTAATGCCAAGTGCATTCCAGCAGGTCGCCAGTAGGTGCTTTCACTGCAAGTCTAGGCTCAGCAATGGTCTGAGTTGACGCGATGGTTGGTTTGTAAAGGAGAGGATACAGAGTCAAAGTGCACCACGCTCTTTACGTAAGGTTCCGAACCATCTTGCAAGAACCACGCCATTCACGTATAGCCTAAGTCTTTTCAAATCCTTAAGTAATGTAAGCTCTCAGTAAGCCTTGGCATTGGCTGATTTCATGCTACCAGCGTCTAAAGCATAACGCCAGGAGAGAGGAGCACACACTTTCAGCTTTAGGCATCTTTATCACATCCTGTCTGTGGACCACTGATGTGAACTGTGGACTCAAAGCTTCAGGGGATCCGGTAGGAGCCAGAGCCAGAGCAGAGCCAGAGCAAGAGTGCAGGGGTGGGGGTGGGGCATTTACTGCCCTCGCAGCAGCTGGGGTCCCACAGTTTACTTCATAGCAGGCAGCCCAAGTGAGGGCTTTTCCAACACTCTATTTTTGAGATGGAGTATTATGTTGATTAGGCTGCCCTCAAAACCCCCAGGCCAAGCAACCATCCTTTAGCCACTTAGTGGCTGGACTGCGGGCAAGTCCCATATGCCGAACTTCCTAATTGTTTCAACCGATGAAAAGCTCTTTATTCCTATTCAAGTTAATGTCATAAGAGACACTAGATAATACAGTGTATATTATGAACATGTATTCTGGAAACTCTAATCATCTTTTCATTTGTAATAATTATTCCACACATTTCTACCTGGTTATGCCAGAATAGATAATACTATCCTATAAGCAGGATTGTGGAATCTCAGGAAATTATTTATTTTTCTTAAACTTAGTTAAGTTTCTATCAAATAAGTAGGTCTCTTTGGACAAAGTCTGAGCTATCATCATTAATATGATACTTGAAGACAAACCTGTGGTTTGAAGATGCTGAATTGAGTCCACATTGTCCTTGGGTTTTTAGATAGTATCATAAAAATGATATTCTCTTAAGTAGGGGCCAATCAAGTAGATTATCATATGCTAGGAGCCAACTGCTAATTAAATGCAGAAGGAGTGTATGAGCAGAGTTCAGCCTAGGGGTGTAGCTGGGGATGGATTATGCTGGAATCATACTTTCTTGCCTTCTCATTTCTGGGAAGTTGAACAGTTTTAAAATGAAACACTTTTTCTTTTTCTACAACTGTACATTCACATCATGGATAACACCTACCAACCATGATTTGTCAGGGTATGACACGTATATGACATCTGCATGAGAAGTGTTTGGGTAATTGGGTGAAGTAGCAGGCTGGTGTCACAGTCATCAGTATCCACTTATTCTGGAACTGCTGTAGGCCTGCATTTTTATCATCAGAAGGACATCTGACATCAGGACAAAGTCTTTAGCCATTTAGGCTATAGAACTGTGATCTTGGATTACATTTTAAAGACAGCATAAACCTTGAACTGAAAAGACACCTTTCTAATACTCCCTGCTAATTGTAGAATGAAACTCCTAGTCACAAGGCTATTTCTAAAGCCACTACTAAGACCACACTGCAAAATTTCCTCAGCAAAGATGCTCAAAACTGCTGAATCATAGCTAGGGCACTCTGAGGACACCAGTTAAATCAGCAGTGTGGAAGAAGATACTGGAGTGAAGATTTTGGAAGGGGCTCTACACTGACTTCTAGACGCTTCTCTACAAAATCTCTGGACCAGATGAATCTGAGAGTAGAAGAGACCTGGGCTCCTCCACATGTTTATTGCACTCTGATTTAATCCATGAAGAAAGATGGGGTGGGGATGGGGCATCCTGGCATCCCTCAGGACAGTGTAATCTCAGGCATATATGATGGCTGGCACAAAAGGAAAAGGGGAGTGCGATAACTCTCTTGAGAATTTCATTGGCTGTTATCTTTCATGACACATCCAGGAAAATGTGTGCACATAAAATATGCACAGTGAAAATATTTTAAATGCCTGATTGGTTGAAGCATGTCCCTTAAAAAAGCCATGCAATCTTTTTCATCTCTCTCATTTTTAATCTTTGTCATACCAGACTAAAAGAGAATAAGATCAATAAGAATGTCAAAAGCCAAGGATGTAGGAAACAGAATCCCCATGCCTACCTACATGGCTTGGCAAAGTACTGGGCTCACCTCCTTAGCCTCAGTCTGCTGTTCTGTAGAGTGGGAACAACTAGGCCTACTGCCAAGGATATTTTAAAAATCGGGGAAGTTTCTGTGAATGATTCATATGAGGAGTAGCTGCAAAGAACTATCGTCACCATCATCTAAGGAGAGATTTTCATGCTTGGGTGTGGTCACCTGCATCCTAAGTTCATCCTCGTGAAAAAGCAGGGGTCCACATGTGCTCTTGCAGGGGTCCACTCAGTGGCAGACAGGGGACCGATTCTTCGCTTGATGATTCTGCTGCCTGCCCATTTGTATATTTAAGAAAACCTCTCTCAAGGAAAATGGCGGGCGTCTCTTTAGGAAATCCCGTCCTTCATGCTTGTTCACGGCTCTGTGTGCAGGTCCTGAACTGCACATACAGGGGGCTGCGGGCTGAATGGATCACTCTCTGCTACACAGAGCAGCCAGACTGCTCTGCAGAAAAGCCGACATCAGCAAAGTTCACTGCAGGGAGAGAGTCCCTGACACTTCAGGGTGCAGAGCTCATAATGTTTGTGGTTCTTTACTGATCGCCGAGAGTATTTAGTGTCCAGAAAGAGGACTTTCTTTAATCTGGAGCACCAGATAGATGTGGGATGAGTGAAGAGAGTCTTTGTTCTGCTTCTTGATATCAAACCATTTCATAGGTCTGTTTCCATAAGAAGTTCATTTTCACCTGTTTACCTTTTTTCAGCTGTCTTTGTGTCCTTGCTGTCCATTTATACACCTGTGTGCATATATGTGTGTGTGTGTGTGCGTGCAAGTGCGTGAGTGTGCATGTGTGTGTGGAGTGGGTGGGTGAGATTCACACTCTGAGCTATGGGCTTCTCACTATTGATTTTAGAATAAGAAAAGCTGATACTCTTCACACACTAATGGAGCAGAGGGCAATGTCTCTTCATGTATTCACCTAATTCTTCCCTTTATAGGCTCAGTGTTTGATACCCTGTTCGATCCGTACATCACATCATCCTAAGTGTGAGCTCTGGGCAATGCTCTGGAAGGCAGCCATCTTGCCCTACACCTCTGCCTCGTGCATGTTCACTCTGCAATTCAGCGAATGTGAGCGAGGGCATTCTGTGCACCAGAGACACTTTCTTCAGTGAAACAAATGATGGGACTTGAGAGCCAAGGTGGTTTAATTTAGTACTCGGACTTGGATTTTGAAAAGCTGCCTATTATATGTAGCAGAGGATGGCCTAGTTGGTCATCAATGGGAGGAGAGGCCCTCAGTCCTATGAAGGCTTCATGCCCCAGTGTAGGGGAATGCCAGGCTCAGGAAGTGGGAGTGTGGGGGGGTTGGTGAGCGGGTGGGGGGGCAGAGGGAGGGGATGGGGGTTTTCAGAGGGGAAACCAGGAAAGAGGATAACATTTGAAATGTAAATAAAGAAAATATCTATTTAAAAAGAAAAAGAAAAAGAAAAAGAAAAGGAAAAGCTGCCTATTAAGCTAGTTTCCATTCAGGAAAGTTGGAAATCTGCCATTGTAAAATCCCTTAGTCTAAATTCTAAGAATTAGAATTATCCTGATTGGGCACTTATGAAATACTCCCTGTAAATGTTCCTTTTACTGAGATAAGGAATGCGGGACGTCAGGAACGGAGACATGCTGTGGATGGGGAGTGTTCACAGTCTTAGAGGTGTCTGACATGTTTCGCAGAGCCCATAGCACTTCTAGATGATGGGATTCTCACAGGAACAGTTGATCTGTGAATTTACGCTCACACCTTATATGTATGGTACTCATTTCTCAGAATAGAATCCGAGCGAGGCTACACATGACTCTGCTTAACACACCATGGAAAGAATGAGTTCATTATTGAGGAAATAGCCAACTTTATAATTGGAAAACTCCCCACAATTTAATCATATTATTCAATTTTTTTCCCCAAGTGACCCAGTCCATGCTATCTTCTTTTACCACATACTTGGTGTAAGGTAATGTCTACCAGCCTTTGTGTAGATATATCTCTTTTTGTAATTCAGAAACTCGCTTGCCTAAGTACATTTGTCTCCTTATAAAACAACATTGGACTTAAATACATTATGCAACAAGGTGCTTACTCTACTGTTCTAATTGCGTAGGTGGTTCTATTAAGGATGCATTTTAAGGGTACCATTCTGAAGCTTGTGTTTTGAAGTAGGAGTCAGGCGTGTTTGATTAATGTTTCCTTGAGGCAGGGTATGCTAGCTTTTCTCCGAGCTCTTTCCATGAGTGAGAGATTTCACTGGAAAGGGGGTAATGGTAAAGCTGAGATATTTGTGGATTTTAGTTATCTGGGGGGTGAGTCAGAATCTTTGCAGAGCATCTCCTAATAAAACGAATGGTACACGCTTTATGAGGAACATCATGCAGAGAGCTCTTTTATCTGGACACAGGGGATATAATTAGCTGCTGAAGAGCACTAACTGGAGAGTTCCCTATTCTCTCTACCCATCAGCTAAAACCCTGAGCTGGAAGTTTTCTCTCACTCTGGCTTCCAGAAGATTCCAGAGAGTCCTAGCACAACGCTTACGTCTATTGCTTTTCTTTGCTCCCCAGCCAGGTGACAGCTAGCCAGCTAGTGACCATATTTGTATTTATTGTGGTGTGGGGACACACTGTGAAATCTAGGGATGTAAAAGATTGGCCTTTAATATTATGATCTTTCTAGCAGAACTGTATTTGGAAATTGATTTTTTTGGGGGGGAGGGAGGGTTGTTTGTTGTTTTATTTGGTGTTGTTTTTAAACCACACACTGTGGTCATTTTCCTTTCATTCAGGAGGCACCTCTCAAATACCAACTATCGAGTGGGGCTGAGGGTTCAGTGATGGGAAGTCTCCTGTGTCTGGCACAGGGCATCCAGACCCAAGGAGCGTATGCCTTTAGCAAGGTAAGACAAGCAGGGTTCTGGAAGGAAACTGTCAGGAAAGCAGCCTGAGAAAAGTGCAGCAGGAATCCAGAGGGAGAGCAGACTAGTGTCAGCAGGATATTGCGTGGATGGAACTGTATGGAGGAGGCAGTTCTTGAGCTGAGCTGTCCCTTCCATGATCAGTGAGGTGTCAAATGCTCAGGCAAGCCTGAAACAAATGCTACCCAAGAACGAAATCAAAGGGACTTACACGTTCAAATCAGAAACAACTGCTGAGCACCAGCTGAAGACCCTGGAGCACTGCCACAAGCCACCGCACAGCACCATTTGGTATCGCCACCAAATGGCTCAGTTTGCAATATACATCCATGAGCATACCTGAGGCCACCGTCCACTATCTGAGGACGCCACTCGTCATTTATAAAGCAGCAAAGGGTTTAACACACGAAGAAAACCATTTTTTTTAAATGAAAGGGAGAGAGAGAAAAAAAAACCATCAGCATACCCACCTATTTATTATTAGGTACACGCGACCATTGACTTTGGCATGGCTGCGCAGAGGGATGGAAGCCCAAGGATGCAGTGGGAGACAGGTGGGAGAGAAAGAGGAGACTGTTAGATAGAGGTAAGGGAGGGGTAGACAGTCTCTTAGGCTTTAGGAAGGTGTATCATCCACACAGACTGTGCCTCGAGGAAGAATCCGGACACCAGGATTCAGGAGCAACGTGAAGTCAGACACATACAGGAAACGGCTCAAGGATCCCACGCCTCTTCAGCCCCTGCTCTCCCATCCCATACTTTACTAAAAAGTAGGAATGCTTGATTTTGAAGATAGACATTATCAAAGAAAGTTAGACTCTGAAGATTAACTTTTGCTCCGTTTTCATACTTTAAAGGAATTCTAAGTAAACCATGAGCAATATATTTTCTTTAGAGTCTTTTAAAACTTTAGCTTAAGAAGTATATCCTAACATGACTCAAAGATGACTTATAATGACATCAAAGTTAATTAAAAGGATTTGTAGAAAATTATTACGTAACTTGTGTTATTGTTCTATTATATATGATCAGTTAATAAGTAAAGCGATATTTCTTGAGTTTGTCTACTGAGAAATTGTAATCTTTTTTCTTATGTATGACATAATTTCTCTCTATAATTCTAGGTAAAATTCCTGTACATTTAAATAACAACAAATTCTACTTCAAGTCCAAGTGATATCTGTCCACATTGAATATGTGCATGCTTACACACACATACAAGACAGGGAGAGGGCAATGGAATATATCAATAAAAACCATAGTTCTGAAATCAACTTAGTAACTACAACGAGGCCATCGATCTCCATTTGCAACCAGGTTTTATAAAGCATCCAAAAGCAAAGAGGTAAGAGAAGGCAAGCAAACAGGGAAGCCAGTCTCATCTGCGAAGATGCTTATCCTCCTCCATCATTTGGGTTTTAATGTGGTCATTGATTAAGACTCAGGACAGATTAAAAAAAACTATAGGGAGATGAAAATTATCAGTAAGAAAAATATGAGAGAATTTTTAAAAGATGCTGTGTATGCCAAATATTTAAATTCAAATTTTATAACCTTTATAGAACCTTCTCACAGAAAACCTCGCGATACCAGAGTTATTGAATTTCTCCAAGGTACTAGAAAACTGTTTCTCAGACTGTAGGGTGAAATCCCATGTAACTCAATGCCTTCCCCTTTCTTGCAAAACGTCTTTACTAAGGGAATGCTCAAGGCTGAGCCACAAGCAGAAATTAGGGGAGCAGTGATCTTGAAGTGGTTGATTAGGTCTGCTGTTTCTTAGCAAATTGACAAGCAAACGTGGTGCTGTTATAGCTGTAGAAAGAAGCCAGCATATACTTGTCCTGGGCAGTAACCCTTCCCAGAACCTGTATAATAGGCATGGCAGTACATGTGTGCTTTGAGGGAATGATGGGCTAAACTCAGTAAACATACTCGGACTGAATCACTTGGTGTCTTAGGGTTACTATTGCTGTGATGAAACACCTTGACTAAAAGCTACTTTGGTGGGGGGAGGATTACTTCATTCACAGTTTTGTATTAGACTTCATTATAAAAAGCAGTGTGGTCAGAAAATTCAGCAGGGCAGGAACCTGGAGGCAGGAACTGATGCAGAAGCCATGGAGGGGTGCTGCTTAGTGGATTGCTCCCCATGGCTTGCTCAGTCTGCTTCCCATGGAACCCAGGACCACCAGCCCAGAGATGGCCCCAATCACAATGGACTGGGCCATTCTCCTTCAATCACTGACTAAGAAAATGCTCTCTCAAGCTTGTCTGCAGCCTGATCTTAAGGAGGCATTTTCTCAACTGAGGCTCCCACTTTTCAGATGACTCTAGCTTGTGTTAACTTGACATAAACTAGCCAGCACAGGCAATTCATCTGGTAAAACCTTTGTTGAGCCTTTTGTCTTCAGTAAAACTGTGGTCCTGAAAATATTTACTCTTTTGTACAAATTATAGCCTACATCCTATTTGATATTAGAAAACCCAGACACATGGCAACAAGAATAAGAGTGACAGAAAGTCTCCACAAACAGGACAAATATTTAAAGAGAAGAAAACACACATTGAAGGGAAGAGAGGGCTTTGGGAACAAAATAAAATAAAAATAAAATAAAATAAAATAAAATAAAATTTAAGTCATCTAGCAATGATCAACAGTTAAATATTACAAATGAAGATTTCTCTATTATCTTTCTCTTCCTCCCTGTCTCTGTCAATGTTTGTCTCTGTCTCTGTCCCTGTCTCTGTCTCTGTCTCTCTCTGTATGCAACGTGTTTGCTCTGCTTTTAATTCACTTTATAGTCTAGGCTGGCTTTGAACTTGTGGCTATATATCCTTTTTTGTCAGCCTCTCAAGTGATGGGATTATAGGCATGTGTCAAGCTTAAAATATGTTTCTAAATTCTTTGAATATGACTTTTGAAAAGTCATCGAGTATTTATAGTTAAATTCAGCACAAATACTGTCAGAATTCAATAATAAATAGTTTCAGCAATGAGTATCTCAGCATAGTGTCAAAAATGATCAAGTCGTGATAATTTCCAATAATTGAGAAGTGTCATCGAGGGTGATTTTCCCACCTACAATTTGTCTATGGAGTTCCTTCAGTTCTAACAACCACTCAGTTTTGAGCACTGAAAAGAAGTAAAGGAAGCAGGAGTTACCTAGGAGAGTTTGGCTTGCCTGCCCTATCTACACGAGGGCAAGTTTACATGGCAACCAGCAAGCATGCTGGGGAGTCTCATGGCTCTGCTGCGTGGGACACACAACACACACACACACACACACACACACACACACACACACACACATACACACACACCATCAGTGAGAAGTTCAAGGTCAAGGTTAAAAGTCCAAGTTAGCTTCTAACTGAAGCAGAATTCCAGAGCGGACTTCTCCTGGATAAAGAAGGAGAGACTTCTCCCATTAGCTCACCTGTAGATGGTGTTGTCTTCTTTGCTGGGGATGGACTTGAGGTCTGTAAGTTCCAGGAACCGATCGTGGAAGTAGTGGAGGTGTAGGATGCAGACGAGCAGAAAGGAAGTGGGGATGAATATGCGAGTGAACAGTTCAGCGACCGTGAACTGCTTCAGGCCGAGGTCCTCGAGCCTGTCGAAGAAGACGAGAAAAGCAAGAAGCTTTCTGGACACTACACTCTGCCCTCTCCCTCACAAACCACAACACTTATCCTCTTAGCTTTTAACATTTACCCCCTCTCCCACTATTCACCAATCCAACCAGCCTGTCTTCTCAGCCGTCAGTACCAACTCATTGTAGCAGAAACCAGCAGCTACGCCCTTATTTTGTTCCAGTACTAATCCTTTTCTAATAGTTTTGGGGTCAGCGTCTCATACGTGTCTGGTTTTCTTTTTAGCCCCACCTCCTATCTGTACTGTACATAGCGGCAGAATTGGCACTAGATTCAGTTTAGGGTCCCTTTTCTTGTACTCTTCTTGGTCAATCCCATGAACTTATCTGCCTTTTTGTTGCCCAAATGGACATATCTACTAACAGCACTGTGATTTCCAGTGCAACTAGACCCACGTTTTCTACTGGAAAGCTACTCCATTGTGACTTCAGACTCAGCAGTGGCCTTGGTTTCTCTCTTTTCCTTGGCAAAGCCATTTTCCACTCTGTCCTCTCCCAAACCATTAAATGGTGCAAACATCTGCCTTACGCAAAATTTAGACATCAGGAAGCATCGCTGCTTGTTCCTGTCATAGTCACTGTACTGGCTGGTTTGTGTGTCAACTTGACACAGGCTGGAGTTATCACAGAGAAAGGAGCCTCTCTTAAGGAAATGCCTCTATGAGATCCAGCTGTAAGGCATTTTCTTAATTAGTGATCAAGGGTGGGAGGGTCTATTGTGGGTGGGCTGGTAGTCCTGGATTCTATAAGAGAGCAAGCTGAGCGATCGAGGGGAAGCAAGCCTGTAAGCAGGACCCCTCCATGGTCTCTGCATCAGCTCCTGCCTCCAAGTTCCAGTCCTGACTTCCTTTGGTGATGAACAGCAATGTGGAAGTATAAGCTGAATTAACCCTTTCCTCTCCAATTTGCTTCTTGGCCACAATGTTTTGTACTGAAATAGTAACCCTGACTAAGACAGTCATGCATGTTTGTTTCATCTGTGGACAACTCTCACATCCAATACACACACACATCCGTTATCTGTCTCTACCCTTTACCCAGTCCAAAGAAGATCTTTCTATTTCTCCCAGGAAAGTTACTCAGTGCATGTGATGATGTCATTTTCTTTCTGTTTTTCATAAATCACACTTCCTTAGCTGCTCAAGGATCTTACAAGATTTGAAGAAAATTATAATGGCAGCCACCATGCAGGAGGAGCTGCAGTAGGCAATTGAGCATCCTGGAGAGAGTCCACCATTTGCACAGCTGAAATGGGTGTACCTTTGAGAGGCACAGCCCCAGGGGCTTTGTCTCAGGATTGCTTCTGGCTATTGATGTGCCTTCTTATGTTTGTCATTGCTATATTTCTTGTATATCTGGCATGCTGTGATTGGACGTGGGAGACTCTCACTGCCTAGAGCTTGGTGTGATTTCCTCCTAGGGGATAGCCCACTCTATCGTGCACTTTCCCTGCAGATCAGCATGAAGATGAACTTTCATAAAATAATATTGTTTAGATGAATTAATGATTTTACAGAATTCCTAATTTGATTTAAATAGCTTCAGGAAGTTAGAGTAATTGATAGAAACTTTAAGGAGATAGTTTAAGTTGCTTTGCCAGAAAGATATGATAAAGTTAGAATTAAGAGCAGAATGTGCCCCTCCCTTGTAGACTAGTAAATAAAGGCTTTGTAGGTTAGAAAAGAAATACAGTGAGCTTTAATGGCTTACAAGTACAGAATTGTACTTGGAAGAGAATAATAGGTTTGGTTCAAGCTAATGATCAAAGAAAACATGCATTCTAGGTTGGGTTTGAGTTCCTGCATCTTGTTTGTAATTTAGAGATAGGGCCACATGTTTCAGTGTGCACCATGAAAAGACAGTATTATGAATAAACAGTCAATAATTCTGAGTCTAAGAATAGAGAATAGATGATTAGCTAGTTTAGCTAAACAAGGCTTCAAAGAGACGATGTAAGATAGGTGATGATCTGTTTCTTGCTAAATACAAATTGTCGTCAGCTAAACACAGGAAATATCTTGCTACTATAGATTGACTTACTTAAACTTTGTTAATTAATGACAAAAGAATTATTGCTTTGGGCTTATGATGAACTTGTGGAGAGAAAAATTGATGGGAAATGTTCAGTTTGATATGAGTTTCAAAAAAATCCATGATCAATAATTTTGTTGTAATTTTCTTTTATGTAGTGATGTTAATCTGTAAAGAATTTGTTTTGTGGTGATTGTTTTTAGAGAATATGTAACTTGTAGCTATGAGGTAATATTTTTCTTACACAGAGAACTCTTTCTTAGGTGGTATCAAAAGGCTAAGAGAAAAAAAATACAGTTGTTTCAAGCAGCTTGTTGGAGTTTATTACATCTACCAAATGTGTATGCATACTTATGTATGTAAAGTTGGTTGGAGCTTTGGCCCATCCACCCAGTGTGTGTATGTGTATGTGTATGTATTTATGTATGTATGAATGAATATAGGTATGTACGTATATGTGTGAAGTTGCTGGAGCTTGTCATGCTTCAACCTCCCTTTCCCTTCCTCTCCTCCCCCTCCCTCTCCCTCTCCCTCTCCCTCTCCCTCTCCCCCTCCCCCTCCCCCTCCCCCTCCCCCTCCCCCTCTCCCTCTCTCTGTATGTATGATCATTTTTTCTTCTCTCTTTTCCTTCTCACTGGCCACCAAAGAATTTAAAGAGTTCAGAGAGTTTCTCACTGGTCACAGGGAGTGCCAGCCCCAGTGAAATTCCTGCTGAGTGATCAATCACCAACTCCACACTTGGCCTTCCTAGGTTTACCCTGTGGTGTCAAAGTTGGCCTTCAACATTCTGATGAGAATAAAATACAAACTTCTTGCGATGCTTCACCCTGGGTATTTGTAATACGCTCCCCCCACCCCACCCTTTCCCCACCTCTCTTGCTATCTTTGCCCATGCTCTCAGCAGGTGAGCTGCCTTGCACCCCCCTGTGCCCAGGGCTACCTCCATCTTGCCTCAGGGCCTTTGTGTTTGCTGTTCTTTCTGCTTGGGATGCTCTCCCATATCCTAGACTCAAAATCCCAGTTTTCTAAGAAACGTTTAGTTACTGATTGTCAGGTCGAGTGTAAATGACACCTGTACAAAGACTCCTGACAAGACGACTCCATTTATTGCTTCCTTCATAGACTGACATATATTTTAATGTACTTATGTGAATCAAGGTAAGTTTTTTTCCCCTGTTTTTCTTTTCCTGTTCTGTTCTGTTCTGTTCATTCTGTTCTGTTTTGTTTTCTCTTTAGCTATCTTTCTTGTTTCCTGTTCTAATCCTGGCATAGGGCAAGTATTCACTAAGCCTCTCTAATGAATCCCAGTGGGTGTATTCACCTGACCATACATAAAACCTTTTCTTTTATTCTTTCTCCTTGACACTTCCACGGGTTTGAATCAAGACCTAGACCTACTTGGATTTCTCCACTAATTACAGAGATTTATAGGAGAAAATCGTGTGCAATCAAGTCCCTCTAGGACAGCATCACAATAGAAACTGTGCCACCAACCACTCCTTAGAGTGGAAGTCTAGACACAGGTAGAAGGCAGGTGAATCCAGGAGCCTCCCACGGGCTGGAAAACTGCTGTGCTGGGAAGCAGAAGGCACAAGAGTATGCTAGAGAGCTGTGTTTTACATGGGACCGACAGGAGATGGCACTGTTCATCACAATGGGGCTGAAAAATCAATCATTTGCCAGACAACCTTTATGGAGTCTCCGCTCCATGGCAAGGTCAGAGCTAGGCAGAGGGAACAGAGAAGAATGGGGTTCTCTGACTTGCCTTTAAGGACCTCACAGACATTCATAGCATCACATCTTACTAAAATTGTCCACAAAGTTTTGGGGGAACAATATGCATCGAGGCTTTTAATGTGTTTGTCTTCTTCCCGTCCCATCCCAGGCACAAATGGCTTACTTTTCTTTCTTTAATCCGGTCATGTTTTGCCACAGGCCCGGGAAGTTTTCAAACTGGTAAGTATATATGAAGATGAGCACCAACATGGTATAAATGACCACCGACATCCAGAAGTACTTCAGGATCTTCCTCCACCACTCATAGTGCACCTGGGAGGCCGCCATTGAAGAACACAGGCAATGAAAAGGGGAAAAATGGTTGCAAAAAGAAAAAAAGTGGCTTGTATAGACATATGGCTTAATTAAGCAAGTTATTGAATACATACACACACACACACACACACACACACACACACACACACACTTTGAAGCAAAGCCTATTTTAGTTTTAGGCTTCTAAGGTTCTTTGTGCAGTTTACTTGTGACAATGCGCCACCATGTTTTTTTTTTTTTTCTGCTTACAGAAAGCTGCAATTTTCAGTTTTCAAAACTGTAAAATTCAATATTGTATTCAGTGAACAAAACTAAAATGTTTACTAGAGGGCTTCTCTCGTACCTTAGAGATACTTGAGAGTTCATCAATTCTCACAGAAAACATTTTCAAACTCCCGTTTTCATAAATAATGGGCTTTTACTACTGTCACAGCTTTGGGTACCCTAGAGGATGCTTAAAAGAATATTCTACTGTTGCTCCAGTCTGTATTGCTGGACTGCTGTCTAACATCAGTTCAAACTGAGTTCGTGGAGAGCCTAACTCATTTTAATATGATGAGTTTATGGTACCAAAGCCCTCACTGTATCACACATGCACACATATGCACAGGCACATGCATGCACACACACAGTACTTGCTCACTTACTCACATTCACAAATGGACAGTTTTCTGATCTCAAAGCCTGCAATATAAGCAAACTAGAGAATCCTCAAGTACATGAGAATATCCACACATTGCTCTTAAATCATGAAATGTTAAAAATACGATCTAATGTCAAAAATTATTTGTCAAATCAAGACATATTGAAAACATATGAAGTGCATAAGATATACTTGAGAGTTGATGAGTAACATCTAATGTGAAACTCTATAGCCTCAAAGGCTGTTTTAACTGGAGAAAAGTCTGTTGAGATGTATAGACTTTAGTAATGGTGTGTGATTTTCTTTACAAATAAGTTTATTAATATTATTGTTTTAACTAACAGCTGTAGAATAAAAGATTGATATAGTTAGTTACCTAGAAAGTTATTTTAAGTATATTGCTATGGGAGAAGGACTATAAAAATTGAGTAAATGGAAATTTTAAAATGAGGGAGAGAGAGAGAGAGAGAGAGAGAGAGAGAGAGAGAGCACATTGATTCTTGTCTTGGGATTCTGAGTGACATCAATCGCTTTCTAGATATGCTCATCTCTATGGAGAGACCTCTGCTCTACTCCTGAGTCAGGTGTGAGAACTAGAAACTTGTGTGTTTACTGACCTGGTACAAGGCCACGCAGAACAGGAACAGCACCATGTAGATGATTTTGTACATGACGATTTTCCCCTCAAAGCTGACAAAAAAGAACATGCCCCCGCAGACGTAGATCCAATACTTGATGAAGAGAGCCACCACCAGATTACCCAGCACCTTCATGATGTCCTGGTCATCATCTTCCTCCACTTCCTCTTCCTCTTCCTTCTTTACCTCATGCCTTTCTTCCTTTATCTCCTCTTCCTCTTCTTCTTCCTTCTCTGTGGGCTCTCCTTCCACTTGTACATCTTGGAGCTCCTCATCTTCTAAACAGAAGGCCATGTTATTATTCCTGGCTACGGCCATGCTTTGGCTGCAGGTGACTTATGTGGACGTGGAAGAATATGTCTTCCGAGCTATTGCGTGCTTTTTACATGGTTCTCAAAAGTAAGGCAGTGCTGGCAACTGAATGGTGGTCTTTATAACTTTCATAAAGTGGGGTTCATAAGGAATATTTTATGCTAATATCTCTGCAGCACATTTTAGATTTTCAGGATTGAGGGTCAGACAGTATAAATATAAATGTGTAACAATAGTCAAAACCAATCTATGATGTCATTTCTGATTCTAATTGTTTCATGGCTCTAGACAACTCAAGCAGTATAATAACGAGACCAATGCTAGCAGTCTTGGCCCAAAGCACCCTGTGGTTTAAAATATGATAATATTCAGGGTATTGTATTGCTAAGGTTACTTGTGCTGTTTTTCCGAAGCTATCTAAATTTGAATCATTTCCTCAAGAAACCAATGGATTCCCAGAGGGAGGGGAGTAAACCTGAAGTGGGGCTTCAACTATTTATGCTAAACAAACCATTCTTTGCTAAAACTGAATAGTAAACCAGTGTGCTGACTAGACAGACATTCAGGCGCACGTAGCCAAGATTTAAATCTTACAAACTATGGCTGCTGAAACAAGAACCAATGGTTAGGCTTAATAAGAACTACACAACAGTAGCAGATGTGTGCAGGGCTTCTCATCATTTACTGCATTAGGGTTGCCATGGCAGCTTCTCCACACTGGCACTATCCGTTCCATGGGGTGCTACTTCTTTTTAAAAAATGACTAGTGATTTTTTTTCTAATTATTTGTGTATGTGACAGAGACAGGAGGGCATATGTGCATGAATGTAGATCCTAGCAGAGGTCAGAAGAGGCCAGGAGATCCCATGGGCCTGGAGAGACAGACAGTTCTGAGCTGCCTACCATGGGTGCTGGGAACTGAACTCAGGTCCTCTCTCTCTCCATCAGCACTAGGCACTCTTAACCACTGAGCCATTTTTCAGGTCCCTGATCTTAAGTTCTTTAATACCATCTAATCCATTCTATAAACGACACTTACTCATCTGCTTAGGGAGTTTGAGAGCTAGTTTTCATTTATCTCTACAGAAAGACAAAAGCTAAAGATATGTTAATAATTCACTGCTCCTCCCTCATTCCCTCTCTCCCTCTTCCCTTCTCTCCCTTCTCTCCCTCTTCTTCTTTTTTTCTCCTTTTTAAAAAAAAACCAAGAATGTAAATTTAAGGGATTTGAGTTAATTTATTGGCTCCAATTCTCACAAGAAGTATGTCTTCAGAGAAAATTTCTCTGACATTTAGTGTTGTCCTCCATTGGGAATAACATTTCTGAAAGTTAAAACAACACATTAAAAAAAATAATACTCCCCACAGGCACACACAAATACTCTAAAGGTTACCTTCTATCTGTAGAGGCAAGATAGGCATCAGATCTTCTGGAGCAGGAGGTACAGACAGGTTACAACTCCATGTTGTGAACCACCACATGGTACTGGGAATCAAATCTATATTCCCTGGAGCAGCAGCCAGTGCTCTTAACTATGAAGCCATCACTCCTGTCCCACACTTACCCTTTTCTTCAAGTTCTTGACTTCCAATTTTGACTTCAGAAAGAAGCGCTTCCTTTTCCCTCAGGGCCTTCTGCTCTGTGAGATGCTGCCTCAGGAGCAGCCAGAACGTGATGGTGAAGAGAATCTGGAAGTAGAGTGAGGTGGGGCTCATCAACCATTTGAGGTCTTTCTACTCCATAGTTGTGAAGGCACATAGTTGTGAGGGCATCGGCCTACTTATGTAACAACCCCTTATATCACCCATATGCATCTGCATCACCCATATGCTATGATCATGTGTCTCCTGGGAAGTGTCTACTTCGTTGGTTTCCGTCTACTTTCCGGGCAACAAATCATTACCACAATCTATTTTGTCCTATTTTCTTTGCTCCCCACAAAGCAGCATGGTTTCTGTCACCCCTTTCTTTCACATATTTGTTCTTGCCAGTGATTGATTTACTTACTGTCTGTACTTATATACATCCTGTGGACATTGTAAGTAGAGAGAGTTACATAATACCTGTCTTTTTGTGAATGACATTTACTTACCATGATATTTTTAAGGCTTAGTAACCTTATAATATGTATACAGCACTTCATTCTTTTTTTTTATTTTTTTATTTTTTTTTTGCTTTTTTACTAGGGAACAGTATTTCATTTTATAAAGATGCAAGAAGGTGCTTATGTACTCTTCAGTTGAGAGCATTTGAGTTTCCAACTTGTCTACAATGGATAACATGGCTATGAACAGTTGTCTAAGTGTTCCCATGTCTTCATGTTTCCATGTGTCCTGGATAGTTATCTAAACTCACACCTGGCACTGCTCATCATGTGCTGGGTGTTTAACTGTTGGAGGAACTGACAAATATTCATTTTCTAAAGTTGATGCACCAATTCTCACCCCCATGACAGTGTCAGTGTGTGACAGTCTCAGTGTCTACACATCTCAGTAACATTTGTCTGTCTTGGGTGATTCTGAACTTAGTGGATGCGGCATGATATGTTCTGGTTCAGCAAAGGTTTTCACTAATCATTTGCCAAAGAAACGAAAGCCAATTTTAAAGCTAAGGGTGGCTTGGTTTCTCCTTGTGTTTTCACTTGTCACACAGTCATCTCTGCCAGCGATCATTTGCCTTCATCCAAAATCAGTACCAGTGAATCCTGGTTAACATGCAGAGGTGAACAAAGTCAAGAACAGGAGAACTGGTACATTGAAAACTGGGCATTAAAATTTTGTAAGTCTCTACCAAATGAACTGTAGTAAAACTGAGAAGAAGACCTGTTTTGTTAACATGTAGTGAGAGGTTAAGAATAACTAGGAGCATATGATCTTTCAAAGACCAAGGACCTCTCCAGGGGAGGGTATAGGGGACTTTCGGGATAACATTTGAAATGTAAATGAAGAAAATATCTAATAAAAAAAAGAATAACTAGGAGCATATGGGGTCCTTCCTGAAGGAAAGAATTTGAGAGTGGCTGGGAACAAGGGCCAGACTTGGACAATACGGCAAAAGGACTTCAGTCCTGCTGCTCTGAGGCGGTATAGCTCTCTGAGGTCAAAGGTCACATTCTTTTCTTTCTCCTTTTGTGTCATGCTAACTCACAGGTATTTTCTAGATGGTAGCATCTATCTATCTATCTATCTATCTATCTATCTATCTATCTATCTATCATCTATCTATCTATCTATCATCTATCTATCTATCTATCTATCTATCTATCTATCTATCTATCTATCCATCTATCTGTTCACTTGCTTAGTTATTTAGCAGACCTGGTGATTGACCCCAAGGCTGGGTATACTCTCTACCCCTGAGCTAAACTCAACCCTCCAACTTTTAATTTGGAGACAAGGTCTCACCGAGGAGATCACAGTGACTTTGAAGTCATTCTGTAGCCCCAACTTTGAACTTGAGATCCTTGTGCCTCAGTCTCCTGAACTGGTGTGATTCCCTGATCTGTGCCACCTGACTTGGTAGCTGTGTGTTCTCATGAATATCATTACATTGGAGATCTTGTGAGTCCATAGTTATTATCTAAGTGGACGTCCTGGTCTCCAATAATGTTTTTCAAAACAGTCAAGAGTTTATTTCTAAAATAACATATTTTTCCAAGAACAAATAATTTTAGACTAGACAGAATTTAATCCTACAAATGAGCTGACTTTTTTTTTTTCTGTATCTCTCAAGGGCTCTGGGTCAAGCTACAGTGGTCTAACTCAGCTGAAGAGGTGGAGTTTGAATTCCTCCTACATGAGAATATTGGAGAGTTGTATCCTCTGATAGCAGCAACCGGTGAGTGACAGCACCTTGAGGAGTTTTCATCAGGAGGCACATCTGGGCAGATGAGCCGGGGTGGGGCAGGCCTTCCAGCTGCTCTAATGAATGAGATTGGCAAAGTCTGTCATATAAAGGATGAATGACATTCATCTTTTCATACTGATTCAAGATGCCTGTTCTGTGTACCCATCTGCTGCTTAGCCTACTCACAAAGTAAATGCCCCAGGTACACCAGTCATCAGAACTGGGGCTGCTTGGACACAGGTCAAAGTGGCTGTTTCACATTATACGATTTTGATTTTCTGGTGATATTTAGTTTCCTGTATGTCTAGTGAAGAAAAAAAAATTAAAAGTTCATCCAATGTTGATTTTTTTAAATTGCCTTAATGTCATCAACATGTATGGAGCACATGCTTGGATTTTGTGTATAAAATAGTAAGTTGTAATGTTTAACCTTCTGAAAGAAAAACCATTAAACTGGCTCAAGGAGATAAATAGACCATGAAATGGCTGCAAATTCTTCACAACAGAAGGAATAAAAAGCAAGGGTCACAATTTCTGCTGATAAAAATTGCTTTTCTAACATAAAGTATTATCCACGGTAAATTATTCACTGTGATAGCATGTGCAAAGAAGCTGATTTTTACAGTTAACCTGCCCCAAAACTCTCCAATTGCTCTGAGTGTTCTATGTTGCATTTTCTGTTTTACATTGCACAATCCTATTTATTCATCTAATTACTGATTCAGGAGTAGTACTGACTGAAGTAGTACAATTGATGCTGTGGAGAACTTATTAACAAACCTACTTAGAAACTCTTGTAACATAGACTACATCTAATTACTATTGCTACATTTAACTTACAATAATTTTTTCTATAATTTTCTTTCGTAGAAATACTGTCCTTTCTAAGTCAAAACTAAAAGCAGGATGGCATACATGTGATCGATGCCAGACTTGATGGGCTGTTGATCCCAGCTACCTGGGGGGGGGGGCTAAAGGAGGACTGCAAATTCCAGTCCTGCTTGGACTCCAGAGTGAGTTCAGCCCTAACTTGGCAATGGTAGGACCCAGTCACAAAATAAAAGGCAAAACAAGAGACAGAGATGTAGCACAATATGAGATCTTTGGGGGTCATTCCCCGGCTCTGGATAAAAGGAGAGGTGTCTGAATGATGTAATCTATCTCCACGTCAGATATTTTCATTCTTAAAGTCATTTAGAGGTGGCTTTCATAAAAACCTGCCTGCTAGGATATGGCCATTATTGCATCTCTTTCTTTCGGGATTCCCCATCCGTTTACCTTTGAAGCAAGTTCTCCTGGCTCTTTCTTTTCTAGAAACCCAGGGACCTTCTTAATCTCGGGGAGCTCAAAGCTCCATATGTACTGCAGCACCAGCAGCAGATTCGCATAGACGACCATGAAAGGAGAACTGATCATGGCATACTTCCTCCTGTTGCGAATCATCCAGAGGGTGCAGGACCAGATCAACAGCACGAAAGTCAGCCAGCTGTGGTAGGTGATGCTCCATGCCTGTGGAGCCATGGGGACAAAGGACAGCAGCTGTCAGTACAAAGGACAGTGGAGTTCAGTGTCATCTGCACAGAAAAGGCCTTTAGACAAAGAAACTTGCAGGTAGATGACTGAGAGCTTTCCAGCCTGCTGTGAGAGGGAAGGAAGGAGGGGAATGGAAATAGCTGAGCATGATATTGGCTCTGTGCTTCCTTTAGGGGAGAGTCAAAGGCCTTTTACTCCCAATGCTATTCTACAGTATTAAAGCAGATTTATTTTCTCTCAGTATTCGGAGTCTGTGGTTAGTTATGGTCATGATGATTGTGGGAACGTTGAGAACGAAAGGTTGAGATTAAGCATTCATTACCAGGCAGACAGACATGATAGAAATTCCATGAGAAGAAACATGCACGCGAGGCATCTAAACACTGAATAATGAGGACAAGTTAACAAAGGCTAGTCTTTTGGTAGCTTCTAGAAGGACACACTAGCGCTTAGCCCTCTCAGACAAAGCATTTGCCTTGTTGCTTAGTTCTTAGATAGAGACTAGACTTAGAGACTTAGAAGTGTTTTGTCAACGACAGCTGGCAGAGCAATCTGCCAATCAGGCTCATGGGTAACATCAACTCCAGGAAACTTTGCTATCCGATCCTCACCTCTCATCCTGTGGTCCCTTGTGAACAGGCCCTTTGATATCTGTTTCGGATACGGATGAAGCTAACTGACGTCAAGCCCATTCCCAAACTGCAGTCTCAACCCTGGCTGAGAGGCTTGGACTCTGGACCTCCAGTGCCCTGGAAGGTGATGCAAGTACTAACCATCATGGCGATGAGGGCACAGATGTAACTCTGCTTCATGATGAACTGGAACACGGCGACCATGGCGTGCATTCTCACACTCCTTTTCTCCTCCTGGCTCCCTTCCCCTTCGGAGTCTTCTCTCTTGTCCTCTTCTTCCTCTTTCTTTTCTAGAGAGGCAAACACTTTATATGACTATGGATGGATGTAGTTGACCTCTGTCACTATAGCAACTCCCATAGGACATCACATGTGTGATTTTGGCAGTCTTCTGGTATACAAAGTGGCTCCAACTAGTGCAGCCTCCAGCACTCAGACAGAAGCACTAAGTTCTGACTGGTGGGAATAATGGTCCAGGCATGCTGTAAAGAAAAACTCCACTGCGGAGAGTGGTTTTCTCTGTTATTTCCATTCCCTGGTGTTCATGACTTTGTTTGTTTTCCCCCTTGAATAGAACACTCTTAAACAGATGGGCTGTCAGTTCTCAGATTCAGGGTTTGGGGGTGGTTTTTGTTTTTGCCTTCTTTTTTTTTTTTTTTTTTTTTTTTTTGTTGCTGAGGAATGGGACCCAGGGCTCAATGCTTGCTAGGAAACAACTATCCCTGAGCTACATTCCCAGCCCAGATTCAGTTTGAAAGGAATGTGGCTTTCACCTCAGGCATCTTCTCTTAGCAAACCACCATCCGGCTTTTAGAGAGGAGGCAGCTACCATGCTGTAACTCTTTAATGGAGAGACTGAGGTAGCCCAGAGATGATGTGTCAGGCTGGCAGTCAGTTGGTGGGAGTCTCTGGTCAGCTAGCAGCTCCACAGTGGGATTAAAAGAAGATTCTAGCCCAGGTAAGCTTCCAGAGCAGATGGTAGGCTTAGCTATAATAATGACCAGAACCTGACTGGATTTCAAGTCAGAGATGCTGTCCTTAGATACGTGATACGTGTCCTTAGATACCCAGATACGTGACCCAGAGAGACTAAGTAGTACCAAATATTAATCTATGTCAGTAAAATGTGGTCCCTTTGACTTTTTTGCTTAAATTAACTGTAATTCATATAAATAAGGAATAATAGAATTAGCATCATGTGAGAAAGAACAGACCACTTATAGATCAGTGATTACACAGTTTCTTTTGCATGGGCTGCTATCAGGCTTTTTGGTCAGAAGTCCAGTGTCTCTAATTTCTCTAACATTACAGTTGGATGAGCCTAGGGTTTGTGGTAAAATTCACTCCCAGCAATGAAAAGAATAAATCAAATGAACCTAAGAATTACCATTATGGTAAGCTCTTGGTATGGTGTGTGTGTGTGTGTGTGTGTGTGTGTGTGCGTGTGTGTGTGGTATAGACAAAGGTTATTTCTCCAGCTGGACCATCACAGGCCTAGTTCTCATTGCTGGCTCCTCCCCTCTGTGGCTCCTCCCCTCTGTGGTCCTTCCTGGTGTTTGCCATATGCTCCTGGAACCTGAGTTTGTATTCCCTGGGAGACTTTGGCCCTGATCAGGTTTCTCCCTTACTAAATGGTTTTGATTTAAAGTTTCTTGTGTACATCCTAGAGCTATTCTGCTGCCCAGGTACTGGCATATAGAGGGACACTTATCTGGGTGACCAAGGAGAGTGTTTGTGGCCATCAAGCAGTGAGCTCAGCGGGGTCTTCTATAACTGGCCTCTTAACACTGCTCTAATGGGTGATTAGAGCATCTCTGCACTCTCACTGTGCAGGCAACCTCTGTCCCCTTTCCTTTGGACCCCACCTTTAAACTCTCTGCTGCTAGGTACTGTGCCAATTTTCTGAGCATTCTCTCTTTTATGACATGGCTCCCATCACAAGTGGTGGGTGAAATCACTCCAGTCTTCTCTATTTGACTTAAAGTCATCTTCTTTTAAATTTGTTCTTAAAATATTATCCAGAAAAACTATTGACCTTCAAATTAACTAACAGATGACTCAGTATGTGGATGAATAGGGAGGTAGATACACACACACACACACACACACACACACACACACACACACACACAAGTTTAATGCTGTAAAAAGCTAACATGTTGCCAGCTGAAGTTACTCATGCTTGTAATCCCAGCATTTGGCAGGCACAGGCAATAGAATTACTGTAAGTCTGAGGTCAGCCTGGTCTACATCCAGGCCAGGCAGGGCTACACAGCAAGAACCTATGTCCTGAAAGGTAGCGTACTCAGATACTTTCTTCTTATGCTTTTATTTTTCAACCTTTGTCCCCCTCCTGCCACTGGCATGTACCAGAGCCAAATGTGAATAAAACCATGCTGATGTGTATTAGAAATAAAGCTCTAAGGAAATCGATTTAATTTTTTGGCAACATTTCTGTCTTAAAACAGAGGCTGTTTGAGAGTAAAGAACCAAATTATACACGGAGCAATAGGAAGTGGCGCCAATTTTATGAATGAAAGAGAAGGAACACACACCTGAGCGAATCTGCTCACTTCACTGTGGGGCTGTGATGGTGTGTATATACTTGGCCCAGAGAGTGGCACTATTAGAAGGTGTGGCCCTGCTGGAGTAGGTGTGTCACTGTGGATGTGGGCTTCAAGATCCTCATTCTAGCTGCCTGGATGTCAGTATTCTGCTAGCAGCCTTCAGATAAAGCCATAGAACTTTCTGCTCAGCCTGCACCTTGCCTGCCTGGATGTTGTCATGCTCCTGCCTTGATAATATTGGACTGAATCTCTGAACCTATAAGCCAACCCCAATTATTTTTATGAGAGTTGTCTTGGTCATGGTGTCTGTTCATAGCAGTAAAGCCCTAAGACAGGGGCATTACCTGAGGACTCCTCCGAAGGCTCCCACCGGTACTGGGGAGTGGTGTACAGGTCTGTCTTGGCGGGGCCATTCTCTATGGGCAGGCTTGGGTGGATGGTGTGGTAGTCCACAGGGTTGCCATTCACGGTCACCAGCAGGCCCTGTCAGGGAGCAGGAAGGGGGACAGAAGTGATTGCAGTCTGGCCTCTCTGTAAGCATACCTCTTCCCTCCCAAGCTCCATGCATCACACAGGATGAAAAGCTGATTAGAGGCTGAACCATTTACTAAATCTCCAAATATTTTTATCAAGATGGATCCTATAAGCTTTCTCCAAATTTGATCTCCACAGACTAGTGACAGTAAAACCTTTCTGAACTCCTGCTACAAACCATGCGACAGACTCTGTCTTAGCCCTTCCTGATCACAGTCCTCTCTCTCTACTGCATTCCTTCCAGCCATCTGGCTATATATACTGGTCTTCCATACCTTCCCTGGGCATCCACCCTGCTCTTTTTCCAGACACCACTCAATTTGCACAGGGCTAAGAAAATACTCTGCAGGTCTTAGGTGAGACGTCCCAACTGCAGGGCTGCAGGACATTAAGTGCAAATAGCTGGGTCTTCCTTTCCTCCCACCTCTCCGACATTATGGGTTCAAGGTAAGCATAGACATATATACAATCTCCCAGGTACATAATAATTAGCACAACTACAGATGAACATGTTTTAAAGACAGATCAACAGAGCTGGTGATAATAACTTGGTCAGTAAGGTACTTGCTTTTTAAGAACCAAGAACGGGAACCTGAATTTGATTTCTGCAATGTATGCAAAGAAAGCCAGCCATGGTGGTATCATGGGGCTTGTAGTCTCAGAGCTCAGGCGACAGAGACAGGCTCATTAGTGAGCTAGCGTAGACTAAAAAGTTCCAGGCTAGTAAGAGACAATGTTTAAAAAAAAAACAAAAAAACAAAACAGTGGGGACAGTTCCTGGGGGAGCAGCACCCAGAGTTGACTTCTTGCCTACACCCCCACCCCTACCCACCCCCATCCCCACCCACCCACACACACCAATGCTCCAAACACAGGGCTTTTCTAAAGTATAAATGTGTTATGTATATTATATTCCATCTCATACTTTAGACAGATTTTTAGAACAGTAAAGCCAATAAAATTTCTGCAAAAAAAAAAAAAAGAGAATTGAAAAATGTACAGGGGCTTTACAGATAACTCAAATATACTCAAAGGATGTAAGTCTGCTTGTTACTTTGAAGTCACTTACATAAGCATAAATGACAATTCTAAGGGTATACTAACATCAGATGGTTTGTAGTCATCTTGGGTCATGGATAAAAGCTGCAAAAAGCAAGGCAGGAGAGCATGTTAATCGATGAGCTGGAAGCAGTTTGAGGTACATCTGCATCTGTACACGCTTCTCTATGAAAACCCAGCCTCCACCTAGCTGCATGCTAGCATGTTAGAAGCGCCATGCAGAACACAGCAGACCATTGTCATGAACACCACCGTCCTTCCATTCATCAAAGCCATTTCCCAACTCGGATGTGCAAGGATACAAACAAATAAGCCAGTCACAAGCCATGAGATTATAAACACGTTTGCGGACACAGTGAGCTCCGCCCTTCGGTGACTTTAGGACACTGTGCTTCTCCTCAGGACTTTGCCAGACTTTGTATATGCCATGCCATTTAGATGCCCTGTCCTGTTGTGCAGAATATTCATGGGGAACATAGTTCGAAGAGCATAGTTAAGAAAACTAACAGCGTCATGTGCTGTTTGATGACGAGGCACATCTGAGGACAACTTCGTTAGGCAATCTCACTTTTGTGTAATCCGATAAATACACTAAGCTCAAAGGTACAAGCTGCTCCACTCTCAGGGTGTAGGAGTGGTAATCAATGCCCTACATACAAACTTCACAGCACGCTACTGCACTGAAGACTACCCTACCCAGGGGAAACACAATATGTATACACCTAAAAACAGAAAAGGTGCTGCAAAACTATGGTGTAAGGGACACTTGCTATGAACAGAGCGTGGCGGAGCAGAGATAGTCGTGAGGGAGTCAGCAAGGCGCATCAGTGGATGTGACATCCAGGCATGTGATGGCACCTGAGGTGGAGTCTACACACTTTGCTTATTTAGGATGCACTAGGGAGATTGCAACAGTGTGACCTTAATATACGGACCATGTTTTCTGCTGTGTTATGCTATGTCACAGGTTGTAAGAATTTCTGAGGTTCCCTTGTAGTCTTAGGGAACCAATGCCCAGTGTGTGGACCATTGTCATGTTGTGTTTGGCTCCTGTTCATCCTGGTTCATCAAGAACGTCCTCGAGAGAAACTGGCTTTGATGGTGAAGGTGGTGGTTGTACAGTGGTGGTGTGGTGGAAGTGGTGGTGATGCTGGTGGTATGGAGATGGTGGTACAGTTGTGGTAGTGTTAAGTTATTGCTGTTGTTGTTGTTGTGTCTGCAATTATTATGTGTGGGGTCCCGGCTTTGCTTTGCACGTGGACACCCTGGCTTCTTAGCCATTAGGCAAGAATCTCCAAGATCTCAATTGTAATTGTAACCTTTTTTTTTTTTTTTTTTTTCTGACAGGGTCTTGGAGGCCTGAGAGCTCCCTGGGACTTAATTTGCACATGGTTGAACTATCTATACTGTCACTATAGTTGGTGAAATGGGCACAATAACATCTATTGGGACAAGGGAAACCCCCTCAGGTATCTCGGACATGATGATGATCTCATGGCGCACCATATGTGCTGTAAGGCATTTCACCTATCCTATGATGCACCCCACCTGCCCCACGGTTCTGTCCTCCCTCACAGTAGCGCCCCACCCCCCTCAGCACAAGACAGGACACTGAGACAAGGACTATGTTGTTTTGAAGAAACTCGTCTGCCATTGAATGTATCAGGGTCTCCCTCTCGATTCTCTAAAACACTGGATGTGACTTTCTGGCTCCATCCAGGAAAAAAAAAAACAAAAACAAAAACAAAACCCCAAAAAACATTTGTCTCAGTGTCTTTGCAAACAGGTTCTTAAGTCCATATAGCACCAGCCAGAATGAATTCAAGCTGACTGGCAATAGTGATCTATTACATACTAACTTACATGAGCCAACACTTTCCCTGCCAGAGTCTAAGAAACCAAGAGGCCCATATCCACATGCAGGCAGAAATTGGATCTTCTCCAGTCAGTTACAGAGTTACCACTGTGAGGCATGGAGTCACTCAATACACTGAAAGACTCGGCTGCTGTGTAGTCTACCTTGAAACTATGCTCTCTTGGTGCCAACAGTTTATTTATTGATTTTTGTCTTAAATATTTTAATTTAAAAAAAATCAGGATTTTTTTTTGGTATTCAAGTCAAAGTGATTAATATAAAAATTGTTCTCTTCTGGGGTCTTGTGGGAGCAGTTACTTCCTTTAAAAGCCCCAGTTTGGCTGTGACAGAGGGTTCTGGAAATAGCCACCTAAAGCAAATTATTTCTATAAGTCAGAAGCAATGTGTTCAGACCACTGGTATTAAACCTCACATTCAATAACACAATACAGACATGAGAAACTGAATGGGGATACAAGCATTCTTTTTCTGTGCCTTACTTTTCTCTCATCTGTTGGGTACTGGGTTGCATACCACAGGCTCCGTCTCCTCTCTGCTGTGTTCTGATTGGAGCTGCAATCCAGGGCACCCTCATCTTCCTTCGCCATCTCCTCTTGCACCTGAAACACAGAATCATGGGAGCAGCTATGCTCCCCAAAGCAGATCCGCAAACCATTGCACTTGGTCTCAGCTGTTCAAAGTTAGGGTATGACCTAGATGGGACTTGATCAATACTCTCCTAAAATTACTCAACACTGTCATGTACGTCAGATAAAGACCACTATGGAATGTTGTCTGATTCTGTTAAAGCTCCCCATGTCACAGATGTTAAGCATCCATGGCTTCTCCATGTGTATTCTTAACTGCACCAGAAAATAGCAATGTAACTGGTTCACAGGGCAAGCATTTTTTTGGTTTTTGGGTTTTTTTTTTTTTTTTTTTTTTGTTGTTTTTGACACAGGGTTTCTCTGTGTAGCCCTGGCTGTCCTGGAACTCACTTTGTAGACCAGAATGGCCTTGAACTCAGAAATCTGCCTGCCTCTGCCTCCTGAGTGCTGGGATTAAAGGTGTGTACCACCACGCAAAGCTAAGCATTTCTAAAAGAGTATTCAGTTCATAGTCTAAGCCTCTCAATGGTGAATATTTCATTAAAACTTTTTGGTTTTTTTTTTTAATGCCAGCATCTTCCTACATAGCCCAGGCAGGCCTAAAACTCACAATTCTCCTGACTCAGCCCCCAGAGTGCCAAAGTTCAAGATCACAAACATGTCTCACCATACACAGCAAGGTGATATTTAGTAAAAAGCAATTTATCTGGAGCTCTCAGACAGTAATAAGGCACAGAAACCATGGAGTACACTCAGATGTCTTTCCAACAGAGGTGTTCCCATAAAAAGGGAATTAACATAGACAGTGTGGATTTGGGCTCACTGCCCAATCTTGGCTCCAGTGTGCAGCAGAGCACCCCAGGGAAACACCCTACCTCCCAGAGGCCAGGTAGAAGCCACATACACATAGTCCCAACTTACTATGAGTCAACATAGCTACTCTTCGCTTCTCAATGATTGGAAGTGATGAGCATTCAGTAGAAACGTTACTTGAACTCACAATAACCTGCTGTTATAGGTGAACACTCCCGCAAATGTTCTCTTTTTAACAGTCAATGTACTATAAGTGGCACATGATAAGTGGCCCTATTATAAAGTAGCCTTTGCAATATATGACTTTGGCAATTGCAGGCTGAGTATGTTTAAAGGAGGTTATGAGGGGTTATGGTTGCCAGCAGGTCAGGAGCATTATAAATGCATTCTTGATGAAAGAGTATGTTCAAGTGATGCTGGGCTCACTGGGGAGTAACCCTGTTGTGTGATGAGGTGTTTAACCAATTTATCTGGAGCTGTCATACAGTAATGAGGCCCAGAATCCATGGAGTGGGCTCAGATGTTTGCCCAACATCCCTCTGGTATTTAACTTTTGATACAATCTCCTCCTCCTTTTCCTAACCCCTCCCCCGGGCCTTTGTACATCCTTGATAGACTTTCACCTCCGCACTCACACCTGATGGCTGGCATTCTTCAAGGAGTATGCCAGAGCTTCTGAAACTGTGGTGTGAACAGCCTCTCGTCTTCCCACATTGCCTCAGTAATACATTTTTCTGCTCCCACCTATTTAAACTGCAGGTTGAAATGTCCCATTTGTCCCTACAGGAACTAGCTTGAATCCTATTGTTGCCTGCAAAGCCTATAGCTCAGATTGCCTTCCCAGCTGTCTCTATCTCCCCAGCTCCAGAGACACTCCATGACGCTATCACTAATGCTAGAGTGTTACACAAGCCTGAAGAAATCACAGAGCAGTCTCAATGCTGCTATATTACCTGGATGTCTACATGGGATGCCACAGTGAAAGCTAAGCACACTTAATAATTGAAGGTCTTAATTTCAGTAATGTATATGCACACATACGTGTGTGTGTGTGTGTGTGTGTGTGTGTGTGTAGGAAGCTAACATAATACAAATCTTACAAATCTTAAAGTATTTTATTAGTGTGGCCAATTTTTAAAAGGAATTGGAGAAAGGTGTAATGTAAGATTTGTTCCTTCTGACTTCATGGATCTAATTTGTTACTTTGTATCCACCAATTGGGTCCCAATAGGAAGACACCCATGCAAAGGGAACTAATGAGGATGAGATCTGAGACCCTAGTCTTAGTTACTTAGTTACCCTCCATGTGTCACATGAGGACAGAGTGACATACAGGAAGGAGATAGATTCTCTTTGCTTTCTGCAGGTGGCAGTTCTGCCAGAGATGAAGGAGTCACGTGTCTTATCTGGTTTCATTGACACTGTTTAATTTGTATTGCATTTACTCTGGGGGGTGGGGGTGGGGGAGCTGTTTTTTTGTTTGTTTGTTTATTTGTCTGTTGATTGGTTTTCCTTGTAGATGTATAGCTTGAATGAGTATGGACCTTGTCTAGTGTTATTTTACTTCATACTGGACCCCCAAGTTAGTATGTTAACTCTTGGCCTTCAAGATGTGTCTCCTTAAATTGGTAACATGTGGTTCTAGTACATTCAGTGAGAAAGAAAGCAGAAAAGAGAAAAGAGAAAACTGTTCCCAGGCCCCAAAGCTAGCAGCAATTCTAATGAGGTTGCATCTTGGGCTGGGTTCAGCAGGCATGAACAGCGCCCCCTGCAGATAGAAATGAGAAAGGCACCTCTTATGTATATCAACCCTCCCACCCCCCTCGAAACATTGCCCATCCATGTAGGAGACAGAGTGGACAGAAGACTGAGAAAAATTGGGAAACACACAAGCATTGGTCTTCCTGTTCAAAGTGCCATGGCCTTGTTGGTATTCCTATGGGAATGTGCTAGTGTCCCATGTGCTTGAGTGGAATGTCCCAGTCCTCACGCCTCACAGTGGAAGCCATGGGCCCCAGTGGGAGTTGAACCTTTATGATGGTGTCTATTCTCAGGGTTGTATGGTCTCTAAGACTAACTTTGCTATCAAAGATGGGCTTGAATCCAACCTGAACCATTCAATAAGTGTGTGATGCCGGAACACGTATCTCTTATGCTTCATTTCCCTCACCTATGAGACAGGCACAGTATTCATTTTTTAGTTATTTAATGGGTGGAAAGAAGGATACACAAAAATAGCCAGCATGCTGCCTGTTGGCTTGGTGAGTGCCAGATAAAACCTCATCTTCCTTTGTTATTACCACTGCCACTTGAAGCAGCTGACATTCACTCAGTACTTGTAGAATTATACCAACGTGGGTAAAACACTACCATTTTGCTGAAACCATGTCTCCCAGAGACTCTAGGTACTTTGAAGATAAGCTCAGGAAATATTTCCAGATCCTTACAAGAGGCTCTTGTAGCCAGATGCGAATCAGCGTGGCCAGCGTGTAGTACATCACCAGCAGGAGAATGGGGTTGGCATGGTGATACCAGGACAGGTCTGGGTTTACTATGATCTTCCAGGTGCTGGAGCAGTCTGTCTGGATAACGGACTTGATCCCAAACAACCTATTCAAAAACAAAGAAACATGGATAGCTGCAGTGGACTGTGGCAGGCTAAGGCATCTGAGACTAGGTACACAGCTACACAATTGCATAAGATATACTGAGACATACAATATACATGAACAGGACTGTGTACAGGACCAAACGACTCTTAGGATTTTGCCAGGTTGAGCAACTGGGCTGGGAAGAGGGTCAGTCATGATAAAGAGACATCAAAGTCTCCATCTTAATACTTGATATTACCAAGTCTCCACGACTCATTCTATCTCCTTCGTTTGTTCAAGGCTTCCCGTATCTCCAAAATATTTTCCTTCTGTTCCACAACAATTTTATATGTATCACAATGTGAATTTTTATTTCTGTTACTTCATTGGCTTGTTTCTCCCCCTGTTAAATTTTAAGTTCTTCTGAACAGGAAATGTATCTATTCATCCCACCTTCTGGACATGCCTAGCATAGAAAAGAGGTTATGTGCAAGCAGCATGTTTGATTGGATCAAGCACACCAGGAATCAGGTATTCACAGTTAGGGAGAAGTAGGGACTAAAGGGTGGTAACATTCCTGCTAAGAAAGAAAGAAGGGGAGCTGGAGAGATGGCTCAGTGAGCTGACTGCTCTTTCAGAGAATCTGGGTTCAATTCCTAGCACCCACATGGAGCTTATAACTGTCTGTAACTCCTGCTCCAGGGGATTCACCTCTTCTGGTGTCCATGGGCATTGCATGCCTGTGGTGCAAAAACATCCATACAAACAAAACCTCAAAAAGGGTGGGGAGAAGAATGGAGAGAGGGTGAGAAGGAGGAAGAAGTTTTCAGGACTGAAAATATAATTCCTGAGAAATGCTTCTGTTGCTTAGAGCTTTTAGCCACAGGATCTCCGTATTGATTCAAAATGTAGAGTGCACTAAGTCCTCACACACCTTTTAGAAATTTATATTTTAGTTGGAAATCAGCCCTATCAAAATCATGGAACTATTGAAATGCCAAATATGCGACAATATGCAAGTGAGGCCAGCTAAATGAGAAAATATTTCATTTCAGGTCAGACTTGGCAAAAATTCCAGTATTATGGGAGCAAATATTGCACTTGGTCAGAGATCTACAGCTCAGACGAAAGCTAAATATTACATAGTAGAATTTCTGTGAAATTTATCTCTGTCAAATTTCATTTATGGGTAATTTGAGTTTTTCAAAGCTTGGCAATTAATGACTTACTTTGAGAGAGGCCTCTACAATGCTTGTTAAAATTAGAAATGGTTTATTTTAAAAGCTAATTTCTACCATGTATCCTGAATGTTCCTGATTACATAATGGGGAAGTGTGTAAAATATAATTTGCTCAGAAACGTTGAAAGTGTGACATATTAAGGAATCCATTTGCCACGCAGTGCTCTTTTAAAACAATGCTAACAGATGACGAAGCTTTGCCACATGGGTGAACTTCATCTTTCTATTGTGTGTGCTGATTCTTTGTAAACATCTGTCTATTTTATGTGTAAGGTGCTTCACCTGTATGCACGTCTGATACCAAGGAAGGACAAAACAGGATTTTTGATCCCCTGTGATTGAAGTTACAGACAGCTGTGAGGTGTATGAGCGCTTGGTATCAACATGAGGTCCTCTGCAAGAGCAGCCAATGTGCTCAACCACTGAGCTGTCCCCCAGCCCCCTGATCTGACTGTTTCTAACAGAAATCACTTTCCAGCTTCCTTTCTTTGCTTCCCTTCCTCCTCCTCCTCCTCCCTCTCCTCCTCCTCCTCCTCCCCCTCTTCCTCCTCCTCCTCCTTCTCTTGCCCCTCCTTTTCCTTTTCCTTCTTTTTTTCAAATAGGTTTCATTATATAGCCTTGGATTGCCTGGAACTCCCCACATAGACTGAAGGCACAGAATCTTTTTTTTTTGAAAGATGTATTTATTTTATTTATATGAGTACACTGTAGCTGTCAGACACAGCAGAAGAGGACATTGGATCCCATTACAGATGGTTGTGAGTCACCATGTGGTTGCTGAGAATTGAACTCAGGACCTCTGGAAGAGCAGTCAGTGCTCTTAACCGCTGAGCCATCTCTCCAGCCCCAAGACACAGAATCTTGAAGACACAGAATCCACCTGCCTCGGCCTCCCACATGCAACACCTTCCCAGAGTATCTCCTTTCTTGTGAATTAGCATCCTCCATCCAGGTGTGAGATCGTCAAACATCACACTTTCCTCTCTTACAAAACCACCAGGTGCTGTGTTTTCTATAACAATGAGGGGCAGTGTAAGTGCATTGTTGAACTTGGATTTAAAAAAAAAAAGCAAAAAGGAAACTCAAACAAAACACCCATGGAAGGAGTTACAGAAACAACGTTTGGAGCTGAGACAAAAGGATGGACCATCTAGAGACTGCCTTATCCAGGGATCCATCCCATAATCAGCCTCCAAACGATGACACCATTGCATACACTAGCAAGCCTTTGCTGAAAGGACCCTGATATATAGCTGTCTCTTGTGAGACTAGGCCGGGGCCTAGCAAACACAGAAGTGGATGCTCACAGTCAGCTATTGGATGGATCACACGACCCCCAAATGGAGGAGCTAGAGAAAGTACCCAAGGAGCTAAAGGGATCTGCAACCCTATAGGTGGAACAACAATATGAACTAACCAGTACCCCGGAGCTCTTGACTCTAGCTGCATATGGATCAAAAGATGGCCTAGTCGGCCATCACTGGAAAGAGAGGCCCATTGGACATGCAAACTTTCTATGCCCCAGTACAGGGGAACGCCAGGGCCAAAAAGTGGGAATGGATGGGTAGGGGAGTGGGGGGGGGGAGGTTATGGGGGACTTCTGGGATAGCATTGGAAATGTAATTGAGGAAAATACCTAATAAAAAATATTTTTTTTTTAAAAAAGGAAACTCAACCCTCTTCAGTTTTGCAGATGCAAAATGCATTAGCAGATCCTATAATAAAGTCCCTTTAATATAGGTCTTTTTGTTTTTCTTAAGCTCAGTATGTTGAAATTAGGTTTTAAATAATAAAAAAAAACACACATTGAAAGATCATTCTGTATTATATCATATGGAAAATTCATACATAGTAATTAAGAGAAAAAATATGTCTAAAAAGAAATGTTTGAATACATTAACCCATACAATTAACACATGTCAACTGAAGGCAAAATCAAATGTATAAAGATCAAAAGAGGATGAGGTATTTTTCCCCATTTAGAACCTTAAAACTTACTGAGCATTTTGAAGCCCTAGATGACAATGGCGATTTTTATACAGAGTGCATGAGATGAAAGGCTCTTTGGATAACCTGGATACCTTGGGGTTAATCTGAGCAGGATGTTTCCATTTCTGAGGTCCCACCCTTCAACTAGAAGAGGCCTCATCATCCTTAGCTTAGATCTAGTTTGGCTCCATCAGAAATTCAATAGGAACTCCCCTCAGGTGATCACAAAAAGAAACTGTTTCCTATCATAATCAATATTTCATCCTTTCCAAACAATACTGTGATTCACTGCAGTCTGAATTTGCACATTTCCACACCAATGCTGAAGACTCAGACTCGAAGTTTCATCTTCAGCACATGGGCCCTACCAAATGGGCAGAAGAAGTTGAGGTTTGGCCTATTTCCATGTTTTGTAATGCTACATTCTATACCAGAAGGACTAGGTCTACCAGTGACTTCTCATGTTTATAAGCTTTTGTTCTGTAAGCCTTGTTTTTTTTTAATTTATTTAAAACTATTGGCTAAATACAATTGGCTACAGCCAGTTACTGGAGGGATTAGAGGTAGGTGTGTTTGGAATGCTGAGGTTGGAGGACAGAGAGAAGGAGGAAGCCATCATGAGGGGAGAAGAACGATGAGCCAGGAGGTCAGGAGAAACAGCAAGTATCTGGGGTGAACGGCTGGGGAGGTAGCCAGGCCTGCAGTTAGAAGCCAAATAAAGTGACCATAGTTGGAGTCTCATGCATTTGTAAGCTAGTTGGGGAAAGCTGAAGTTGTTCATACTACATGAAGCTACCAAATGGTTTCTCTGACTGTTCTCCTCACTGTGACAAAACCTTACAGAAGCAACTCATGGGAGGAAGGGGTCATTATGGATTCTGTTTCAGAGTATGTCTGCTCTCATGTTGGGAATGCATGCCAAGGGAAGGCACTGGGTGGCCGCAACCCTTCATATCACAGTGGATCAAGAACAGTGAGAGCTAGCCAGAAGTGGGCCTGGGACAGAACTCTTACCTCTGGTGGTCACATGTCCTCATGGTTCTATAACTTCTTAAAATATTGCCACCATCCAGAGACCAAAAGTTTAAACATATGAGTCTTTTAGAACCATATCAAACTCAAAGCACAAAATACGGCTACAGACTATCCATTAATTGTCAATTATTAGAATATCTTTTTTTTTTTTTCAAGACAGGGTCTCTGTGTAGCCCTGGCTGTCCTGGAACTCACTCTGTAGACCAGCCTGGCCTTGAACTCAGAATCCGCCTGCCTCTGCCTCCCAAGTGTCTTGCAAGCTCTCTTCTCATGTCATGTGTGAGCCCCAAGCTGTGGGATCATATATGCGAGAGTGCTAGTGTGAGTCTGTGTCTGAGGAAATGGAAGTTTCATAGCTGCCTGTGTTAGGACTACTGTTGCTGTGATGAAACACCATGGCCAAGATCAAGTTGAGGAGAAAAGGGTTTATCTTTGGCTTGCACTTCCAGACCACTGTTCATAGCTGAAGGAAGTCAGGACAGGAACTCAATTAGGTCAGGAACCTGGAGGCAGGAGCTGATGGAGAGGCCATGGCGGCATGCTGCTTACAGGCTTGCTCCACATGGCTTGCTCAGCCTGCTTTCTTATGGAACCCAGGACCACCAGTCCAAGGATGGCCCCACCCTCGATGGGCTGAGGCCCTCCCCCACTGATCACTAATTAAGGAAATGCCCTACAGGCTTGCCTATACCCTGATCTGATGGAAACACTTTCTTGATTGAGGTTCTCTCCTCTCAAATAACTTTAATTTGTGTCAACGGTTCACACTGACACAGATTAATGGCAAGCTTCTAGAGTATGTTTCCAGACCTGTCCCTGAGGCTGGTTTCTCACCAAGCTTGTACTTTGTACTGTTACGTTTGTAAAACACGCCTAAATGGTCAGTAGGAAAACCACTACATATTAGGACATGGCACTGATATCCGAGATGTCATGTAATCTTTACAGGCTTACACCATTTCCATGTCTAACTTGTTAGAAAACCGTTTTGAACACGTGGGTCACTGCTTATCTGCCATGTTGAACAGCCGTGACTTGGGGAATGCACAGGCCCCAGGCAGGCTATGTTGGAAAGCCTCTTATTAATAATGCCTTCCTGTCCAACCTTCACCTCCAGCTGCCTCATTCCAAGTGATTAACTATGATTTTAATTCTTTTTTTTAAATTTACTATTACAAGAGCAGAGAACATTGTAATGAAATAGTTATTAAATTAGCAAACAGTAGGAGAATCAACGTTTTTTTTTTTTTTTTTTTTTTTTGGTGAAACGAAACTCTACTTATGGAGACTGCATGCCATTAAAATATTACTGATTCTATGAAATTCACAGGGGGGAAATGATTCATTTTCTTTTTCTAAATCATAGCTCAAATAGACGCTTATTTGAACAATATAAAAAGCCATATGATGCAATAACATATTACAATTAAGAAGGTAACTGTAGATTGAGAGACTAGACAACTTGCTCTAAGGATTTTTACTAATTTGATAGAAGATTTATGAAACATGATTGTTTATAAAATGTATTTTGTCAAATAATATACTTTCAACTTCTACTTATAAAATGATTAATTATATGGTAATAGTTATATATGATACAAGTTAATTCTTGATATAGTTAAGGATTTTTAAAATGATCAGGATAATCCATAATGGCCCTCAAGGTGAGTTTTCCAGTAGAGATGCTTACAGTTAATTTTGAGAAACATTAAATCATATTCCCATTTGCGAGTGGTCCAAGAATGTGGTTGGACATCTGGTTCTAGAAGCTTTCATTTAGAGACTCTGGCCCACCACAGCCTCACTAATTTTTAGTACTTGTGGCTGTTTGAGTGCAAATGGCCTCCATAGGATCATACGTTTGAATCCTTGGTCCTCAGTCTGTTAGGAAGAATTAGAAGATGTGATTCCGTTGGAGGAGGTGTCACTGGTGACAGGCTTGAGGTCTCAGAAGCCTGAACGATTTATTCTCTGCCTCTGATTGGGTCTCAAGAGCTCTTAGCTACTATCCAGCACTGACTGCTCACTACCGTGCTCCCCACCGTGATGGTCGCGGACTCACCCTCTGAAATTGTAAGCTGCACATAAATGATTTCTTCTACTATTTGCTTTAGTCATTCATCTCGATCGAATAACAACTGAGACGTTTCTGATCCTGACACCCCTGGAAGCATGGGAAGACCAGGGGCTAATGATCTAACAAAATCAGTTCTCGCAGAAGAGATCAAGAGACTCTGTAAGCAAGTTCAGGCATCTTCTCCCTACTTCCTGTAGACATAACTGACATCATCAGCTAGGCTGGCTAAGCTGCCAATGCTTGTCTACCTTCTGATTTCTACAAGGCAGTATTATATAAGCTGAGACAGCCAACAACTGCAAGCCTGATATGTTTGGATTAGCCTAGTTTTTACAAATTGAACTTGGGAACTAATATTTACATTTAAATCCAGATAAATTGGTGGTTTAAAAATCTTTTGAAATTTAGTTAGCTTGAAAATCTGTGAATGCTTTTAGATGTGAAATGAGAAATTAAAAAAAAAATGTAAAGATAATATAACATGTTAGTATCCCAAGCAATTAGGGTATTTTACAAGTTCACAATCATTATCAAGAACGTTTCGATGACAGAGTTCCCTACACAAAAACAGGCTTTGTAAAAAAAAAAAAAAAAAAAAAAAAAAAAACACCAGCCCTGTAAACCTTTTGTTTCTTTTTCTAAAAATATTTATTATTTTATGTTTGATTATATGTGTATACATGTCTGTGTAAGTATGTGGATATCAGTGCAATGCCTCTTGAGTCCAGAAGAAGGCACTGGTTCCCTTGTAGCTGGAGTCAGAGGTGGATGTGAACCTCTGGTCATGGATAATATAAAGTAAACTGTGTAAGAAAATGCATGCCCTTAGTCACTGAACCATCTGCAGTCCCTTAAACTTTGTTTTTAAGACAGAAAAGTTCCTGATAATTTATGTTTTAGAGTCTTTGTGTCTGTGTTTATTTAAAATAATTATTTTGAACCTTCCAATTACTTGCCTATGAAAAGAAAGGAATGTTTGGTCATATAAATAGGTTTTAATTATTACACATTTTGGATATTTCTAACAAAACTACTGCAAGAGCTTTTTTTATTCCTTTCATAACTATGGAGAGTCTTTTAATTGTCTACTCAAAAGGGAGATTTGAAAATATTATTACCTATGCTTCTGATTTCCATCTCCCAGGCTGTTAATGGAAATGCAACCTGCAGCTACCCAGGATTGTGGAACATAGAAAGCACAAAATGGCATATTATTCTTAGATGCCTCGGGAAATCGAGGGGATCATTTCCCCCCTTGAGCCAGGTTTAGTCCTTTTGCTTGGCTCGCTGGCATTGCGGTATCTCAACATCAGAAGCAGGGTGTGAAGGAGACACAGAGGAAAGGGAGAAGCATTAAAGTGCCACCACGTGTCGGAGGGAAAAATATCGTCCCAAGTATATGAAGACCCCAAAGAGCCTTGCCCACCATGTCAGTGGCTAAATGGATACCACAAGTAAAAGGATTTAAATTTTAAGGTAGATAGGACAATAGGTACAATGAGTGTCAGCAGATGCACAGAGATCTGCACACTGCCCGGACTAAACCGCTGTTAGCTCTTGCCACAGTTGATTCTGCGGGCAACATTAACAGAAAGAAAGAAGCACAGGGACCCAGTTACCTTTTCCCATTGCTCTTCCTCCTTCCTTCTTTCTCCTGGACTGTACCCTGAGTTTGGGAGGTTGGCATGCCATCCTCACTGACATTTATTTTTGCTGCATGCATATTTTTAAGTAATGATTATGTCTTGGTTTGGGTTTTAGGGCTGTTGAAGAGACGTCACGATGAAGGCAACTCTTATTAAGGAAAACATTCCATTGAAGTTGACTTACGGTTTTAGAAGTTTAGTCCAGGGGGCTGGAGAGATGGCTCAGCCATTAAAGGCTAGGCTCACAACTCAAAATATAAGTTTAGTCCAATATCATCCTGTCGAGAAGCATGGCAGCATGCAGGCAGACTTGGTGCTAGAGCAGTCAAGAGTTCTACATCTTGAAGAAAGCAGCAGAAGAAGGCTGTCCCATACTGGCCTGAACTTCAGCAGAGGAGACCACAAAGCCCTCACCCACAGTGACACACTTCCTCCAACAAAGGCCACACCTCTTAATGGCACCACATCCTATGGGTCAAGCATTCAAACACATGACTCTATGGGGAGCAAACCTATTCAAGTCACCACAGAGTGCATGTGTAATTATTATATATTTATAAATAACACATAGGGTTATTACATGCATTTAACTATGTATATGCAAGAGGTCACACTTGAATATATTCTTTTCTGCCACTAATATGCATACAAAGGTGTCTTAGTTGGGTTTCTATTGCTGTGATAAACACTATTACCAAAAGCAACTTGGGAAAGAAAGGGCTTATTTCATTTTAGTCTTTCACTAAAAACAGGTTCATCAATTCTGCTAAGCTAGCTGGTTCCCACCCCCAGGGATGCGTCTCTTTACCCTCTCTCCCTCCATTGCTGGTTTTATAGACACGTGCAACCACACATATGTGGGGAGCGGGTGTGGCAGCAGTCCCAAAGGCGCCAGGGACTGCAGCTAAGTCTTATGACTTGCACCTGACTTCCTCATACATCTGAATATAAGCCACAAACATCATGAGAGCTGTGCAGGTGTACCAGGTTACTGGCAAAGCCATTTTGGTGGAGATATGCCCCTGCTGCCCTGATTAGCTGAAGCTGCGTACCTGGTGAGGTGATGTGGCCTGCTGTGAGTGGATGGGAACTGATAGTATATAAGAGTGAGAGGCCCAGGGCTCGGGGTCTTTCGCCTACACAGTCAATGCGCAGCCCAATAAACGTGTGCAGAAGGATCCTATTGTGGTGTCTTTCTTGCTGGCGAGTCAGGCGTCCCACACACATAGCTTTTAGTCGGGTGCTGGAAATCTGAACCTTGGTCTTCCTGTTTGTGCAGGAGGCATTTGACTGACTGAGCCATCTCCCTGGCCTCTATAATTTAGGTTTTAATTCAGTACTGCATTTTGGTTTTTACTTTGCTGCTCAAAAGATTCCCTAGTCCATTATCAGGACCCCTTTCTGTTTGCTAGTGCATTCCTTTGATAAATTCCATTATTCTGCCATTTTCTAACGAAGAAGGAGCTATGTTCTTCTAGACCAGTGGTTCTCAACCTTCCGAATATTTTGACCCTTTTCAGCAGTTCCTCATGTTGTGGTGACCCCCTTCCATAATATTATTTATATTTTGTTGCTATTTCATAACTGTAATCCTGCTTCTATTATGAAATGCAATGTAAATATTTCTGGAGATAGAGATTTGCCAAAATAGTCTTAATCCACAAGTTGGGAACGACTCTTCTAGACAGTAAGGAAAATGGTAAAAAAATAAAATAAAATAAAATAAAATAAAATAAAATAAAATAAAATATACAAGTTACATGTTTTATTAACAGTAGGTTAGAAGGAAGATTAAGGGTAAATACATGGTCAAGTCTGAAGCGCCGAGGGTGATGGATGGGGGCTTGTAGCTGACATGAGATAACCAAGCTAAAGGGAGACGAGGGGCAGGGCTCTGGGCCTGCTGCTGGACCAAGCCCTGGAGGAACCCATGGAAGTCAGTGCTGTCCTTCCACATGCTTGGCTTCTAATGTAACTAATCATGACAACTTTTCAAGAGAAGGCGGCTTCTGCAACAGCCTCCAGCTATTTCAGGACCGTCTGCAGACCATCCTGTAGACAAGGAATGCTTCTTTGTAGTTCAGAGGAACAAAGAGCTGAGGGTAATTAAGTGTACCAGGGTACATCAGGGTCAGAGGTAGCAATACAAGCCAGTGACTAAAGGCTAGCAGACAGTTTAGATCAACAATTAACAAAGCCAGAGCCAGGGATGGACACAGGGAGCTTGGACCACATAAGACTGGATAGACAACGTGAAAATGGAACAGGACTCTCTCTCTGGTGAAACAAGAGATCAGGCATTAAGTGGGGTGTGTGTGTTTCTAACTGGCTAGCTAATGACATGATGATAGTCTTCGGACATAGACTAATAAAATGTCCCTGGTTAACTGGGCTTTGGCAAACCCCTTGGTCACTCTCTTACTGGTGCTGAGAACTTCATTTTCCTACTTTATTAAACCTTAATGTCCTGGGTCATCCTTCCTTTACCCACTCACATCTCTGCAAAGCTCTACATAAGGTTTTGCCTTCAGCTTATCCACACTTACAAGTGGCCTTAGTGGCCTTGTAAAAGAGGCCCTGTGCTATAACAAGAAGTCAGCCACCTAGGAACTCAGACACCACAACACCTCACCCTATGCCAAGCCCATGGTCCCTTCTACTTGGACTCCTCAGTCTCTGGGCCCGAGAGACTAGCTTGTGTATAAGTGTCTAGCTCAGCATTTGTGTTGTATAGTATCTCAGATGGACTAAGCCTCCCTAGATCCAAGGCTACTGGAATGACCCCTGTGCTTTGGTGAGGAGGTGGAAGACAGGATGAGAAACAGACATTCCAGATTTAGAATATTGAGCAAGAAGCCGCTAAGCTGTTTGTCATCAAATACAAAAGGGATGCAGCCCTAAGGCCAGCGAAACCTTCCAGATATCTGCTCTCCATATTTCTCGCACTCTTTTTTTTTTTTTAAATGCCTTTGTCTCATTAAAGTATGGACGTAATGTCCTGCTGGCAATATGCCTATGGCTAAATTCAGCTACACACTGCAACTTCTACATTCTAGTAATTTTCAAGGAAGCACTATTCTGACCAACAGTGTTTAAAAAGTGGTCCCCTTCAGCGAGCCAGCTGGGTCTTTGTATGAGTTTCCATTGTAAACATCATTTGCTTACCTGGTAGTGCAATACCAATATTAGAAACTAATACAAATGGGCCCAATATCTCAGGGTCATTTCCAATTCTCCCAGCTGGAATTGAAAGGGAACTTTTGGTCACCAATGGTCTGGGATGCTTTTCCCATGTAGGCATTGCGTTCAGGAATCCTCACTATGCAGAGGAGTCCTTCATTCAGTCTGTGCTCTCTGTCCCCAGTGTCCTGGCTATGATCCATTTCTTCTGGTTATTTCTGGGATGTATAATGTAAGTTTCAACAGCAAATAAAAAGCCATTCCCCGGTAGGTAAATAATACCTTGCCATGCTTACTGGACGGCTGACCTTAAGGCTTATCAATCTACTCTAAACCACGTTTATGAGCTGCAAAGAACACAAATTGTCACCAATCTGTACCTTGCCTCTCCAACCTCTACCCAACATCCTTCCCTAGTTTTTTTCCCCCAAGACATGGCTTATTCAAGATCACATACTACACTGAGGAAAACATCAAGAACTAGAAAGCAGCTCATTTGAAAGCTATGGATCATCTGTCCTTTATTGGTCATTTCTAGATTATATGATGTCATTTACAGAGAGTGAAATCACAGGATCTGGCATATAGTATGTGCTCCAAAAGTCCTGGCTACTGCTGTTCTGTTACCGCGGTGAGGTATGACATCAGCCTGACTTATGCTGGCACTAGCAAGCGAGAGTCTTCATTGGTCCCATTTAAGATGAATTTGAACTATACTCCCTACAGTGGGATATACCTGTCTTCATATATGTCTCTTCAGAGATACTGAGGCTTGGCGCTCAGTGGGAAGTCTGAGATGATCTGCAGAATTATGAACTGGAATTACGTCTTTCTGTTATTATCAGGCTGTTCACTAAAGTACATTTCTTTCATCTTCACAGTACAATTCGGGGAAAGGTCAAAGAGCCACTGAGAGTGCTTGCAGCTGCGGACAGATTTCAGCCAAACTTTACTCTTCAGCTGCCCAAGGGCGCTGTCATTCCTTCAGAATATGTATGACCATTTCTTATAAGTAAGTATCTTGCACAGAAATGGCTTGCAGCTTTCTGTGCAAAGAGGAAATAGACCCAGAGAGAGCCCTCCATCTCAAGGACAGATGGAACCAGAGGACTGGTGCTGTGGCAAAGTGTGACTTCAGCAATCTTCAGTGACAGTTCTCCCAGTCTAGAGCAGGGACTGGCTTGGCATGCGGGCTTCCTCTTGGTGCAAAGCAGAAACCTCAGGGATTCTCTCAGCTGCACCCATTTTTTTTGATCCGGTCTGCAGAGACCTCCACTATCTTTGAAATGCCTGGCTAAGTGACAAGAAAGTACGTGGCAAGGACAGCCCCTTGTCACCAGTGGTCACAAGGCCTTCCTCTTACAGTATCAGAACCATCAAGGAATTCAGAACCAGGTGTGTCAGGGGCACGGGTGGTGGTTCTGTCAAAGCCTCCTCAATCCAAAATTCTGTGGTAAGAACAAAAAAAGTCAAATGCCAAACTGCTGGTCGGTGTTGCAGAATTGCTTTGTATTTTATATGAAAATCAAAGATTCAATGTTAGACATGCAGTGACTACTGAGACATTTACAGAAAGCAGCAACGTGTGTACTTCCAACCTTCCATAAAGTTTTCTCTACGGTAGGCAAATAGCCCAGTCGGAACTAAAGTGGAAACACTTTTAAGGAATCTTAGCAGAAAAAAAAATCCCCTCAAGTTCCATGGCATCCTATCGATCTGAGCCCAGTTCTGCCTCTCACACTTGAGTTTCTGGTACTCTGGCCTCCCAATCCTCCCCTCCCTGTTACACACTATATTGCATCATCCAGAAAATAGAGCCAAGACTTGGCCTTCCCATTTCATTAGTCTCTTACTTAAACTTTAGACGTGTTTCCATGTGTGTGTGTGAGAAAATGTTAATCTGACAGATTTCACACTACACTGTTTTTCTAAGCCTGGAAAAACTTTACACGGAGCCCCCTGGGCTCTGCATTACTCCTTTGAAGTTTTGAAAGGCACATACATGTCTTCACTAGTCTCCAGTTTGCTGTGATTGGGATTTTTTTCTACATTCTTGTAACACTGCTTCGTAATAGCATTTTGTCCAAGGGACAATTTCGTAGCTGGCATAAATGTCTTATATTCAGGATTCGTGATTACTACGAACTAACTGAGGCTATTTGGAAATGTCTTCTGGGTGACCATTCTAGGCTTTATTTCCCTGATGTCACATCTAGGACTCACGAGACAGTCTTTACATATGGTAACTATTTTAAAATCTATGGCTGCTATCCCTTGTCTGGATGGATCTCTCTACAGGGAAGACAGGAGAAAGGACTGAGAAGCAGGATACTAATGACCACGTGATCCTCTCTGCTCTTGGGCTATTTCTTGTGATAGTTATTCTTGCATTTCGTAGGGGGCACCAGACCAGAGCAGGATCCATGGGCATTTCCATTACAGATAGCTTTCTTCTTAACTGGATACAATGTCCGTATGAGCTCCAGTACCTCCTTTCCAAGTCCCTGAGAGCTAAGAATCGGTAAAGTACAAACCGGAAGAGAAGATCATCCACAAGTGTGTGGTGTGCTTTCGCATCTGGATCTGTGTGTCTCCTAACAACCCGCTGGGCATCTGCATTATGGTGAGGACACGTGTAGCTTTGAGGCTCAGTGACCAGGAAGGTCACAAGTAGTGAGTCAGTCTGCTGGCTGCAAGTCAGGACCCCACACTAAGTCTTGCCAGCAACTCCATACCAACACATTTGAAAATTTACATAAAGGCAAGTTCCTTGAAAGACAGAAACTGCTAAAACTCAAGTCTTCCAGCCATAACAGAGGCTGACACTCTCTCTCTCTCTCTCTCTCTCTCTCCCTCTCCCTCTCCCTCTCTCTCTCCCCCTCCCCCTCTCTCCCTCTCCTCTCTCTCTCTCTCTCTTAAAAAAAAGCCAATGAAGAAAACTTCAAATCCAAATACAATGCTAATCATCAAAGAAGAGAAAATAATTCTCAAGTCACTTCATGAGGTAAGCATTCTCAATTCACTCTGTGAGGTTACCATTACCTGATGCCCAAACCAGAAAGAGACACACCCATAATGCAAAATGATAAAGCAAAGCCTATTATGAGCACCATTAAAATGCTGTATACACTGTGCCTTACGTTCACAATCACCCTGCCCCTGCATTCTTCGTTTCTAAGAATCCTATACCATGCCTATCTTAAAGCATTTAGAAAGGAAAAACTATGTATCTACCAATATCATACTTAGAAAATATCACTGCTTTTATCACAATGTTGCTTAGCTGTTGTTGTTGTTTTTTAAAAACTGTCCATAGTATTTAGAAACTCTCAGACATGGACCATAAAGCGTGAGGCGTGTCCGTAGGTATTTAAAAATTGGCAATGACCTTTCTTAGAAAATCATTTCCTCCATAGTGTCTGGGTTTGGTGACTGTATATGGGATGGATCCCCAGGTGGGGCAGTCTCTGGATGGCCTTTCCTTCAATCTCTGCTCCGCACTTTGTCTCTGTAACTCTTCCCATGGGTATTTTGATCCTCTTTCCAAGAAGGACTGAAGTATCCACACTTAGGCCTTCCTTCTTCTTGAGCTTCATGTGGTTTGTGAATTGTATCTTGGGTATTCTGAGCTTCTGGGCTAATATCCACTTATCAGTGAGTGCAGATCATGTGTGTTCTTTTGTGCTTGCTGACAGGAGACTGATTAGCTGTTTCCTGAGAGTCTATGCCAGTGCCTGATAAATATAGAAGTGGATTCTCAAATAGCCATCCAGTGGACTGAGCACAGGTTCCTCAATGGAGGAACTAGAGAATGGACCCAAGGAGCTGAAGGGGTTTGCAGCCCCATGGGAGGAACAACAATATGAACCAACCAGTACCCCCAGAGCACCCAGGGACTAAACCACCAACCAAGAGTACACATCAGGGACTCATGGCTCCAGCCGCATATGTAACAGAGGATGGCCTTGTGGGACATCAATGAGAGAAGATGCTCTTGGTCCTGTGAAGGCTCGATGCCCCAGTGTAGGGGAATGCCAGGACAGGGAAGCAGGAGTGGGTGGGTTAGACCAGGAGGAGGCAGGGTGGGATGGGGAGGAGAGTTTGGAAGAAAAATGAGGGAAGGAAATGTAAATAAAGAAAATATCTAATAAAAAATAAAAGAAAAAAAAGAAAAAGAAAATCATTTCCTATGTATGGCCTTATCCCATCATGGCTACCTCTACGGCAAACATTTTGAATTCTGCTGACATATAAAGAGCCAAAATACAAACTAGGGCTGAAGGTGGACACTGAGAGAAAAAAGGTAGAACCAAGATCTGCGAGTCCATTATGTAACCTTCCAGGGTCTTGTCAAAGCCCCAGAGAGTCAGGCCTCATGGGCAAGCTGAGTTGCAATGGCTTCAGAGGGGAAGCATGCAGAAGACCCTGTTCTTTCCTCACAAAAGGAAGATGTAGGAATCCAGAAGGAAATATCCAAGCTAGACTTCCGGGGAAGAGAAAGAGCCAGTGGTGTAAGCATGAAGAGAAGTCTTTCCAGTGATGAAGCAGTTGAACTTTATGGATTTAGGACGTCAAAACTGCAATGGTTTCTGGGGCTCACATTGTGAGTTTGACTTTAGCAGCAAACATTAAAGCTTTAAAGAAAAACAATAAAAAATAAAAAACAAAACAAAACAAAACAAAACTTAGTATCCACTTATCCCCATGCCCTTGAAATGTGTTTTCCTATTAATGCAATACTAGCACTTGGTCAAGGCTGCACTTTCATGCCTAGTTTATATAAAAAAAAAAAAAAAAAAGATCAAAAGGCTCAGAGTATGTGCTCAGGTTCTGACAGGTACTCTGCTCAGGAAATAGTCAGGCCAGGATTCCAGATCCCTAGGCTGTAACCTGTTAGCACCATATTCTTACTGTCATATTCCTGAGACTTCGGGGTCCATTTGATCCTTGATGACAGAGACAAGAACTGATGGGCAGAAGAAGGCCATGACCTGTGGTCAAGTGTCAGCAGCCTGGTTGCTGTCATAGCTATGGACTGTGCTGAATGAGTTACGTAGTCTGACCAACTGAAAGATGTTCTGGTTGTCACAGCAAAGCACAAGATATCTTCTCCACAAAACCCTAAAGAGAAACCCTTTCTGAGAGATGCCTCCTACAGGCAAAAAGGGAAAAGAATCTTGTCCACAGCCTTTAATTCAAGCCTAAGGCCTGGAAGATGTGATGGGAGCACGGAGATCACTGGACTGTGTAAACAGCCCAAAGGAGGTCCAGCCACATGGTTAGAAGCTGCCCTTGTAGCTATCATCACTGGTAAGATACCACATTGCCCCAGGATTGAAGTCTAGGCCATACCATGTGATCCCAAGTTGTGAGATATTGTCCAGACAGACTCAGATATTCACGAGCTTAGATCCCATTGGTGTGTAAGCTTACACACTTCCATTTACCTTTGGAGAACCTAAATCACTTTCATTTGGCTCTAACTGTTCATCTTTGAGACGAACACACACAAACACTGCCTGGAACCTATAGACCAAGTCATGTAACCATTAAAATCCTCCCTAAAATGATACCAATGTTTGCTTACAACTATGCCCCCTGCAAAATTGCAGTGGAACAATGTCATCCAGGATATGCTGACTCTTGTCACCCAGGGACAAAGAACTATTAACTGCTTTGGGTTTAAGTGGATATTCCCTAATATGAAAATGAAATACTTTTCACTGATGTTCCCCCATTCCCTGGGCTCTTTTCACATAAAAGTTTTTGCCAAAATGAAAACTGAGATGTAACTGAGCCTTTATTTGCTGACTGGCCCTCAGACCGATGCAATTCAGACATACCCAGTGATGTCAGTCCTGGATCTTCTAAGCAAAGCAAATGCCCAGGCTCCTAGTAGAGGAGCCGATAGAATTTCTTCACTTCTGAGTGCAGGCTGCCTTCTTTACAGAAAGAGAGAAAGATGCATAGCGCGGAGCTTTTGTTTCTCCTTTCAAATAAAGCTATTTTACAATCACCTCACAAGAGGATACACAGCACAAATGACACAGAACGTTTAAATGTTTGTCCTTTAACTTTTCTCTTCTTGGTCACAGAGTAAGGTTGCCATGTTGGTGTCCCAGAACTTGTTGCCTCTATGTTTACATGGCTTTAGTGCTGAAATAAACAAAGCCTTTCCATTCATTAAACATGATTCATTTCTAATCATAACTTATGGGAGCTAGCAGATAAAGGGACAGCATTAAGTCATTCTAGGTTCATTGAATAGACTGTGCTAATTGACTAAGGATGGCCGAGAATTTAGAGTAAAAAAAAAGCAAGTAACAGAAATGAAAATAGTAATCTGAGCATAGGGAACCAACCTTTCTAGTGAGTCTGTGAACAAGCTGGAGAACATTCAGAGGCTGGAAGAAAAGGTAGACAAAAACGAGAAGGAAAACCGGGGTGCCCCCATGTTTTGTATGAGTGGAAATGGGATCCAAAGAGGATGAAGTAATGAAGGCAATGGGTTCTGATCATCCAGCTGGAAAGATGGAGGCTAGACAGACAGACAGATGATAGATAGATAGATAGATAGATAGAGAGATAGATAGAGAGATAAATGAGAGACAGACAGACAGACAGACAATAGATATCTTGCATGGGCATTGTCACTATTCTTTATAATTAGTGGGACCCACACCCTTGTACTCAACGTCCAGATAACCTCGTTCTTCAGTCAAAAAGCAGTTTCTATCTTCTTTTAGGTTTTCAAATGGGCACTCTGGTTGTAATCATCTTTATTTTCAGGGAAATGTAACCAAAATTTTTGTCATGGGTATGGCACACAACTTTGTTGGGTATTATTTGAAAAGGTGAAATAAATAGTAAAGAAAGAACGGTTTTGAAAGTGGAAATCTGATCATCGTTGTTTGATTTCTTCCACTTAGATCTTATGATTTAGAGTTAATTGTGTATTGAAACAATCCTTAGAGAAATGCTAATGTCTGAAAGGCATTATATTTCAATATCCAAAGGATACAATGTAATGTGTTATGATCATCAAGTTAGGAACTACGTCACAGGAGTTTTCTGTTGCCCTGGTTTGTCTTCTTCACATGGGAATAAACAACCTAACTTGCTGCTAGTTGCTGAAAGAGTTGAGAGTAACCAACTTATGTACAAAGTATCTTCTGTTAATAAAGTATAATTAATAAAGTATAATTTTAATTCCATGACAGCTTTAAAAAACCAAACCACTGTTATCTTAGCCACAGGAGCAAAGCACAGGTCAAGTACAGTGCACTACCTGTTCTGCTTCATGTGTGGCTTAACATGGTTTTTACTGTGTACATTTATGGACAAAAAAAGAAAAATAATATTTTACAAAATATTAGAATAATACGAAATTGAAATTTTAATGTCCTGACACAAAGTTTTGCTAAAACTTGGTCCTGTTGGTTCTTTATATCTAGGTTTGGCTGTTTCACCAGGGGACAACTTCTTCACGTAACTGTGACACATAACTGTGTTTTATGGCACATAAAACATGAACTGCCCCCATACAGAAGGAGAAGTTGCCTGGGACTGTGTTTTCTTGATGGTTATACATAATCTTTATTTCTCATTGTCAGCCTCTAGGGGGCAGAAAGGAACCTAAACTTGGAAGAAGGAAAGCTACTGGCCAGGAGAGGATGTTTACATTTCCAATTAAGTCATTGCCTAAAAAGCCAGCACTTTCAACAGCACAGAGTATTTTTTATATATGTTCAATAAACCAAAAAATTAAATGCCTAAGAGAAACTGAAGGATTCATTTAGCTCACTGCTAACGTCTGCATTAAAGTCCAGCATTTACTCACTACCGCCCAAAACAAATATTATGCAATATGCACCATTAAAGAAACTCTGGAGTTTTAATGTGTCTATATAGCATGCTTCTCTTATTAAACTGAATCACAGTTCTTAAGTTTACAGGTGAATACCATCCATTGAGCCATTTGGATTTGTCATTACTGGAGTATCAGCATGCACACTTGTGTGTGTGTGTGTGTGTGTGTGTGTGTGTGTGTAGTTATGTATGTGTACGCAGGTCTGTGCATGCCTCTGTGTGCATGTACATGTGTGTGTTTTAACTGAATGTAAGTGGTATTGGCATTAGTTAGTATATAGTAGGGCTGTAAGGATGCAACTCTAACCAGCATCTTCTTTACATATGAATTTGCACATTCTGCTTTGTAATCACCACCACACAGCAAACTCACAGGGTAGCAAGTCTCTGTTGCTGAGGTGGTCATATCATCTGTGTGCTTTTCCAGCACAGGTTCCACATCTCAATGAGGTAGTACTGAGCCCCATCCCAAGGGCATAGCAGAGGCAGGAGCTTTGGTTCTTCTCACCCATACCCTCAAATAATTTTTGTGTGTCCTTTTCTTTCCTGTAACTTTGTGAATTTTCTGATAGACAAAGAAAGTACAAACCGAATGATCGATAATTCCCCTACTGACAGTGCAAATAATATGGTCTTTTCCCTGTATCCCTTTTGTTTTTGTTTTTGTTTTTGTTTTTGTTTTTGTTTTTGTTTTTGTTTTTCGAGACAGGGTTTCTCTGTGTAGCCCTGGCTATCCTGGAACTCACTCTGTAGACCAGGTTGGCCTCGAACTCAGAAATCCACCTGCCTCTGCCTCCCAAGTGCTGGAATTAAAGGCATGTGCCACCACCGCCCAGATCCCCTGTATCCTTTTATTTACTTCATAATCTATCATACTGGTTGCTAAATTATCACAGCAGAGTGTCTGTGATGTTTCAATTTCATCACAACACTGCATCCTTAAATGCAGCTCCTAGAATATTGGTATACACTTCTGTGCTCACAATAGAGAAATTAGCAACAAATCTAAGAAATTAGTCTCAATTCCATAATATCCAGTAATTCCAGTACCCCTCACTTAGCTCCAGTGTCTTTGAGGGACTTGCTGTTGGCTCAGCATAGAGATGTCTTACACTTGTGTGCAGTTCTCTAAACCACCACGGTTCTTGCCAGAGTCTAAATATGCTCATTTTTAGCAAAAAACAATAAATAAATAAATAAATAAATAAATAAATAAAAGTTGACTTTTGAAGAGAGAATGTATGGAAACACATTATTCTGGTTTTTTCTGGCTGTTTTCATTTGGGGAAATTTGAATTATTCCTGAGCTTTATAGAGCTTGTAGTTTGAAGATCAAGTCTAATTACTGGACACCATGACTGTGTGTGCCTCCAACACTGTAGGGCACCGAGGTGTCAAACAGCAAGGTCTCCTGGAGCGGGGAATGTCAACACTGGTCTATTGATAAACGTGCTGAGTATTCTGTAAATTTCGCTTTCCTTTGCAATTGGAGACATTGGTGAGGTGACGCTGCCGATGTCTTCATCCCCACAACACTTAAGGAAAGCTTTCAGGCTGAGGCTAGAAACATATGTTTTATTTGGGAATAATACATAATGATTAACCCCTTCATCCATTTTCCTTTCATAGGTTGCCACTGTCTTGCAGGATGGAATTTCCTTTTTGAACTGAGAATGGCCTAGAATTGCCCCCGCCCCCCAAAGTCAAAATAAGTCCTAAGTTCTTTAATTCCATTTTCATAGTCATGAGTTGGCATAACAGTCATGTTCAATACAGGCACCTAGTTATATAATCCACTTGCTCTAAAATCCTGGATTCTAGTATTTTTAGTTTTACTCATTTTCTATAGTCAGTTTGTTATTGTTTTGGAGGCTCACTTGGTCATTATATGCTTGGCCTGGGAGAGCTCTGTCTAGCTAGATGCTGGGAAATGTTTTTTGGGTTCTCTTTTCGGACTCCATGTCTCTCCTGTCTGCTCCAGACAGCAGCCCCTCCTGTCTCCAATGCCAGCAGCACCTTTATTCCAGAACACCCTCCCTTTCCTTCTCGACTGTGTTGTCAATAAAACCACAGTGCTAGACTGCTTCCCTGCTGTGCCAAACCTCGGCTTAATGCACCAACTGGCAAACTAACAGGGTCCTACAAAGGCTGTGGGGGTTAGCCAAGGGACGAGGCCTTCTTCTGACACGTTGGTGATTTCTCCTACCTTGCATAGTAGTCATTGGGCGGGACCGCTTCTTGGAAGAACTGAAACTGGTACAGATAAAGTCCAATCAGGTGCCCAGCAGTGAAGATTGCCAGCAGGACACAGAGGCAGCCGAACAGCAATGGGTCAAAGGTTCGGCACCAGGACCACCAGGTGCACAGGCCCAGAAATACAAAGAAGTACACGGCCGAGGTCAAAGATGGCAGCATCATGCCTAGGGAGAAAAATGGAGCCATTACAAGGGGACAGGACGATGCTTGTCACTCGATGAATTTCCTTTATGTGCTAGAAATGCAGTGAACTGATCAAGATTTAAACGCTATTAACTCTTGCAGGCAAGGGATTTTACTTTAACAAAATCCATCAATATCATCAAAATCATAAATGCTTTACCAATGGTAGGGGAAAGTCACAAATGAAATGAATACTGTTATGAGCACGCTTTAAGACAAGATATTGAAGAAATCCCAACCTCATCATTTGAGCTGAGGAAGAAAAAAAAATCTCCTTTTCTTACCAGTAGAATTGAATGCAAACTTCACTATTTTCCTTTTCTAACTTGTCCCTCCCACCCCAGAGCTACAAGAATATAGGTACACTCATTCCAACTTTTCTTTATACCAATTTGCTTTTTTTCCGTTTTTCAATTTTTCATTCATTATTTTTTTCATTGGCAAGTTAACACTTGCATACCATGCATACTGACCATTCTCACCCCCAACCCTCTCCCTACTGCTCTCCTTGCCCCTATACATTTCGTTCTCATGTTCATGTATATTACTTTTTTAAGAATTGATTTTTAGGTTTTGTGTGTGAATGCTTGCATGTATGCATGTGTGTCCTCATGTGTCTGTAGGTGTCTACAGAGTTCAAAAGAAGTCATTGAATCGCTGGCTTTAGGAATTACAGGAGGTTGTGAGCCACCCCCCACTTGATGTGGGGGCTAGGATTCTCTCTTAGGTCCTCTCAGACTCAAGGGCTTTAAACCATAGGACCATCTCCCCAGCCCCTTAACTTTGTTTTATGATCCACTGAGCTTAACAAGGGCTGTCGGTATGGCCATGGTGTTGAACTTTTTTTTTTCCAGCTAAGATTTATAAAAACATTATATATTGTGGATGCTGTAGTCTCATTACAAGTTTGTTTTACCTGCTGATGCAACTCATTTATACATGGCTTAAAGCAACTTGGTCATGGAGTTTGAAAAGTTCTCAGTAAAATATTGGGCTTTATTTGCTGAAAAACTCTACTTCCCTCTTGTTTTCTTTTTCCCTACTAAAAAGATGTTATTTCACCTTTGTAACTTCAGTCTGAGTGAGTTCACTTTAAGAAGCTCTCAGTATGGTAGTCAGTGGGAAGGAAGGAGGGGGACAGAATTAGATGACATTATTATGGAACAAGCAGAATGTGGCCAACATTTAAAGGAAATTACTGTCTGTGGAGGGAGATCGCAATCTAACTTGGGAAGAAAAACTGTATATCTTGGAGGGTTAAATTAAGATTTCAAATACCCCATGATGGAAAAGATAGTGTTGGCCTTCTACATACTCAAATAACTAATTGCCAACAGAGCAGAGTTCAAAGGTTCCCGGGAAGAGAAACAGCTCTTATTCTAATCTAAACATATAAAATGAGCTCACTTAGATATGGGAAAGATGATTTGACAGAGATTAACAGTCTTTTTGAAAGCCTCAGACCAGAACTTGACGGGTGCAGTGAGGCTGGGGAAGTTTCTCATGGGGCTGGCTTCACAGGGGTCAGTGTTATGCTGTGACCCTGGAATCCCTTGTTTCTCCCTTCCCCCTTTTATCGTCTCTTACTGTGCACACGTGACCTGTGACTATCTCAGGGTGAAGCCCTTCGGGACTCACTCACCCGAGGAGCCCAGTAGGATGGTCACCACGACCTTGCCCGCCGTGGTGATCATATTGCCAATGAACTCCTTCAGTTTGGAGGCGACAGAGGCAAACCTGCGAAGCATTTTTAGTTTTGTGCTTTCTTCTAGCTCTCCTTCCATGCCTTCTTCTCCATCTAAGTCCTCTTCGTAAATCAGCGCCTCCTCTGAATCCACCTTTTCTCCTCCAGCCTGAAGAAATAAAAACAGAGAATGCAGGAATGAATACTTCTCTAAAGTCACGGTCCCCAAGCCACTGGTCAGTCACTGGGGTTAGCTTCACAAACCAGGAAAATAATCAGCCCCAGGTCTTTTGGTAGCGAGTCCAAGTCACTGTGACCCACAGACCTACCTTGGGGACTCAGAGATATGCCATGCTCCCTACCTGTATCCAATCTTTTATAGAAAAAAAAAAAACTTTCTTCTTTTACAGAAGAAAACTGTCATTGCCATTAACAATCTTGGCTATGATCTGTCTGGATTATTTTGTTTTGGTTTGGTTTGGTTGATTTTTTTTGGCTTGTTCTTTTGTTTGTTTGTTTGTTTGTTTGTTTTTGTTTGTTTTCAGCTTTGTCTGCTCTGCTGCTGGCTGGTTTTATAGAACTTTAGAGACAAAACAGGGCAGAGGTGGGGATGTGGCCACGATGAGAGTGCTGCTGTCTTTCTTCCTTCTTAGTTTATCTTTGCTGCCCATCACAGCATTCAGTGGTATTGGGCTGCTTGGACAACAGCACAGTGGCTTCCTGTCAGGTCCTTTCAGAGGAAGCTATGCGGGCTGGATCTTACAGAACTTGGTACTGTCTCATTAAGGATACAGGGAGAAACACAGACAGCGGGAAAGAAATATGAGTCTCCAGGCACTATTTTTAACTGAGAATGTAAATGGGGTTTTAACTGTTTTTAAAGACTAAACAATAATTTTTCTCATTAGAATAGTTCCTTAAAGGGGTTGGGATTTTTTTAAAGGAATCAAACATAGAAACTCTCCCTCAAAATGAGTGACATTGTATTTGTCCCTAGGTTGACAGACTGCATATGTTTGGCCTGCCATCTGGCTAGAGGCTTGGGCGACTATCATCCCAGTCTACTCTGTACCCTTGGGAGATGGGTGGGAGCCTGGCTTTTCTGATCTTCACACCACAGGTTCTTTCTGAAGACCCTCTCCTCAGTTGCTCACAGCATTCATCCCTGGGTGCTGGCTCTGACTAGGCTGAGTTCACTGAGGAAAATGGGCCCAGAAGGGTGGGTACCAATTTAAGGACATTCTGAGTGATTGGAGGATTCCAAGACATTAGAAAGAAAGGTAGACATTAGTTAGAAAGTTAGAAGACCACAAGGGACTAGAATTATCCACTCAGTAAAAAAAGGCTAGAGGGTACCCCTATCTAACCTGATCCAACAACATATGTATATACCCATGAGCATACATGTATATATCCACACACAAACATGCACACCTCCCAAACAACCCATGTATATGCCTATGCATACACACATATGCACTCGTACATACAGGCAAATATCCATGCATAGAACATACACATATGTACTTACATATGCACACACCACATAGGCTGATAGACACATACACACACACAAGTATATCAATGCGTACAAACATGTGCACCCCTCTCCCCAGCAGGATTTAAAACTGGGCAAACTAAACTCCATATATGTAAATGGGGTTCTGTTTAGTTCATCAAGAGATTTCATAGTCATCTATATCTATGGGTTCTGCAGCTGCAGATTCAACACTCAGATTAAGAACCACCATTTGAGAAATTACATTAAGATAGATTTTTTCCAGCCCCACCTAGAGGAAAGGCATCTACAAGGAAGCAACACCAATTTTCCCAGTAGTTTAGATTGATTGATAGGGTTAGAGAAGCTGGACGGAGAAGTGGTGGGTAAGTGGTGGGCCAGGCATCCTTATATCAGCGGGCTTTTTCTTTTTCTTTTCTTATTTTTAAATGTATATGATTACACTGTAGCTGTACAGATGGTTGTGAGCCATGTAAAATTGAATGTGTTGAATTTATAGGTTTTTTTTTTCCTTTTGTAGTTATCCTTTGAATAACAATCTGTGTGTCACACTTGCCTTTGGTTGAGAAGATGTTCGTAGGTCCTGGGCACACACCACACAGCTTTTAGAAAAGGGACTTGAATAATTGTCAGTGTGGGTATCTTCAGGTCTCCTGGCTTAGAGCTTTCATGGAAGCCAATAGATGAGTGTATTTATATCTTTGCTGGGGCAGAAGGAGGAGCTGGCATTTATTCATTAATATGCTTTATCCACACAGGACCCAGTGTGCCTGAGAGTTCTAGTAGAGACTCTGTAACACATGCATATGCCAGCAAACCAATCAGCAAGCCAAGCACCCCATAATAAGGGCTCTTCAGAGAGGTCAAGTGGGATGCAGCTGTGACTGAGGGGGGTGGGGGTCAGGTTAGATTCTGAGGTGTCATTTAGACTAAGATCTAAATGTCATAGAGTTACCAGCCCTGTGAAAATCTCAGGAAAGAGCATCCTGGCTGGGGGAGGAAGGAACGACAGGAAGCTCTTGTCCCAGGCCATGGTTTCTATCCTTCCCTCCTCGGTCTCAGCTGAGGACCTTGCATTCTAGTTTGCAGAGTGTGCTGGATTGAGATGCTCAGGCAACCTGTCTGCAGTTCACCCGTGATGCGCTCACTCCCTTTCTCCTCTTTTGTTCCAGTCACTGCCACCACCCATCTGCTCAGCCCTGTCATCCTCTTTTGGATCATGCATCAACCAATATGTTTCATGTCTGTCAGGTCACCATCAAGAAACTGAATCACCCTGCCCTCTAATCTTAGAAAAATGTATCCCTCCTACCTGTATTTGCCTCCCAAAGTGAAAGTGTTGGTAGAGTCAGCCAGACTCCATTCCACCTCCGTTCATAAACTCCCCTTTAATCTGTTCTGACTGCATGTTCTCCTCTAACCAGTCTCTCTAAGCAAGCTGCTTAACACAGTCTGTTTTACAGAGTACTTCCAATGGCTGCCTTGGAATAAATAGATGGACGTTGGAAGGTGTAATGGATAAAGTTGACTGTGAGTTTGTCTCACTGCATGTGTGGATGCTCATGACCCAGACAACAGAACACACTGGTAAGTATGAGGAGAGAGGGGAAGGGCAGAGGGGATTGAGTGGCAGCCAGTATGTTTATCTTTAATAAGGAGAAGAGACAGCTAAGGAGAAAGAAAGTATTACTTTGACTACTCTCTCTCAGTTCAAATTCAGCTCCAATGTCCAGAGCAGGCAGCTAACACAAGGTGGAAGGGAAAGAGGGAACTAGGAAAGGTCAGACTGGGGTCATTGGCGCCCAGCTGAAGGATTCCCTAGGGGCAATTCAGAGATGCCTCATCTTTCACTCATGTTTGTATGGTTTGCTTAAGAGCATGAGACACAGGAAATGGTTGGAGAAAAAAGAATCCACAGGTTCTCTTTGTCTCTTTTCCTTGGGGAATACAATCTCCAGCTATGGGGCATCTTCCCTACCCCTGCAGGTCTGGCTCTTTGGAGACAGGGAGGCTGCCCATGGGTACCAACCTATCCTGAATCAAGTCTTAGCAGGAACTAGATACATCCTCTCCCACTGAGACCCCAGACAAGGTAGTCCAGCAAGAGGAAGGGGATCCAAAGCTAGCCTTTCCTCTACAGGCAGAATCCATGTGCGCAGCTACAGAAAGATCAGGGAGAAGCAGCTTCGTTCCTGACACCAGGTGAATGGGTCGGTCATGACCCGCCCCCTCCTGCACCGGGAGGAAGTCTGGCAGAAGTCTTACTACACTAGAAAAAGTAAAAGCTCGATGGGGGCCTCCTGAGTCATGGAGGAAACACACTCATAACTCTTAGGACAGATGACTCATTATTCCATTATAGAATGGTTGCGGATGTTGATTCAATCACGGCACTCTGCTCACAAGCCTCGGTGAGGTTACACAAATGCCTTCTCTTGATCTCTCCGAGACAGGAAGGGGCTCTCGGAGGCTTAAAAGCCTGCCACCGCACTCTACCGCACTGGATGTTCTAGATGCTTTCACGTCCACTTCCCTGTGATCCCCCCAGACACAAATGTGTTTCAACCATGCTAAGCTGAGAGAAGGTGTCTGTGCATCAGTGAGCCTCATTCAGTCAGGGCCAGATCTGCCACTAGTCACCTTGGGTGGCATTCTAACAGGCAGGCCTCTTTTCCCCATCAAAGATTCCCCTGCTGACCTATATATAAACACTGGGGGTTGGCAGGAACAGGGAATCATATTTACTAATAAGCAGCCTTGCTTGCTGTAAAAATCTGGCACCTTGTAGCAACATGACTCGAACTTGGTCTCGGAGCCACTGGAAACACAGATTTAATACCTATTATTCTTAGGCTACCCCCCATCCCCCCCAGAACTTAAACACCAGGTGAAACTCTAACAGTCTAAAATGCCCAGGAAAATCTGTCATAGAATTATTACCTTCGTCAAATATAAACTCATCTATACTTTTATTTTTTCATCTAAACTTTTAAATCCTTGACTTTGTCTCTTCAAAAGATGCCGATTTGAACAAGAAGTCCTGTCCCCTGTGACAACAGGGATGAACTGCCAAGGCATTGTGCTCAATGGAACATGTCAGCTCAGAAAGGCCAGTATGACACTTGTTTATGGATTCTGAAAGTTGAAATTTGGAGAGGAGAGGGAGGATCGGAGTTGGCAGGGGCTGGGGATGGGGCTGGGGGGTGGGGAATGGGGCGTGGTGCAGGGAAGTCCCTAGCCAGAGGTTGTAAGGTTTCACTTAGCAAAAATGTGATGTGGTGGTCTGCACCACATCTCAGTGTCTTCAATATTAATTAATAATCATTTTAAAATAGGGGACATTGATGAGTCCTCAACACAAATAAGTAAGTAGCCATAGAAATAGACATATTAATTGTATAATTTGAACATGCTACAACTTATCCATAGATGGACACACCACATTGTATTCTATAAATAACTGCAAATATTAATAGGTAAGTTACAAATAAAATATAAAAGTACTACTGGTAAGAAAAGTCCCCAATTTCAGATGTAGATGCAATGTTTTGGGGGGGGGATCTTTCAGTGCTATGGACACAGTTTCCTACCTGGACATTTGGTCTCTACATCTGCAAGGCACCCACAGCTGCCTTCTGCAGGTGGCCTGTTGAATAGGATGTCCTTGCTCAATGATTTTGACAAGGACAGAATTATTTCCGATAGGACCTTAGTACCCTTGTTCCTTAACCTTAGCACCATATAATTCCATCTAAGGGCATAAAACCCAAGACTATCTGAGGAACATCAATCCAAGAGCTTGCCAGGATGCCCCTCAGACTCACTGAGTTACAATCTCTGGAAATTCCTGGCAGGCGTGATCAAAGGCTCAAAGGCTCCCTCATAGCTGTTTTAGACAGCCATCTTGGCTCCATATCCTAACTGCTTAAAGACCACTAGCAAGGGTATTCTACAGTGCAAAGCTTCTCTGTTTTGTTTTAACGATCCCATTTTTTTTTTCAAAAACACATTGAAGAACTGTGTCTCGGGTACCTCTGATTCCCTAGAGACTTGGACCCCCAAGCTGAGTTTCATTTCCATTCTTCTTCTCTGTGATGAAAAGTGAGCTTTCAAAGGCATTTCTATGGACATCTATCAAAGTCACATGGAATGAGCCAAAAGGTCTGTGAGGCATCGGGGACATTTTCCAAAGTGTCACCCTTGTTTATGTATTATTTACTTTTTAAAGTTAACAATTTATCCTAACAAAATGGGTTCATCCCACAGAAGAGTCCACAGATGGGAGGTGGAAGCGCTGTGACTCACAGTAGAGAGAAAATGGTCTTCCTGGTTCTCTCTGTGATGGCAAGAGGAGAGGCAAGGGCTGAGTGCCACCACGTCAGGCGTGTCATCGCAGATGCTATCCCGGTCTAACATGGCAGCACTTTTATTCTGTTGCTGATCTTGCTTTGGCAGCACTATTTTCCCACTTAGTAAGAGCAGCATGAGTCTTTAGAAGCTGTGAATAGTCTCCTGCTGTGCCACCAGGAGTGGCAGAATTGCATATCTGGGACAGCCAGAGATAGGACCGTTTTTTTCCTCACTACAAGTCACCTGGTGTAAGGCATGCAGGTACCCAGGCAACTGCACAACGTCTTACCACCCTGTGCAGTTCCATGTGGCAAATGTCTGCTAGAAAACCTAAGGCCTAGGAAACTGAAAGCCAGTGACTTTAGATTAAATCTCAGGTTAGAAATGAGCAAGCACTGTATGTCTAATTAGAAGGTGCCAGGTTAATATGTCTAATTAGGAGGTGCCACGTTCTTTATTTCTTTCTCTGAAAAAAATAGTAGCATGAAGGAAACCTCACAGCTTTCTTGTGAAGGCGGGGGTCAGGCAAACATTCTGTCTGTCAAGACTCTAGTGTTGTGGTAGCCCCAGAGAAACGTCAGGTGCTAGAAAGCACCGTGCACATTTTGAAATTATGGATGAATTTACAAAACATTAGCTGAGACTAAGAGATATAACCGCAACTTGCAGCTGCTTTTACTGAAATAAAATGTTGCCCTTCTGTCTTTCCTTCCTTCCTCCCTCCCTCCCTCCCTCCCTCTCTCTTTCTTTCCTCCCTTCATTTCCTCCTTTCCTTCCTTTGTTCCTTCCTTTCTGTTGTTTTCCTTTCTTTTTGAGACAATGTCTCAGGTAACCGAAGCTGGTGTTGACCCCACTCTCATCTTCTATCTCCATCTGCCAAGAGCTGGGGTTACAGGCACACACCACCACAATGCCTGATTGGAATAGTCCTTTAAACTTCTTGTTGTTGTTGTTGCTCTTCTTCTTCTCCTCTTTCTCCTCCTCCTCTTCTCCTCCTCCTCCTCCTCCTCTTCTCCTCCTCCTCCCCCTCCTCTTCTCCTCCTCCTCTTCCTTCTCCTCCTCCTCTTCCTCCTCTTCTTCTTCAGTATGCCTCTTTACACAGGCCAAGTTATGATTGCCATTTCTATTTGAAAAAGCTCTTGTCAGAGTGTTATTTGAAAATATTATTTGCTTAAACAGTAAGGTCTCAAACCTTATGAAACAAAGAGAAACAATCAGGAGGACAGAACTAAGCAGCTGGGTGCATCTTGGTGTTGTCAGATACTGTAGCATCGCATAGCTAAGCCTCGAGTAGCTAAGCTTTTCTATGCGACTTGCTGTTCACAACACAACTCTTCATTTTTTCTTTAAGATTCCAAAGTGAGAATCTTTCTCCCAGTGATGATTGGCGGATCTGCTTCTGAACTGAAATGAATACCAAACAAGACCTCAGACACCTTAACCCAGGAAACCTTCCCTAGAGGTGAGGAGTAGGGTCTCTGAGACCTGCCCAGCTGACAAACTTCAGTGAAGCCAGGGAACCCATGTGCCACTGTACCCCCACTTCTTCAGCAATGTCTCAGTGGAACCTCTGGATGGATGAATGCTTCCAAATAGCAAATGCTGTCTTCACCAGTGGACCAGGAAAGTCCTAGCTGCTTCCAGGAAACAAGACTGCTTGCAAAGGAACTCTCCCAGGCACCAGGGGATTAATTTGTCCATCTCTCCACTCAGATAAATAAGGAAGGAACAACTGCAGCAAACACTATTCTCTGACATCTCCAGAAGTAAACATTCTAGAGAGCAGATGCCAAGATTTAGAAGGAGCAGGAAGTATGAAGGGCCCTTCAGAAAAGAAATACATACCTCTGCTTACTTTGGCCGTGCCTTCCCATCTCTCTCAGACTGACTCCAGATCGTCAAGTCAGAATTATTTCCCACATGGTGAATCCCCACTCACCGCCCTTCCTCTGGCCTACCCACTTGGCTGGAAAGTGCTAAGAAAATAGGTATTAATATCCCCAATCAAATTCAACTGAAACAGGAAGGAAGCCTCTAATCATCGATACATGTAATATTCTCCAAGTATTCTCAGATTCAGAGCTGTTTGTGAAATGAATCTGGTTATCATGTGTTATCTTTGAATAAAGGGATTAATAATATAGGTGTCTTGAACATTTATTAAATCAATTTCAAACAGGACAGTGCTGTCAGGGCTCCAAGTATAAAATAAAAAATAGGGTGTTACCAGGATGTAAGTGTGATTTAAAACTAATACATGTGTTTGTGCTAATCTCTCGTCTTCTTCAGAGGTCCACTACCCTTGACTACAACCCCTCTCCATATTGGTTGTTGCCTGTGTTGCTCTTTCTACAGGAACAACATCTGCTCATGATCTTTAAAATTATCCATGTGGAGTTATTCCTGGCACAGAGGGATTTTTTTTTCATTGAGTTGGGTTGACTTAGGACCTTGAATAATAGGTTTCTGAACTTCACAAATCAGAGAACACAATAATTAAAGGAAGCCAGAATTTATTAAGCATCTCCAAAAAGTATACACTCTGCTATGAGCTGCTTGTGCCGCATTTCAGTTTATAGCTGAAACAAATACATAATGCATTACTAATATTTTGGGTGCTGATGATTGAACCTAGGGCCTCACGGTAATTGTCTTTAATATCACACAGCTGTTGGGCGTTAGCCTCCATGTTTGCCCTCAAAGACCGGTCAGTTTCCAATCATCATCCCTTTGGTCTCATGTAAAGTGGGCAAGCACCAAAACACAGCCTCAACTTCATAGATAACAATAAGGAAAATCCCAAATGTGCAAAAAAATCAGTTAATGTGTTTACTACCACAAACTAGGACATATTTAATGATTCATTTAATCAAAGCACTTTCAAAACTGTAAACACTCTAAAATAATAATGCAATGTAAAAATGTACTCTATTAAAATTTTCTATCTTAAAATTACATCGATGGAAAAAAAAAGATATTTCCGAGTCACATCTGATATTAGGTTTGTAGACACGAATGAAAGATTTGCTTGGCAGCCACTGCTGTAGTTACTTCTTACATTTTGAATCTTCTTTTGCCCTCACATGACAGAATATGGATACACAGCATGGTTGCCTGTCTTTAATTTATAAGATTTTAGGAAGTAATATAAATTCTAATTTTCATATTATTAAGTTATATTTCCTCTGTATTATTTTGTTACAACTTGCTCACTTGTGGCAATTTTCTGTTTATTTGTGAAGTATGGAAACCCTTTGCCATAACTGAGGATTCCCCTTCTCTGATGTATGCATGGTTAATGTTCCCAGTGTAGTTCCTGATGTTGGCACAGTTAGCATTCCTAACGTATGTGCTTCCTGATGTAGGCATGGCTAATGTTCCTAGTGCAAAAAATTACAGTTAATTACTGTTCTCTGGATTATGACCAAATCATCTTGTAGATATCATGTCTTAAATGTCCAAACCAAGTATTTCTAAGTAGATTTTTTTCTTCAAAGTTTTATCTTTATATCTAAAAAATGTCAATGACTTTTTATATTGGTGCCATCTAAACTCTCAGTACAACGTGCAGTCCTTAGGACATGGCCGTGCTTGGTGTGGGTCAAGAAGGACTTTGGTGGGACATGTGGCATGTCACCTTCTCTAAACACAACTTCAAATACGTTCCTCACGCGAGTGCTCCTGAAACTTCTTCAGTCATTATATATTTTAAAACACTCCTCTGCTTTTCTAAATGAAATATTTTCTCCTTCCAGAGCATTTTAAAATGGCCTGGTCCAAATATTCCAAGCTAACACACCAACTAGGAAGGTAAAGTGCACAGTTACACAGTCACAGAGTAAAACTGCATAGGCTGGAAAGTTCAGGGGGTAATTAGGACTATTTTTCTTCAAAAGTTACTGTGTACTACTTCTCAAAATATCCTGCAATAGCTCAGACCTGGAGAGCAGGTGGATTGTCATGCCCGGCCCATAACTTTCCAAGCTTGGCCACCTGACATAACACTCGGACACAGTGAGGCCAGTTGATCACCGAGGTGACGAAAGCACAGTCAGGCTGTTCCTAACTCCACGGTGAGGTCCTCATGAAAGATGGGAATCACATGTCAATCACCTGTGTCCTCATCAACAAGGTGTAGACATGAGTGTCTGCTCTGCAGCTTCTCCTAGCCTTCCCACATAGCAACAATGCCCACTTGTGCCTCATGCACAGGGATCCACTCAGCAATCTGCAGACTGACTCCACTCAGCCTCACAGTGGGAGGCCCTGGGGATTGATTGAAGAAGAAAGACGCAGGTGTTCACACTTACCAATTCTTCATTTTCACACTCAGAATTCAATTGGGCTATTTCTTCTGTGTCTGGTTTCTTAACAATGGTTCTGCAGACCAGCCAGATGGTCAGACTTGCAATGAACATCCCGATATCAGGCACAAACACCCTGATGCCATTGCCGGCATCAGCTCCCTTCAAGCTATGGAGGGAAGAAGACGGGAGAAAGTTATCTCACATCTGTATGGTCAAACATCTTATTACCTACTTCAGTCTTCTTAGGAATTTAAGATCAAGGATGTTTGTTCTGCCTAGCAGTTACCAGACAGCTCTGCTCTAACTTCTGAGTCTTCTCAGATCTACTGAGATGTAGTGCTTCCTGGGGGCTTCAATGCCACAAAGAATGGTAGAGTTTGGTGGTGCAATTGGGATACTTAGACAAAAGCATAAGGAACCCAAATAGACTACTCTAAGCATCCTAATAAATCACACTGATGTTACACAGTACGATGCTTTTGTTCATCATCCAGATGAAGCCATTTAAAAACCAATATCTAGTAACTGCTAGAAGACACCATAATGCAAATAGGAGTCAAAGCCAGATATAAGACAGAAAAAGTACTCCAAGAATCTTCCGATCTAAAATCTTGTGCTTATTTTTGTGCTTAGCCAATTTTGGCTTCCATACCGCTCTAAGACAAGTCAGTCTAGTATGTTTGTTTTGATTTTTAATCATAGAGAAGTGATGTTCAAGGGAGGAGAAGCTATGGGTTCAAGCCCAAGTTGACAGTGTGCAGCAGCTTTGCTCATTCCCACAATCCCCCACTCTCGTTCTTTGCCAAAGATATTACACCACTTGCCTTCCTTATCACATCTCAGTGAAATGAGATGAGGTCATGACTTCAGAAAAATAAAGATGGGTATATATATGTATTAAATAATGCAGATTTTTCTTTTGTAAAATATAAAACTCCTTTTCATTGTAGCTTGGTATTTTGAGAGAGCAGTCTTAACTGGTTTTTAATACCAGTTAATGTTCTTCATGTCTATACGGCATGTGTGTTTATAATTGAGATCCTTACACAGGGTGTAGAAATGATGAAAGGGGATTCAGTCAAAAGAGGAGGAAGAATGTGACATTGGGGTAGAGGCTGTGACCTTGGGGCACACCCAAGGGCAGTGAATACAGTATAAGAAGGTGGCATACTGAGTTGCTCCCTCAGCTGACCAGCACATACCCCAGCTAAAATGTGTGTGGCAAAGCCCATACTGTTATGTAAAATTGGTTACTTCTTCATTTTGATGCCCACTATGGCCAGAACACACTAGGTGACTAAGTCTCTCATTCTCTCTCTCATTTTATAATCTTATTTTACCATGCTGATTTAATTATCAAATTTAAATCACTTTAAAAATCAAAATTTATTTGTTAAAATATTTATTTTTATTTTATATTTGTGTGTGTTTGTCAACTTGGATAGGGGAAATTTCACAGGGCACCATTCTAAAGAGCTTTATGAAGATAAAGGCAACAATTGTCTGCTGCAAGAGGAGTAATCAATATTTTTCATGGACAACATCCCTCATAAGTTATCCAGTCCAAAGTGCTCAGCCCTAAACTCATGTACACACTAGATGTGCTCAGAAGGTTGTACGTGTATATGTGTACATTCATGTAACAATAATAATTTTAAAAGAAGAGGCCATGAACTTTTGACAGAGTAGCTAGAGAGCTCTAGATAGAGTTGGAGCAGAAGAGAAAGGAGTCAAAATAATGAATATATAGTATTTAGGTATAAACTTCTCAAAAAAATATTTCATAGGAAGCCAGATAGATGATATGGTATACCAGCCAAGGTCAGAATTTTGTAAGAAATTCATAAAATCAGAACTTTAAAGGATGGGGAGTTAGCAAGGGACATGACCTCCAAGGCAACAGATGGAATAGCAGCCAAGGCTCCTGGGAGGTGAGATGCTTTCTCCATGAATGTGAGAAAGCTGGGCTTAGGACCTGCAGGGGAAGAGGTCACAGTCAAGTTGGAAGTCACATGGAACCCATGCCTGCAAGGGAAATCATTGCAGAAAGGATGATTTGAGAATGATTTCTGCATATGTGTTGATTAAAATCAACAGAATTACTTAGATTATCCAGCAACAGAGAGTAACCTAAGTAAACATATGCATAAGGCTCTCTAAACTAATTATAAGCATACATTACTGAAGACTTAACAACAGATTCACCTTTATTTCAAGTAAATTGCCCATTTGGGACCAGTTGACCATGTTCCCAGAGATCCTGTTTACATACACCAGTGGAATTACTGTATGTTTCTCAAGAACATGTTAACCTGAATCATGCTTTTCCCTGGGCACATGCCAATGACACATTTCACATATAAAAATGACTATCTAGTTTAATGTTAGACATCATCTTAAATAGCAAAGCATTTCCTTTCCAATCTTGTTATGATCTCTTTCCTAACGTCTAAAACAACTTCTCCCACTCTTCCCAACTCTAAGAAGTCCTTTTTGACTGTGAAAACCCAAACTGACAAAGAAAGGAAAAGTAGACAGGAACAGGAGCACCAATAACAAGACAAGTGGCATCTCAGGTGCCAAGGAGGAATACCAGGAAAGATCACCCTACAGAGATGGACTGGGTGTCCTGGGTGGGGCTGTAGCTCACTGTAGAGAACTTACTGAATACTGTGCCAGGCCCCAGGGTTCCATCCCCAACCAAAAAAGCACACAAGTCAATGCCATTCCATGACACTTCAGGGGAGCAAACCCTCTGGGACAGAGCTAGCAGAAAGGTCAACTACAAGTGAATTGTGTTAACACAATTAAATCACCACATGGCCATCCATTAAACAAATTAGAGCTATCGAAACGCCTTCACATATTTTTCTGGTAGTTTCTGGTGCTCACACAGTATGAACTGTTAGTGCCTTGCTGTTTACTTTAAGTAGGGCTCTGTACGTGCCCCTGAGTGGCCTTCAGTGACATTAAGAGCTGTGGAATGAATGCATATCTAATTACAAAAATTTACAAACCTAATACCTATTCTCTCTCTCTCTCTCTCTCTCTCTCTCTCTCTCTCTCTCTCTCTCACACACACACACACACACACACACACACACACAGTATTTTAATTTAATATTTATCTCCCTACAGATAGCCAGTCTCATGAATCAGAATAATGTATTTGATGTGAATGGAGCAAACCTTAAATTAGATTTACAATTTCTTTCAGAATTCAAGTCAAGGGCTTCTATAATTAATGACTCACAATGACTCAGTCATAAAAATTGAGGATTATTTTGTTTCTGTGAAACTGAAACTAAGCCCTTTTCTCCCACTGAGATAAGAGTTAAGCTGGGGGAGGGGTAGGCATAACTATCACAGGGTACTAGTTCCTGGATTTGTAGACTAGAGAGCTACATTGCTACTTAAACATTTCAATCCTCTTAGCTCATTGCCACAATCCCACTGTGAACACAGCTCTTTCTCAAGACAGTGTGCTGCTGGAAGTCACTTGTGTCATTTAGGAAGGGTCTGTCCAAAGGACTGGTGCCTTTGTGTAGCTCAAAAGAGTCACAGCAGTGGAGGGGCAGATGCTGGGCTCAGGGGCATTGCCTGGTGTTGGTCTTTGTGAGTGCTGCTCTTCTGGAGTATGCTGCACATACCTGGCACCTGCACTTTCCCACTCTATGGCCCCTGAGAACACTTGCCAGCCTCCCACGAACCCCGTGAGAAGAGCGTGTCATGGGGAATGGCAATCACTGCAGAACAAGTCTGTCTCCATGTATGACCACTGACATGCTACCAGCACGCACTACTGCTGCTAACAAACATAAACAGAGGGAAGAAAGAAAACAGAATCCAGAAGTAGGAGCACTTATGCTCATCCCTTTTGCTCCATGTCTCTCTTGGTAACTATGTCCTGGGTTCAGCATCTCCAACCCAGAGCCCTCTCTAGTGCCATGGTCCCATCCCAGGACTCCCTCCTTATCTGTATCCTCTGGCTAACCCTGTGGTCTCTATGAACTATCTCCTCCCCAGAGTAGTTTTGACATCTTTTGTTAGTGACTGGTGAAGAGGCTGGGCCCATGGATTTAGGCTCATAAGGGCAATGTTAATGGCAACCAAACGTATTAGTCTTGGAACTGGAGAGATGGTGCCGTGGTTATGAACATTGGTTGCTCTTCCAGAGGGCCTGGGTTTGATTCCCAGCGCCCACATGGTGCCTCACAACCACCTACAACTCCAGTTTCAGGGGATAGGCATCCTTCTTTGGCCTCGGTTGGCACCGGGCATGCACAAGGTGCACAGACATATATGAAGGCCAAACATCCATACAAAAATAGTCACAAACACAAAAAAGAAATAATAAAAACCTTAGACTGTGCAACCAATTGACTGTTGCATGGACCATCTTGAGAAAGATGAAATTAATTTTGTTGAGATAGACAGTGGATGACAACAGCAGAGAAAGACATTTTTCTCCTCATAAACAGTGGGCCAGAAAATCTAAGACTCTGTGTCGTGACTCAAAGACAGCAAAGAATAAAGTAATCAGCATGAACTCTGTACTTCACAAGACCTCACAGTGAACCCCATTCCTGCTGAATTAACTCAACAAATGTGTGGGAATGTCTTGGCAGACATGTCATACATACTGCAATTCATAGCACAAGAATTTTTGGCAGGCCCTGCAATTGACAGTGTTGAGGAAGACACTAGCTTTTCCAGGGCAGAAAAGGCTGAGAGAGAAAGTCTTTAAAAGATACAGAAAGGTGTTCTTCTCTCTCTCTCTCTCTCTCTCTCTCTCTCTCTCTCTCTCTCTCTCTCTCTCTCTGTGTGTGTGTGTGTGTGTGTGTTGTAATGTGTAGATGCATGTGTAGAAGTCTGATGGCAACACCTTGGGTTTTTTTGTTTGTTTGTTTGTTTTGTTTTGTTTTGTTTTTTGAGACATGGTCTCACTCACCCTAGACCTTGCCACTTAGTCTAGACTCTGTGGCCAACAAACCCTCATCAGCACTGGGATGACAGACATGTACATACACTACAACCAGCTATCATGATGTTCCCGGAGATCCAAATGCAGGTTCTTATAATTATTTATTTGTAAAAACATTGAAACTAAATGTGTTTGTAATGGATCATGAAGCAAAGTGTACTTCTTGGAGCAGTCACAGAAAAAAAAGAAAAAAGGTTGAAAGCTGTTCTCTAGGGAACTCTTTCCTACTGGGTGGGAGTCTATGGAGAAAAGAGATGAAGATATAATTTCTATGTTCAGATTTCTAAGAAATAGATGTGCTTCATAAGCCATATTTCTCAAATCTCCAAAGGCATGTGTTGCAGGTATGATGTTGCATCAGAGGCAGACAGCAGGCCACCTCTGGCTCTCTCTAGCACATTTGGAGAACATCCATATTAAAACAGTTTTCCCTGAACTAGTACATGTCTGTCACCCAAGTGCTGGTGTCTGTCACCCAAGTGCTGGTTGTGTGGAGGGCTGAGACTGGTGGATTCCGAGGCTCTGTGGACCATGGAGTCTAGCCTAAATGACAAGTTCTAGGTTAAGGGAGAGACACTGTCTTGGAAAAATAAGGTGTTGCCCTTGGACCTCCACACATGACCAACACACACATACACACACACACACACACACACACACACACGTGCACAGCCTTTGAGTTTGGATCAGGTAAGGTTTTGTCATCAAAATTAAGGCAAAAAACTTTTAATTCCCATTTGCATTTTGAAGTTGCAAGTGAGGGATATCAAAATTTTACCCAAGTTTATTATAACTAATAAATAATAAGCTGTAGAATATAATTAATAATCGCTAAAGAAATAAAACATTAGCCCATAGCTGAAAACCTCACTGACATTTTAATTGTCCAAGGTAAGAAAAGGGGGCACCAGAGACAATGGAAATCATTGTGTCATTAAATAAAATGCAGGTTAATTATTTGTTCCTCGCTGATAATAATCGGCAGTAGCATTTCCATTTTACAGGATCAATAGATAATAATTACCCTAAAGATTCCCTTTAAAGGGTATTAATCCTTGAGAGTTGAAATCTAGTAGTATTTGACAAACAGATATTTCTTGTATCAAAAAGTTTTGACATTCAAAATATGCCCATGTAATAGTTGATACCTTTTCTAATATGACTGTTGTTTTTCCTCATGGGGGTAAAACCATCTCAGATGCCAAGAATCATTTATTATACATCTTCTCCTTTCTATGTTCCATTTATAACTAAAATTTTTAAAGGTCCTGCTTATATACTGGTAAAGACTTTAAGGAAGTTTGCAATTTATGGAACATTACAACATTACTAGAACCCCTGACAACCAATAGGGTCAAGCTATTGTGAAATGACATGATCACATGCTTAAATGACAAATTTTGAAAATAAAAAGTGCCATATACACCCACCTAAATACTACATTGAGTCATGCTGACTTCCAACATTTCAATTTAAAGGAGGATAACACTTCTGCTGCTTACCCAAAGCATTTTGGCCTAAAGGAGACACAGCCGAAATATACATCATATGGAAAGACCTAGAAACTACTCAGTGAGAAGAGCCAGATGTTCTTCTGAGCAATGTTTTCCTTATCTCTTTCCATGAGATGAAGGAAGTCTCAGATGGCTCCTGCTCCAGTGCATATGACCAGGACAGCACCTCAGAGACCACTATACAAATGAAGTGTCTGTAGATTGATAACCAACCCATCATGAGGAGACATTCCAAGAGGGAGAAAAACCTAATGACTTGGGAAGACACCAAGATTTTAACTTGTCAAGTCAAGACTGTGGGGAGACAGCAAGGACACTATACTATTGACCCCAAAGTGATGTTATATTTACTGACTATATTACATGTTAATTCTCAGCTTGTCAATGCAGAATCCAAATTCTTTTTGTCAGGAGGGATAAAAGGCACTTCCTTAATAGAGGGCATGGTATGATCTTGTTTTGCCATGTTAAGAATTGTTTTTATCCTTTGGGACCAGTTGTCTCTGCACAAAAGATGATGCACAAATACTAGTCACATAAATAAAGGATTTTTGTTTGGTGTAATCTAACTTATCAATGCAAATGCTATGGTACAGGTTTTTAACATATTTAAGTACTCTGAGAGTGAGTGGAAACTATAGTTGTATGAAGATGAAGAAAGGAATATCTGATGTATTCTTTACTGAAGTTAATATCATTGTACCCACAATAATGCTTTTTATTGCCAACTGTTTGTAAAATAACATCTGGCTTCATTTGGTGTTGTCTTTTTGTAGCAGAGGACACCTGTCTATTCCTAAGCTCTTAAAAAGAAATCTAGCCAGGCAGTGGTGGCACACGCCTTTAACCCCAGCACTTGGGAAGCAGAGGCAGGCATATTTCTGAGTTCAAGGCCAGCCTGGTCTACAGAGTGAGTTCCTGGATAACCAGGGCTACACAGAGAAACCCTATCTCAGAAAAAAACAAAACAAAAGAAAAGAAAGAAATCTATAAGGTATAAGAGTTACTTATATGTATTATATATAATATGTATGTATTCTATAAGTAACAGGAGACACAGTAGAATCCACCTGTACTCATATCCATAGGACTTCCTTGAATATTTCTGTTAATGGTGTTTTTCAGTCATGTTGTTTTTTTGTATAAATGTACTTTTTTTTATTCTTATCATAATTCTACCTCTAACCCTAACCTTCCCTGTGGTAAACAACTGCTTTTGGGATGGGCTTTCTGGGTAGAGGTTGATATAATACTGCCCTTCCTGTGGGTTATAAAGGCTGCTGTTATACTTCCCTTCCTGTGGGTTATAAAGGCTTATGTGTGGTAGGCCATATTGTACCCATTTTGCTCAATAGATCTGCGCAATTGATCATGAGAATTAAGAGAGCTCTCCCTGAAAATTATGACACTTCTTTGCATCTACTGGATCCTGTAATGCTTGTTGCCACAATAGTTTTTTGGTTTTTTTTTTTTTAATTAGCAGTCCCAGGAATGATAACTGGAATAGAGAGGGCACAAATGTTGTTCCTTCAAAAGAAGGAATGCAAACCTCTTCTCTACCCAGAAGGCTGAGGTGGACAAGCTTCCTAGCTTGGGAGCCTTTGAATCTGTGCAGCTGAAGATTCTCCTCTGGCACTAGACCCTCTCTAGACCCTTCTTATAAACTTGCTTTTCTCAGGCAACATATAGACTCTATCGTTATGGAAGGTGTCACGTGTACTTTACAAAGAGTTTTCATGTAGTGATGTGCACTCTGTATTTAGCTTACTTTGTTCCTCAAGGAGCTTTAGGTATGTGCTTTGTTGTGTGCATGTGAGATACTGAGTCATCTTCACCACGAGAATATTTTTCATCATTTGTGTTTAAATACATCTTTAAAAAACAAACCTACTTCGTGTCAGACACCCAAAGTTCGAACCAATACTGGCGGAAGAGTCGGTTGGGTGGGTGTGACCCTCCCCGTCCTTTGACAAACCTTCAGGAAATGTTGTCATTTCCAGAGAATCTGTGTAGATTTTCCTGACCTCTCAGGGAAGCCTCAAAGCACTGGTTTGTGAAGGAACACAAAAGCCAAAGTCCATTATTCTTCTTAGAAAAGAACAGACCCAAACAACAAAGCCACCAGAACAAAGCTCTGGTCAGTAACTTTGGAGAGATGGGGGAGGTCATCTTACCCCTTACAGAAGGGGTAAGAAGGAGGAGGAAGACAAACCAAACTTGAGGCAAGGGGAAAATGAATAGTGAATGCTCAGTAGTAGCTCCAACCTAACAGGGCCTCGGTACAAAAGAAAGATCTTGGACAGGCTGCAGCTGTGACTTTGTACCTGTTGAAAATAACATTAACCTTGGAGAGATCATAGGAACAGTTCATTGCCACAGTCAAAAAGTCACGTGTCAAAAAGAAATAGAGCCCAGGGGCCCTTGAGTCTTGCTGAGCATCCCAACAGAAGTGGCTGCTGCTCCTTTTCCTGGGGATTTCCCTACTAACAAACTTTAGTCCAAGGTTAAAATTAACAATGCTGGATGCAGTGGGAACTGCTGCTTTTGTCAATAATTTTACTTGTAATTCTGGGAAAATATGTTTTAACAGTTCAAGGTCAATGACCAAAGTACTGAATTATGGGTTGGAGGCTAAGGTATTGGGATACTTTCTTCTAAACAAAGATTTGTTATTTTCATAAATTAATAAGAGATAAGCCATCCTAGAATGAACCATGGCTATTATAATTCATATGCTTTCATCTTTGAACCCAGCCTGTTTCCAAGAGGAGAGCATCTGGTCCAGCTGGGCCACATTTCCCAGCCATGTTCATTTGCACTCAAACAGGTCAAGTCATGCCCATCTTGTACATTGTCCTTGCCGCCCCTGTGTACATATCTTTCCTAGGGATGATAGGAACCTTCTCAGTTAACCAAGATGTGAACTACTTCCTGAGTTCTGTCTCTTGATTCCAGCCCAACCCTGCTCTTGTCCACATGGCCCCTGGCAATGCAGTCTGATGCTGAGCTGTGGTATTACATGCCTCTCACAGTTCAGTGGCTTTCTCTAGATTCCCTAAGAGACAGTTTGAACTATTGCTTCTTCAATGGCTACTTCTCCCCTCAGATACCACAGATGGCATTGGTTGGCTCAGAAGCATGTGCCTCTGAACTGCTTATGGACCATGGGCTATATAGGCTCCATCTGGCTTGATGGGCAGGGCAAGACAGTGACCTTGTGACCGCTCTCAGAGACTATATCAGAGATTCTAACTAGAACCCGGTGCTGGGAGACACTGCTGCTTGGTGTCATACAGGAGCAGGCTACACAACATACCCATAGGTAGAACCGACTGGGACAATGTCTACCTCAAACAGTAAGAAAGATGTCAGTGCTCTGCAGTGGGAGTGAGGATACTTCATTGCCTTCTAGTCTCCTACACTAACTTCTAGGCAACAAATAGAATTTGGGGGACTTTTGGGATAGCATTGGAAATGTAATTGAGGAAAATACCTAATTAAAAAAAAAAGAATTGGCCTCGCTATTTGTATTGCCCACCCTTTCCCCTAATTTATGGATGACTGTGAAAACATACCAGCAACCCCCATCCCCCAGTTCAAAGACAATAGCCACCCTGATGGTGTGTCCCAGTAACAGTGAATGAGTCAGACAGAAGCATCAACACTGCCTACCATCACTTTTCTTCAAGAAATTAAACACCAGTTCTATGGAAGTGCTGGTGACCATCCAGCGGCCCAGGGCAAAGCCTAAGCTCTCAATTTCACATCTCTGAGGACCAAGGTTTTCTCCTCCTCCTCTCACTGTGGTCTGTGTCCATTAGCGTTCCAATGCGAAAGCATTAGTACATGCACTACGATTACATTCTGCCCCACATGGAATTCAATTACCTTTGCTGAGTTTTAAGTAAATAAATGTAATTGGTTGGAACAGTGTGCAGAGGATCTCAAACCCAAACATTTCTCATGACAGCCTAGTGAAAACAATCCTTTCCCCCTGTATGGCAAGCGGATCAATACATTGCACCTGGCACGAGCCTTTTGTAGCCACTTGAGGCTTGGCTGTGTCTAACTCGGTGCTTGAGCGTCCCTGTACCATGGGTGTGTGCACCTATCAGTGTTCTCCTTCTGCTCTCTGTGTGCTTTCCTCTCAGGCTTCTCACTACCCACACAGCAGATGGGAGGATGGAGGTGTAGGGCTCTACCCTGCTCAAAACTCTGGTTGCGTTTTGTTCTATGGCTATCCAATTCTGCTGAGCATCATGAGTCTGAAAACTCCAAATCCAAAAATGTTCAAGTTTCTGCAAAGGTTTGAACCCACAGAGATCTGAGTGGAAAGGTGTCAATTTACTTCATCTGTGAAATGATAAAACACATCCTACAAACTTTACCTGCAGGCTACGTGTGTGCAGAACACAAATGGATTTTGGGTTAAAGTTGGGTCCAACCTTCAAGCAATTTCCCTATGTATATTAAAATATTTCAAAATTTTAAAATGTTGACATGTGTAACACATGGGTCTTAAGCATTTTGAATATGGGCTATTCAACATCTACTCAACTTCCTTGACTCCTAAGATTCCTATGCAAAAGTTTAAAAATACTAAATATCACTGACTCTCCCTTCAACTGTGGATGGCAAGGTCTGCACTTTGATGGCTTGCTGGCTTCTAGTAACTTCAGTCACAGTTTTAAAAGGAAACTGGATAGCTCCTAGAATTATACTAATAGACTAAAGGGAAAATATAACCTATAAGTAACAGAGCATAGTTCTTTTATATGATGCTCTTAAAATGAGAACACCTTTTTACTTAATAAATAAATTTAAATATTCATTTCTATTCATATCATGTAATTACCGAGTCTTAAAATCCTCCATGGACTGTGGCTGCAGCTTGACCATAGGGCATTTGGTTAGCATGAGTAAGATCTGACTCACATCCCAGTATCACCTAAATTGATACTGAATGAATAAATTTCAGGTACATGGATGGAACTAGAAAATATTATATTGAGTGAGGTAACCCAGACCCAGAAAAAGAAATGCTGTGTGTTCTCTCCCATCTGCAGGTTCTATTTTCAAATCCTTAGATGTGAGTATAAAACATGGGCTAACCACAGAAACCAGCCAAGTATGAAGGACCAAGGAGGAAGATTGGGTAGGAGATAATAGAATACAGGTGATGTGAAGTGGGAGATGGAAAAATGGGGAGGAGCCTCCACCCAAGGGGAGGGGAGGGAGAGATCAATACCAAAGGAGGTTGCTTGATAAAGCCTTAAGGAGTATTATTTTATATTTATCTAAAATTATACTCATTACATATATGTGTATAAGTGTATGTTTGTATATGTATATAAAATACATGCATGTGTGTGGGGGCTCGTGAGTATCTTGCACACACACTTATCTTGAAGGAAGTAAAGACAATGCTTCCCACAAGAACCACAAAACCACCACCACCACCAATCAGAACAAGGCACAAGAAATGTCCTTTTACATGACTGGTCAGGACAGTCCAAGTAACTGCCAAATAATATAGATTATAGATAAGCCTTTGGTTTCCTCTCAAGTATTGAGCGTCGGCCCTTATTGCTGAAGATATCACTCATAGAACTTGGATGACTTGAGCTGGATCTTCTATGAAAGCCTTTCTCTGTCATCTACCTTTCATGGTTCCAGGAAATAACATGCAAGATGCCTAGGAAGGGAAGCAGTTAAACGGTCCTGCTTAGCTGTGACATCGATAAACCATGGCAATAACAAGCATGACAACAAATGCATGAATGTGCAATAGTGGCACTCACATGATGGCAACCAACAGCTGTTAACAGAATTTAAGCCCAGTGCGTAGGAGGGAAACCACACCTGGCACTGGAATCACATAGTTTCCAAGGGCAAGTGAAGTCATGAACCGTAGAAAAGAATCTGCTACCCACACTTTGCCAGAGCAGCCTAATCCCTCAATCAATCAAACAATCAATCAGTCAGTTAGCAAAATTTCAATCTTTAGGGATTTTCTCTGGTCTAGATGATGCTCCCTAAAACTGACCCAAACTCTACACATTCTTCTAAATACTTAAAGAATGTCATAAATGTCTATGGACACCTATGCAATAGATGGTTACTTTATACATCTCTTGCATCATGGTATTGGACTAAACACTTATGAAAGATGTAGAAACTTTATTTTAAAAGAAATATGTATACAGCAAAGTCAGTGTTAGTAAAAAAATCACACACGCACGCACACACACACACACAACCAGACATGTTTCTGAAAGGCTTCAAGGATGAGCCAATGCAAGAAAGATGCTACAATATGGTACAAAGCCAGGATACTCTAGGTAGGAATGGACTAGATGAGATAGAACAGACCGTGCTAAGGAGAGGAAGTTAGTGGAGAAGTGATAAGAAGGCCTTGAACACCAGGCTGTGTCGAGAGCAGAGGACACTGTAGGTGAGTGAAGCTCCAAGTAAACGTGTGTGCTGACCCAAGAGAGTCATGTCAAGGACCCTGAGCCACAGAAGAACAGAAGCCTTCTCTCCAGAAGTGAAGCTCAGGGGAAATGGTGAAGGCTTCCCTTCTAATCCATATGTGGATCTTGACAGTATATTCAGAAAATGTCTACCATACTTTCTTCCTCATGGGTGTGTGCAGCCTAAAGATTGATCCTCTACAGAGACTGCTCCTACTGAGATTAGCTAAATCTGTCTCCTTGGCCAGCTGTACACCATAAACCCTGCCTCCTTGTTTTTCTGAAAGCAACAACCCCATCCATATGCTCTGCTCAACTCTATAATAGAAGGCTGAGCTAGGGGTGGGGAGCAGGCAGCTTCCCCAATGCCAAAACAAGAGCCCACATCACTCCATGCCTGCTTTCTGTCTGTCTTTTCTTCATTCCCTCTCTATGCAAACCAGATCTGCCCCTGGAGCCATGCTTAACTCGGCAAAGGGGGGTCTTGGAATTAACCCTAAAATTAAGTAAATGTCCCTCTTACATTTGCATTTTCCTCTCTAGAAGAATGGAATGTGGAAAAAAATATCCCTCTTTGGGCAAGAAAAGGCCGGATCCTCTGTCATAATAAGAGGTGTGTAGAAGGAGGGCCCATGTGCTGGAGTCTTTCAGACATTGGAGACTGCTCCTCCCCCAATGATGATCAGCAGCATGGTTGAGAAGGGATGCTGAGTCAGGAGGTATGCCAACCCTGAATGTTGAGAGTCCTGCCCAGTGAAAGCTTCTATGTTTTATGTTTTTTGTTTTTTAACTACTAACAGAGCAGTGGCTGTGGTGGATGGCAGAGAAGACGGGAAGGAAACACGGTAATTAGCACTCATGGGAGGTCTTTCTGTCTCCTCTTCCCACTACCTATGGCAGGAAGCCACAAGGCTATAGGTCTGATGATGTAATTGTTTGCTAGAGAGTTTGTGTTCATTTAGGATGGTTTGTATGGAAGTGTATATGTGCCTGGGGGATGGGTGGAGCATTTCCCATCATCCTATGGGAAAGCTGAGGAGGTTCCTATTAATTCTATTTCATAAAAGGTGCCACGTTACCTGAGCAAAGTGTCTTTGTCCTTAGCTAAGGTGCACTGACTGAGGCAAAGAAAATGTATTTTATTTTAATGAAAGCTATGAAAGATCTGATTTCAGGAGTATACATAGAATGCAGATCAATACAAATTCAAACTCCGACAAGCACCTATCACAGCTCTCCCAGGCTCTGCCGTTCATAGGTTCACAGACCCCATGCTTCCGTTCTACCCTGCATCAAATAGCATGCCTGCCCTCTCCTGTTTCCCACCCAGCATGCCGCTACCACCCAGGCTTGAACTCCCTACGGGATGTGTTCCACGGCTTGTCTGTTCGCAGTTCCAGTGAAACCCAAACCATCACGAGGATACTTCCAACATGGAACAAGGTGCCAAAGTAAACACCCAGGAGCCCTGCTTTAGTTCTGATGACTGCCATGTATTGTCCCCCGGGACTCTATGAGCTATGATGACCCAGTCCAACAAAGAGCGAGCTTATAAACCAGGAGATACTTTCTTTCAGTTGTGCTTTGAAAGAAAAATAAGTTTTAATTGAGGATTACATTTTTTTTCTAAAGAAAAACAGATCATTTTCCCAAATGTCTATTAAGTGAAACCGCTGCTGGGATTAACAAAGGTCAAGCTTACCATTTCACAAGCAGGAAGCCAAAGTTCTAGGTAAGACTCAACAGTTCACAAAGGCAAATCACCTGCATTCATCACACACCACACACACACACTATACAATACATTCATACCCTACACACATACACACCATACACACACACTTACACACCACAAACATCATACACACACATATACCACATACACACTATACACACACACACTCACACACCACACACACCATACACAGACACTCACACCACACACACAAACACACACTCACACACACACTCAGACAGCACAACACACTACACACACACTATACACACTCACACCATACACACACTCACACACTACACCATACATTCATACCCTACACACATACACACTATACACACACACACACACTCACACACCACACAGACTCACACACTCACACACTACACCATACATTCATACCCTACACACATACACACCATACACACACACTCACACACCACAAACACCATACACACACATACACCACATACGCACTATACACACACACACACTCACACACTACACCATACATCCATACCCTACACACATACACACCATACACACACACTCACACACCACAAACACCATACACACACATACACCACATACACACTACACACACACACACACACACACACACACAGACAGTACAACACACTACACACACACACTATAAACACTCACACCATACACACACTCACACACTACACCATAAATTCATACCCTACACACATACACACCATACACACACACACACACACACACACTCACACACCACAAACACCACACACACACACTTATACCACATACACACTATATACACACACACTCACATACCACACACACCATACACAGATACTCACACAACACACACACACATACACACACACACATACACTCAGACAACACAACACACTACACACACACTATACACACCACTCACCATATACACAATCACACTACATACATACTCACCACACACACACATACACACACATACACAGGCATACACACATAAAAGGAATATAGAGAAGAATATTCTCCCTCTTCCCTCCCTCCCTCCCTCCCTCCCTCCCTCCCTCCCTCCCTCCCTCCCTCCCTCCCTTCTTTCCTCTATCTTATTTCTTGAACAGAGTCTCATACTAAACCCAAAGTTCACTGCTTCAGCTACAATGTTGGGTAGTTGAGGTCTCATGATTCGCTTATCCCCCACCCCACCTCTACCCATCCACCATGCTGAAGCTGCCAGCTCGGGTTTTATTAGGTCCCTAAGCTTTTAAAGAAGTCCTCTTAGCCACCAAACCATCTGCCTAGCCTTCTACTCCAGCCCCTGCACCAGCCCCTTCCTGTGACAACTTTTATAATTTTCAAATAGCTTGCTAAAGTTTTCAGGAGTGTTTATACACCCATGATGTGAGATATGTACAGGCCCCTCTTCTAGAAGGTCAACATTTATTATCATGAACCCACAAATGAAGTTTTGTTAATATAGTTACCCCAACAAGTGCTTTCATTACAGTGGAATGATTTCCATTTCCTTTTTTAAAAAGACATCCAACATAAGTGCAAAGTGATTCATTTAACCCAAAGGCTGTGCTGCATGAGCCCTGCGTGAATTACTGTTGGCTTAGAGGCTATGCCAGGGCCTAGCAAACACAGAAGTGGATGCTCACAGTCAGCTATTGGATGGATCACAGGCCCCCAATGGAGGAGCTAGAGAAAGTACCCAAGGAGCTAAAGGGAACTGCAACCCCATAGGTGGAACAACAATATGAACTAACCAGTACCCCCTGGAGCTCGTGTCTCTAGCTGCATATGTATCAGAAGATGGCCTGGTCGGCCATCGGTGGAAAGAGAGGCCCATTGTTCTTGCAAACTTTATATGCCACAGTACAGGGGAATGCCAGGGCCAAGAAGTGGGAGTGAGTGGGTAGGGGAGTGTGGGAGGGGGAGGGTATAAGGGACTTTTGGGATAGCATTGGAAATGTAAATGAAGAAAATATCTAATAAAAAAAAAAAGAAAGTAACCACACTGCTGAGCTCCACTGGAAGCCACCCCTCCTTATCTTGTAGACATGATAAAAGCAATGAGGTGATTTGGGGCTCATGGTTTTCTGGAGTTCCCTCAAGAGGCAAGACAAAGAAATATACACCTTGATATAAATGACTACCTTTCATATTATACATAAATCACAGATTTATAACCTCAGCTTGAATGTTCAGAATACAAGCCACTCTTCAAGTGAAAACCTATATTTTCCTCAGTTGGTTTTCTCTCTGTTCTTGGGTCTAAGCTTCTGTTCGGAACAGCATACTGTGCAACCGCCCTTAGTGTCAGCATCTTCATTATTTCTAAATAACACGTATAGTGTCAGCCAAAGTGATGTTAAGCCCCAGCACCCTGTCAGTAAGTGGTAAAGTTGGAGGATAAAATATTTAACTTTGGCCTTAAATTCTCGAAGGACTTACTCATTCTAACAGCAAAGCTGAAAGTAACGAAAGTATATGGAGAAGAACAAATAACGTGACAGCAGGGTCTATGTCAAGGATCCTAATTTGCTCATCAAGCACCATTTTGATGTTCCTTATTTCCCTACTCTGTGGCTAGAACCAAAGGCTGAAAGGTGACAAGGGAACTTTTCCCCAGGAAGCTCAGGATAATGTTAGAGCCAAGAGGTAAGGCAGGATTATATGGTACACAAATCTCTATAAATACGGTCATTGCTTGATCCTAGAGGCAGACAGCCAGTGTTGGTAAACCAGGAAAGAATCATCTAAGGGGTGGCTTTCAGGGTGAGGGAGAGTTCAGAGAGGAAGTGGGTGGGGGTGTTCTAGATGGAATCACAGGACAGACTGGGAAAATGGCAGAGAATTAGAGCATCAGTCAGCTCTGTACAACTATAAGAAGATACAGGAGACAGACAGCCTTATACAGAGAAAGTTTGTTCGATTTTAGAGTTTTGAATTGCCAAACGGTGTGGCCCGATGGCTTGTCCTCTGGCAAGTGCCTGGTAGTAGAAGGCCACATCATGGCAACAGCAATGGAAGGGATATGTGTAGGCTGAAGGGCTTTGGGAAAAAGACTATTCACAAGTCAGAGATGCACCCAGGGATAGACTCTGACTATTGTGATTTGCTTTCTCCAGGACTACCCCAGCCCTTCCTACCTAGTAATCTAGCCACCCTGGAGCCCAGGCCTCCAACACATACATCTTTGGGAGACCTTCAAACTCGATCTGAAGTCCCCTGCAAGGTGGAAGGGCTGTTGTTGGTTGGTGTGATCTTCCTTGACTGCTACAGAAGGATGGGAACCTTCCTAATTTCCTTCCATAGCTCATCAGTTAGTTTGGTGCACCAAGCCAGATGGATGCAAGATGCCCCGACAACAAAGCAGACAAGGGATGCCCGCTCATTTTGACAGTTGAGCCAACTCAGAGTAGCTGGGGTCAAGAGACTTAAAGCCAGAGCTGTGTGGATGTAAAGAAAGGTCAGAGCAATGAAGTGATTTTCCACACAGACAAAAAGAATGAAGCCATGTCACAGTCTGTGCCCAGCAGGAATGGCCCACCCTGGCCACAGGTGGCCTTATCATCCAGCAGGCTGTTGTGAGGTAATGGCGAGAAAATGCTAGATCCTGTCTCTTTGGTCCTGTTGAAGCCAACTCTCCAAACACTGGCCAACTGCCCTGAGTAGCCCTATCAGGAAGCCCTTCGTTTACTCTACCTCCTTCTGAATAACTAGTCACTGCTGGTACTGGAGTATAAGGATCAGTTTATCTTATATACTTAAGGACTTACCTGTGCAAAGGAGAAGATACATACAAGTGAATTTCCAGATAGTGTATTACATTTCATAGTAGGAGGACATGAGAGTTGTCATGGGAAAGTCGGAGCATAGTCTCAGCAAAGGCCTCACCAAGCAGCCAGTGATGATTGAGAAGCATCTAATGAGTGGATGTTTCTCTGTAGTGGGCACAACAAACCTGACAGCAGACAGGAGGCTGCAGTCTCCCCCAAAGACAGAATCAAGCCTCTGAATCATGTCTACCTACACTGGATAACTGTAGGAGCACTTGTGTTCACTGTAACGGGCTATGTTTAGTGTTTTATTTTACACTTTTTTTTAAACTTTAAAATGTACCTTGGAGTGACAAGGTGTTTCATTCCACGATCATAAGAAAGCATGGAATAAAACGCCCCCATACAATAATGTTAACAGTGATGTCATGATGTCATCTGAGTCTTGGAGTGATAACACACATTTACTGAGAATAAAGTCTTGGCTTTTTAAGTGAAACTGGGCAGGAGATCAGTAAAAGCCTGTTATTTTTAAACAGGCAGCAGTCAGCTTGCCCTGAAAGCAGGAACTTGTCGTACTGTGGGCAGGCTGCTGGGCTCCAGGCTAATTACCTGACGATTTTTTTTTTTTCTTTCTCAGATGAAACCCACAGCTTACTTTGGATGGAGAAACTATGTCTAGACCCTGGATTCTGACTTTAGTGTGGGGCCTTTGGCTAGCATTTTCCTACCTTTCTGCCTTTCTCCTAAATGTTGCAGTAACAAATGCCTCCGGCGGGTAATAGCGTTTAAAACCCAGCGCACAGTTCTCCCAGCTCATGCTACCTCACTGAAGCACGAGTACCACCATTGACACTTGACATGGATGCTCTGTGCCCCACAGAGTTCCAGGATCTCCGTCACATGTGTCCAAAGGAGAACCAAACCACCAAGAATTTGACCCACCCAAGTTTATAACTCTTAGAACAAGCAGAGTGCCAAGGAGTCTACACAGCCACACCTGCCTAGCATAACTGTGACGAGGTTGGCAGATGGCTATGAATTATAAATATTTATAACCAGAAACTTTGAAAATCTGCACAGAAAAAAGGGTGGGGTTTTTTATTAAATATGTTAAGCATGTTTTTTTTTCTACAATGACAAATAGAGTCTATTTGTGTTGTGTGGATATTAATATTGTACTATAATGTTGGAGGGGGGCAAGACAACAGAGAAATCCAGATTCTGGAACCTCCTTCATTACACACCTCTGCAATGAAGCCCTGATGTTCTCAAGGAAAACATGCAGTTGTTTGAGAGCCGAACATGGATTCAGTCATGTCGACCGTGACCATGGAGATTTATTCTGCTAGTGTGTGTACAGTCATGGAGTATCCAGAGAGGAAACATCTGCATATTCCTCAAAGGGAGGTTCCCCTAAGCACTACATGTGGGAGGCAGGTAGAGCAGACCCTACTGAAGTGGAAACTTTCTTTGGAAAGTTAGTTATGTCAAATGATGGTTTGCTGGGGCACAGAGGTGAAAAGATGTCTTGCTAAAGCAGACATGGAAAATAATATTTTCTCAAAGCAGACATAGGTGAAAGGATGTTTGATACAGCAAACACGTGAAAGGACCCTTGATGAAGGAGTATAAATATGACCCCACAGACAGTGGGGGATGAGCACTGAGCCTTGGTTTGGTTTGCTCTGCCTCATTATTCTTCACTAAAGGCAGGCATGTATTTGTTTGCCTTACATAGCATTATTGAACTCAGCTTGTGGTAACGCTGCCATTGAGAGAAACTCATCCAAGAACTGCTCGTGAGGTTCCTGTGGCAGCTTTAGGCCGGTTGGTGAGCCTGGTGGTTTCTTCAGGATTGAACAGCAGCTGCTTGGAGTCTGCTTGCTGACAGGACTGGACTGCAGCTGCAGGTTCATGCCTGGGCTCTGCCTTCCTAAAGGACTGGTCTGCAGCTGTTGAGTCCTATTTGGCGTTTGCTATGGGATTGAACTGCTGCCCAAGAAGATCAAGCTTGCCACCAAGGAACTGTTGCTGAACGGGTCCACTTCCCCCATATCCTAATGACTTTTCTCTTCCACTACCTCTGCTGGGTGGTGGGCTAGAGGAGAGATTGAACCCTTAGTAAAAGCAGGTTGCAAAAAATGTATGCCTACATCCTATAGGTTTTCCTTTCAGCTACACACCACCAACACAGCAAGTCTGTGCCTTTCTTTTCTTGGAGAAGCTTTGAGGGTTCCTTTGACAACATGACTTCTTCCCTTTACATGAGTTCATTTAAAAATAATGTGTTGCGTACAGGTAGATGAGATACGTTGAGAGCAGGATTTAGCCACAGAAAGATCTCACCTCTTACAGTTAATCTAAAGCAGCTGAGATTTTATTTAAAGGGAAATTTGAAGTTTCATTAAAGCAATGATCAGGTCAGCCTTGAGGAGAAAACAAGAACAAAGCCATGTGTAATCAGCCCTGCTGGCCATCTTCACACCTACTCAAGCGCAATAGCTCCAGAGACTTACATCTGTTCCATTTTAAGATATGATGTAATACACAAAATACTCCTTTCCCTCAAATGAGAAAGCACAGCAGCATTTTATGACAGTTGAAGACTCAAATAATCACCAGAAATACTCTCAGCAGATCTGCCATATAGGCACTTAAACAATGGCTGAGATTACAGTTTAAAAATAAACATGCCACTTGCTATGTGTCCTGATAGGGTTTTTATTTGGAAGCATGGGGATGAAGGGAGGCACTGGAGTATAGATATTATACCATCTGGTTTTATTCAACATAGTAATAAAAACGAGACTAGTCAGTAAGACCTGCAGCATGAAGCTAGCACTCCAGAGACATAGGAATAAAATAAATAAATAAAACAAAACAAAAAGACCTATAACCCAAAATTTCTATGTGATAGAGCATTTGAACGCCTAGCTTTGGGAACCAGGAACTCCTGTGTCTAACACAGGTTAACATGAGGGCTGTGCCTGAAGGAGGAATCTGTGAAGTCTCTTTAAATCTTTGTTATCTGTGAGACCATAGTTCATAGTGGGAGACAATAAATGATGGCTATGATCCAATCCTGCCAGCTGCCTGTTTTTGTAAATAAAGTTTTCTTGGAAGGTAGTCAAACTTACTGTCTCTAGCGGCAACCTGGGCCAACCACAACATTAAGAAGCAGCAACAGGAGTTTTTGTCTTGGATTGCAAAATTCTAAGAGGTGTGTTTTATGTCCCTTTAGAGTAAAACTTGGCCAAGTCCTCATCTATGAACTAGACATGATTTGGTAAGTGTTTGGTGCATGGAAGCTGTTAGCATGGAATCAGTCATTACTCAAGTAAGGGGCTGGTGTGCTATAAGCCAGGAATTAAGCTTATTTTCAATCATGGAATCAGGTGGGAATATCTCAGGAGAAGCTCTCCCACAAAGGGCTTCCTTCACTTGGGAGACACTGAAGAATCTCAACTGGTTCTTTATGGAAAACTGGCCCAAGGTAAGTACTATTAAAGGAAACTAAGATACCATTTCTCACCAAATGGCAGGTGTGTGTGTGGGGGGGAATCTCAAGAATGACAGCATATTCAGACACCAGAGAAACTGCCATATTTGTCTGATGGGAACAATGGTGCTGACTTACAGGGGGTAATTTGGGAGTTGGTATTCTTTTTTTTATATATATATATATTTTTTTATTACGTATTTTCCTCAATTACATTTCCAATGCTATCCCAAAAGTCCCCCATGCCCTACCCCCCCCACTCCCCTACCTACCCATTCCCACTTTTTGGCCCTGGCGTTCCCCTGTTCTGGGGCATATAAAGTTTGCATGTCCAATAGGCCTCTCTTTCCAGTGATGGCCAACTAGGCCATCTTTTGATACATATGCAGCTAGAGTCAAGAGCTCCGGGGTACTGGTTAGTTCATAATGTTGTTCCACCTACAGGGTTGCAGATCTCTTTAGCTCCTTGGATACTTCCTCTAGCTCCTCCATTGGGGGCCCTGTGATCCATCCAATAGCTGACTGTGAGCATCCACTTCTGTGTTATTCTTACCAGTATTGTGTGTGCATCTGCTCCCTCACTGTACACAGTGAGTCTATCCTCAAGATATTTGGCAAAATATAGATGTGTGTAAGGCTATTCATGGTAGTCTTTTGGTGTATGTGTGTGTGTGTGTGTGTGTGTGTGTGTGATAGTGTTCCTTGTCAACTTGACAGAATCCATGCTCATCTGGGAACATAGTCTCTGGCCATGGCTATGAGTAATTATTTTAATTGGGTTAACTAAGAAGGAAAGACCCAGGCTAAAATTGGGCAATACTATCCTCTGGGCCTCCAGTCATGGCGTGCATAAAACAGAGAAAGCAAGCTGACCATGATCATTCCTTCTCCTCTGTAGTGACTGTAGATCTGATGTGGACAGCTGGCTCAAGCACCTACCTCCTTGACTTCTCCATAAAGGACTATCGCTTGAACCAGGAGGTAGAATGAATACTTTTTGTCGTAAATTGCTTCGGTTGAAGCATTTTGTCACAGGAAAAGAAAACTTTGACCATCTCTAGGAGTAGAAAGGCTGGAAATATTATAGGTTCAAAGGTCAGCTTAGCCACTGGAGTTACACCAACCAATAAACCAAATTTGGCATATTACCATTAAAAGAGAAGAAAACAATTTCAAACAGCAGTAGTTTACAGTCTTCCAATCACACCTATCAGTGGAACATGAAATTAAGACACACAAGTCTGAAAAGTACGTCTCCACAGTCTGATTATTGCTATCTTGTTAGTATTATCTTGAAAGTAAAATGTGCATTTTGAAATAAAGCAAGTTTAAGGGTCAATATCTACAGTAAGCAAGGTAAAAGTCAATAACCAGGAAAGCTAAAACCTTCCAAAGGCTACACTTGAGTTAGAAATATTCTAAACTTAGCATTATGTTTCTTAGAAAGTATGTTTCCTCACTCCAGCTACTGGTAGGACCCAGAATCAATGATACCCCAGACCTGAGTCTCTAGAGTTCAGATGTGGTTTCAAAGAACCATTCCTCAGGAGAGATACAGGGCTTTTAGAGGAACAGATGGACATGATCTGGGCCAATGTGAGACAGCTCACTGTGACAGAAACCATGAAGCTCAACAGATCTGTCAGGACAGAAAGATGATGTGGAACTATTCCCAAATGCTAACAGGACATCGTAGGTAGAATAAGAACCTATGCACCCTTGCAGAAAGATCCGTGATACTTAGTGTTCTGTAAGACAATTGACAGGTCCAGTTTCTCCAAAAGTCAGTGGGGAAGAAAAGAAGCCAGGAAGAATTATGGAACATTAATCTAAATAAAGAAGCTATCCAAACCAAGAAAATTGCCATTTTTCATGGGATCAGGAAATTTAAATATTGAGTGGGCCTTAAGCGATCCTAAGACTCACTCCCTATTTTGCAGCGTTAGGAATGGCACCAGTGTTATAGTTCTGGAAGAAAATGTCCCTCTGCTGCTTCCGAGATGGCAGAAATGACACAATGCTAGAGACTTTCTTTAATATATTTGAGGGGGAGGAAGGAGAGAGAGAGGGAGAAAAAGATAGGGAAGGATGCAGGAAGGGAGAGGGAGAGACAAACAGAGACAGAAGACACAGAAAGAATGGTGTCTTGCTGAAGCTGAGTGGTAGAGATGGTACATCTACTTTGCTATTTTTCCTGCTTTGGGTGTGCCGAAAAAATTTCATAATTTGAAAGAAAAGTCAAAAAGAAGAGGCTGTGGCAGAGACTCCACACTGCATCCTTCCCTATCTCTGTGGAGTTGGCTGTCCCTCCCTAGTACCCTCCCACTCTCCTCTCTGATATCCTTAGGAGCTAACCATAAGAAGTTACAGGAGACTAAACCGCGTTAGTGCTGGGGGAGGAGACATGCGTATCTGGAAATAGACAAATCTTTCTAATCTGCTTACAAAGATGGCAAAGCTAATGCTGTCACTCACAGAGGGCCTGGTAAGGACTGTCTTCTGTCACTACTGAAAAAATGAAGTATTTTAAGCACTTTATTATTTCCTCTGTATGTTTTCAGCACTCTGTTGACTTGATCCATCAAATTTTAAAAAAATCATTAGTTAGAAATGGCTTTTGAAACAATATAAAATCACTTCTCTCTGATTCAATGGCTATATCCATGTTAAAAGTTTTGTATTAGATGCGGTATGTTCCTGGGAGAAAGCCATTTGCTCTGTGCCTTTCAGTTCTAAGGACAGGTAGCTCAACTGAGCACCACTGAGTAGATACTGCAGCCACCTTCCCAAAGCCACTGGGAGTCATCTCCTTGTGTTTCAGGAAGATGTAGTTTCAGAAATGCTTAGGAGCAGGTGACAGGATCTCAGCATCATCTTAGAGCTGGTAAGATGCATATGCTTTAACAATTGTGAACAATCCATATAAATACAGATGTATTTGTATTAAAACAAGTGTATAGAGACAACAGCAGGTCAACTTTACCTGCTAGAACTCTTCGGTTATAGAACTAACCTTTCAGAGTGTTCTGTAGCTCAAGCTTTCGCACATCAGCACTCAATTTCTTCTTTATTTCCCTCTTTATACACATGGGGGTTTTATTTGTATTTTATGTTTTGTTATTTTGAAACAAGTTTCCATGTGATCCGGAATAGCCCTAATCTTACCATGTAAGGTAAGGCCACTGAAGCGAGCCTTTAACTGTCGATCTTCCTGCCGGCCTCAGTCTCTTAAGTATTAAAATTACTAGGCAAAGATTTTATAAAACAAAGCACTAACCTTAGAAAGACAGTGAGGCAAGAGACAGAAGGTAACATCATTTCCAAGGCTACCAAGTCACAGGAGCCAGGGCAACCCTATTGGTTCACCATGGAAAAATCCACAAGAATAAAATGGGACAGTAGTGGCTAAATGTGCTACCCTGGCTTACCTTTCAAAGCCAATCTGCCGGAAGGTCTTTTCCCATGTTGAGCCTGCAAGGTAAAGAGACCAGAGTCAGCATAGTCATGGACTCATTGTCACTCTGCTGCTTCCATCAATGTCATCTCTGCCACATCCAGTCTGCACATGGCCTTTGTGCAGAATATTAAATTCATCATATCAAATATTCATCATTCCTTCCTAATGCAAACATTTGAAGTCTTCACTCATGGTTTTAGCTCAGTTAAATTAAACACTGTAATACAGCACCGGTGTTTATCTCTCCTATCAGATTGTAATTTTGTACTTGACCACCGCCGCCGACCCCCAAAAGACTCTCCAGCTTCTTGTAGCCCACCATTTGGCTCTTCTCCCACGAGATGAGTTTTTCTGGATGCATCAAATGTTACAAAAGCAAAATCAGACAAATGGGATTGCATTAGACTGACGTTTGCAAGCAATCACAGTCCAGACATCTCAGTTGAGAAAAACACGAGTCCCAGTCTCATTAAAAATAATGAAATGGGGTTTGGAAGATGGCTGAGTCCCTAAGAGTATTTGCTGTGTGAACATGAGAACCAGAGACAGGATCCACATAACCCACAAAATTGCTAACACTTACTAAATACTATTCTAGTAGACATTGTGCATGTGCTGAAGTTAAGGGTTTGTTGATAATCTACAGTGTTTTTACAGTTTTATTTTAGACACTATGGGAAATAGTTCCCCAACTGGCCCCTAGTTAGTAAGTTGTGTGCGTACCAGCTAATGACCAAAAAAGATTATTTCAGGTTGTTTACTGATGGTTTATGCTGAAAACCTAAGTGGAGATGTCAGCCTTGAGTCTCTGGAGGCTGCCAAGAAGATGTTCACAAATCCAATGAAACTAGCTAGACTGGCACTGACTCTCTTGATAACTCTGTCTCAAATACTTTATCTTCAAATCACCACACAGATGTCCAGAGGGCAGGGAAGCTTCCTGGAGGACAGGCGATTACACAGGACTAAGGAACCCCAAGGGTTGTCTGGACTAATCTCAAGAGAGGTTGAATTCGTCTTGAGAGTCCATTAAGACAGTGCTTCACCAGGAGGCCAGGTCTATGTTAACTGGTCACAATGGAGTGTTTTAGATAATTTTAAAAATACACAGTGGAAGCCTAAGTTTCAAGGAGGAATGGCATACTGATTTAAGTGACATTCAGATGCATTTTCTGGAATGACATCACTGGGACACTGCTGAGTTCCAATTTGCTCCTTGAGTGGGACTTAAATTAAACGAGGCCAGGGATTTCTCTTGGCCTCCAACCCAGAGAATTGGGCTGCATATAAATAACTTTCGTTCTGTGAATGTCATGCAAGACAATGGAGGATCCTTTTCACAGGAATTCTTTGAAGATGACCTACTCCAGAACTCCTACCAGTAAGACAGTGGTGTAGAATACATGCCAGTTAGTAGAAATCAAGTGCTCCAGCTGGCCACTGCCTGGACCTAATTATAAGAATGATGATTCCTGTCTGAGGGTAAAACTGATAATCAAGGCGAACTAGGGGTTGATAGAACAAGATGCATCTTGATCTTCCCAATTTCTGCTTCCAATGAAAACCAAAGTACAGTAATTTCCCTCTACCTTCACTGTTTTTTCTGTATCTTCTCGATGTACTCTCAGGCTTATTTTTCTTCTAATTCTAAGAAAATCCTTTTTCCTAATTGATGTAATTTACCATCAAGGTAAAATTAAAATGCAAGTGATGGTGAACACGTAGCTTTCAGTAAGAAATAGGCCCTAAGTGATTTCCATAAAATGTAAATTTAATCAAACAGTCAAGATAAGGTCCTGCATGGTCTTTGGCTCAAGCCATCTGGTACAGTTTGGAAAAATCGAGGTGGCTCCACTGATCCATGCATCATGGAGACAGTAGAAGACCTTCTGTCAGTTCTGCAGTATCTCGAGGCCCTTCACATCACAGGCTCATCCACTTCTGCTGTTGGTACTCGTGCACCATCTGCATGTGCTAGAAATGGGTCCGGATACATTAAAATATGGTTTCTGCCCTTCAGCCCCAACTACATTAGAGGTTTGGGTTTTTATGTCCTTGGTGAGCACTTAGCCATGATAAAACAAGAATTTCTCAATAAATGAAACAGACATACCCAGATCCTTTGGCACAGAGAATATTTTTGGCAGCTCATTATGCAGTTGCTGAAGAATTCTTTTAAAGCCATTAGCCATGGTCTACAGCAGTAAACTGATATTATTCGCCTTTGCCAAAGCAGCCCCACATGTCAAAAACAGCAGAGAAAACAAAAGCACACGGCCAACTTCCTCGATTGAACACTTTTCAAATGAGATTTACAGGGGTCCCTCACCTGTGGTTTTCCATGGTATGGTACCAGGAACCCACAGTCATCTGTGGTCTAAAATATTAAATGGAAAATTCCAGAAATAAATGGCTCACAAGTTTTAAATGACTTTCATTACAGTAGATTGCCATAATTATTCTATTTTATGAGCTGTTATTGTCCTTAACCTTATTGAGTCTCATGTAGAAGTAATGTGTTATCAGAAGTGTGTATACAAGCAAAAATGCAGAAGTTGTAGGGCTTTTTGCTATTCTCATCTTAGCATCTACTGGGAGTCTTAGAACAAGTGCCCATGGGTAAGGAGGGTCACTGTACCTGAGAGAAGGCTAAAAGGCAAATCACAGAAAGAAACCGTTTACATCCAGGAGGAGATAAATTCACATCAGAGCGGTTTGGTTTTATTCTCAATCTTGGATGGTGTAATTAGAAATCATGAATTATGATTCTTCACATTTAAAGAGTGCTCATTAGTGCACCGACATCCTAATCAACACAATTGTAATCTAGAGCGGAAGATGGTAGAGAATGGATGGAGTTACGCTGTAGTCTATTGCGATTCACTTGAGAAGGAAGTTCCTGTATCCGACCTGAGTATTCCCTAGGTGATGAGACTCCATAATACCTCCAAGGCCTCTTAGCATTGGCTCTTGGGAGGCAGCTCCCCAAAGAACATTTTAGCAACTGCTCCTTTCATGCAAAGAATATTCTACCTCTTTATTCTCATCCTATAGCTTGGTCTGCTTATTATCTTTTTTAAAAATTACATAGAGTTTTACAAATTATTTGTGTGTTTGTGTGTGTTTCTGGGAAGGAGCATGTGCACACCACAGGACAAGTGTGGCGGTCAGTGGACCACTTGTGGAGTTGGCTACCTCTTTCCAACATGTACATGCTGGGGTTCAAACTCCTGTCAGCAGGCTTAGTGCAATGGCTTTCCCCTGCTTATCCTTTTGACCATCCTCTTATTAGTAAGACTTTATTGTTTTCAAAATGGATTATTTTCTTTTTTTTTTAATTCAGTGGTTTTCTTTTTTTTTAAGATTTATTTATTTATTATATGTAAGTACACTGTATTTGTCTTCAGACACTCCAGAAGAGGGAATCAGATCTCATTACGGATGGTTGTGAGCCACCATGTGGTTGCTGGGATTTGAACTCCGGACCTTTGGAAGAGCAATCGGGTGCTCTTACCCACTGAGCCATCTCACCAGCCCAAAATGGATTATTTTCATGCAGTATATTTTGACTAGGTTTCCCATCCCAAACTCCTTCCAGATCCTCTTCAGACACCCAAATCCACAGCCTGCATTACTGTTTTTCCTTCTTTCCTTCCTTCCTTCCTCCCTTCCTCCCTTCCCTTCCCTTCCCTTCCCTTTCCCTTCCCTTCCCTTCCCTTCCCTTCCCTTCCCTTCCCTTCCCTTCCCTTCCCTTCCCTTTCCCTTCCCTTTCCCTTCCCTTTCCCTTCCCTTTCCCTTCCCTTTCCCTTCCCTTTCCCTTCCCTTTCCCTTTCCCTTCCCTTTCCCTTCCCTTTCCCTTCCCTTTCCCTTCCCTTTCCTTTCCCTTTCCCTTCCCTTTCCCTTCCCTTTCCCTTCCCTTTCCCTTCCCTTTCCCTTCCCTTTCCCTTCCCTTTCCCTTCCCTTTCCCTTCCCTTCCCTTTCTCTCTCTCTTTTTGTTCCTCTTTATCTTTCTTTCTTCCAAATACAAACAAGCATCTAAAACAACAACAAAAACAATAAAATAAAAACAAGCAAACAAACTAGAATTAGACAAAATAAACAAACAAATGGGGTAGGCAAAGAAGAAGCACAAGACACACATATACACCTGCTGTGGCACACACATTTGCACACAAAGAAACCTCATAAAAATAACAGGTACCTGTAAGGTTTAAAACAAAACAGAATGCCCAGACAAAGCCTTGTGAGAGAAAGAAGCAAAACACTTCCCAGTTTTGTGTTGGCCACCTACACCCTGGGGCTTCCCCTGGTAGCTCTAGTGAGATTCCATGGGAAAATTAACCTTTACTTTCCAGTAGTTATCAATTGGAGATAACTTCTGGGTTAGGGATGGGAACTTGTGTCCACTTCTCTTCTCAGCACTGGGATCCCATCTGGCATAGCCCAGTGCAGGCCTTGTGCATGCTGCCACAGTCTCTGTGAGTTCATGACCTCATTTGTCCATCAGTCCTGCAGTGTTTAGAAGGCCTTGTTTCCTTGATGTCCTCCATCTCTGCTGACTCTTACAGTCTTTCCACCCCTCTCTTCCACAGAGGACCCTGAACCCTAAGGGGAGGGATTTGATGGAGTCATCATCCAATTTTGGATTGAGTGTTGTGAGGTCTCTTACTCTCTGTATATTGTCTCACTGTGGCTTCCTGGGTTTGTTCCCATCTGCTGTGGGAGGACACTCTCTGATGATGGCAACACAAGGCCCTGATCTATGAGTAGAGCAGATGTTGTTAGAAGTCATTTTTTTGAGACTTAATTGATTATTAACTTCTGATTTGAAATTTTCTTCAAAATGGCTAGAAATTCTTAAAAGTGCCTTCATCATTAGCTGTATGGTCTTTGTTTGCCCCTAAGTTAACTGCTTACATCATTAAACCTACACAAAGTCCTTGTCCTATATGTATTCTCTAAGTAAATTTCCTTGAACAGCCACCAAAATCAGTACTATTATTCTATCCTATGTTTATGTGAGAAAATAGAGACCTAAGTTAATGTCAACTTCTCCCTACCTTGTCAAGTGTCGGGCACTGTATCCGGGTCTTGCCTTACTTGACAGCTTGGGTGCTTGATCCAGATTCCACTTGATGGAGTCCCCTTAATGGCTTTAGTAGCTATCGACAGCCTTCAGCTGTCAACTCATTCTGCCTCACAATGTGAGGGACCCCATCATGCTATGATGCAGCCAAAGGCTGCTCCACACCATGCCATTGGACTTCCCAGGCTGCAGAGGCAGGAGTTGTTTCTCTCTCTCTCTCTCTCTCTCTCTCTCTCTCTCTCTCTCTCTCTCTCTCTCTATCTCTCTCTCTCTGAAGCTGTAGAACTCTATCTGAAGAGAGGCATGCTCTATCTAATGACCACTCTGTTTCTGCTTGTCTCTGTTTCCTCAGAGAAGTCACCCCCAGGTCTTCTTCTTGACCTGACGATCAGAGAATTTCCACACAATGTTATTATTTTTTTCATAAGCTGTCAGAAAATCAAGATTCTCCACCTATGCACCACTGGCAGCTCCCTTCATCACTGTGTCTCCTCATCGATTCTTTCAACCAACGTCTTACTCAAATTACAGAGAAAAGTAACTCAGTGTTCCTTCTAGTTTCAGGATGTAACAACACCATTAAAAAATGTGTCCCGGCACAGCGTATCTTTCCTCTAGTTATACCAAATGTGTCTCAGGCACTGAAGTGATTTGAACTTAAGCCTGTCTCTGCTCTTTAGAAATAACTAGCAGAAACGGAGCCATAACCCACAGAGTGATGGGTTCTGCAAGCGCATGCCTATAAAACAGGAGGGTTTTCATATGCCATAGGGGCTTTCAGGCGGGCAGACGTGCCACCTGGCATAGCAGTTAGTCAGAAAGCTCTCTCAAGGACCAGGAAATTGTTCACATACAGTCTCTGCCAGAGGCTTCATTTACATCATTTTTTTTAACTCTTGAAAGGAAAATACTTTCAAACCTCGTTTAAAAGAAAGCCATGATTAACCATCAATACAATATGAAATTGTAAGAGAGAAGTAGAGTTTTCTTTCATTTGACCAAAATCGACATTCAAAGTATTCTACAATGAGATGCAAATTCCCTCATTAAATAATGGATTAAAATTAAACCTTTGACTTCTGGTTTAAAATAGAAACTGGACTGGCAGTTTGAAATGTGTCCCTTTGTAGTAGTTTGTAAACATATGGAAAACTATGTGTCTGTCTGTGTGTGTGTGTCTGTGTGTGTGTCTGTGTGTGTGTCTGTGTGTGTGTGTCTGTCTGTGTGTGTATCTTTGTGTGTGTATGTGTGTGTCTGTGTGTGTGTCTGTGTGTGTGTCTCTGTGTGTGTATGTGTGTATGTGTGTCTGTCTGTGTGTGTGTGGAGGTGAGGTGTACATCATCTTTCAAGAATCATAGAATGTTTACGAGCACATCGATCTCACTGACCTATGCTGTTCATATTCTAATATTTTCTGTATGTCTCCCATAGAAACTAAGCAAATCCTCTGCTCTTACAGAGGTCCAAATACACTTCTTCCTTTTCCTCACTAATTTAGAAACACCAGCTTTAGTATAAGGAGCTGATCCAACCACCCTGTGCACATAGATGCTTTACTTTGAAGAAGCCACATGTGTTTCACATCAACATCATCATCACCCTTTCTTCCCCTGACCTCCCCTCTTCCCTCCCTTTCCACATCCAATCACACACCCGTATATAATTAGGCAAAAGGGGAAGAGTATGTTTGGGAATTGATGTGCAGGGAGGACCCCCATGGGATTGTATCTTCGGAGAAATAACGGACTTGCCAAATAAAGAAGTTATAAGAAGGATTATGAGCTGACAATTCCTGGAAAGTCCCCAACGTGAACAATGGAAACAACCCAAAAAAGCAGCAAACACAAAGGCTTTAAGAGAACTTAAACGCAGTGGCCATTATGTATCTTCCATGTATATGTGGACACAGAGCAATGAGAAACTGAGACATACAGTCCTTATGCGGATTAGGAAAATTGCAGTTGACATGTTGTCACAACCTATTCATGCCCATGACGTTAGCATGGCTTTCTATTCTTTACGTATCTGCTTCAGCCAGAATGTTTACATTTCTTTTATCACAAAATGGTCAAAAATAGAATCTGGAGAAAATCCACATTTAGAAAGCAAGTTCAGAGGAGAAAATTCGGATTTTAAAAGGGAGGCACAAGACTGTGAAGGGGGAAGGTTTTTTTTGGAATGAGTGGTCAAGTTTAGGGAGAGCTGATGATGTCTCTGGGATCTCTGGAGGAAACCAGTGAATCAAAGCAGAGAAGTTTAAGCAGAGCCCAGGAACCGATCCTCTGGTAGAGCAGCTGGTGGTAGAAGACCTGGCTCCCTGGCTTCCATCCCCTGTGCTCCAAAATGAAAGGAAGATTTCAGTAGAATGTTGGCAAAGGGAGTGGGAAAGAATAGTTTTGAGAGTGGTGCAAAGTTGAACGGAGGAAAGAAGGACAGATTTCTATTTTTAAGGTCAAGTTCAATAGAACTGTCAAGAGATGATGGACCAAGTGGGAGTAGGTGGTACCACTGAAATATGAGCAGGGGTGATGGGTAATGTGGTCCTCCAGATGTGGTATGTGAGTACCTTCATTGATCACAAGGAATGCAAAAGGCTGAGCAGAGGCTGACGACCCAGAGAGGAAGGGAGGTCCCAATTCCTCATCAGTAGAGAGGTCAGACTCACCATGGGCAGAGGAGTATGCCTTCCTTAGATAGAGGAAACCAGAAAGATGGCTGTAGTAATGTATACTACATCATAATACTATAAATGGAAGGGATGAGCTGGGAGCTCAGACTGTCCACGCAGAACAATTGCTGTGATATATAAGAAAGGTTCCTGGTGGATTGCATATTTGAATAAATATTGTTGGGCATAATCTAAATGCTGGTTACTATTTGCAGAGAACCATGATATATAGAGAACCACCATTAGGCAAAAGTAAGTCAACATTTTAGTTGATATAGAAACGTCCTAAGCATTTCTTAGGGCTGGGCTGCTTCTGTAAGGCCTCCGTGGTACTCTCTAAAATCTACCTTAAAACAAAGCAAAACAAAACAAAACAAAACCTCGTGATATCCATCGCTAGATTTGTCTTCTGCCTGTTTCTAATCAAAGTTAACTTCAGAAGACATTTCCAATAACTGTATTTCAACTTATTTCAAAGCCAGGTGCATGGGAGTTTGATAAGTCTCCTAAGTATTACACATACTCAGAAAACCGACCTCAGGCTTTTACCACACTTACCATATGGTGTCTGAGTTCTCAAGCAGATGTGGGATTCTAAGGTTCCTGCATGAGACTCTGCTGTGCGTGTGTGAACTCCACAAGATGATGTGTGATAAAAGTGAGATGAAAGAAAAACAAATGGGCAATGAACTTGGTAGATGAAAGTCACCGAAAAGTGCAAATTATAACCTATTCCTGACCACTCTTCTTTGTTGATGCACTTTCTTTCAGGAGTGGAGGCAGGCAACTCGTGAGCAACCTTGACTTTGTCCAGCCTATCAGAGGAAAGGCTGGATCCAGGGAGAGCCCTTGTGGAGAAGCCTTTATGACAAGCAACAGAAGCCTTGCAGTATTGATCTTGTATGACACGACATCCTAAGAGTGAATATTGGATTCACATGTCCTTTCTTTTTTAGGCTTCCATATGAAACTCTTCAGAGGCTGTTAGCAACTTAGCTTTCACAGCTTTCTTCAATAGTTTGTGGCTGCCTATGCCTTGAGTCAATTATAAACATGGAGTTGATAGCTTGTGTATTGGTTCCAGCAATCACTGAACGCCATTAATCAAGTAAGTACCTGAAATTCTGGCAGGGCAGATGACAATGATTTAACTCTTGTGGAAAAATGATTTTGGATTTGTATCTGTATACCACACCTTGCTATGAGTCGGCTACCATATTGGGGCACACACTATAGGTCCGGCCTCTCCAGAAGGAAATCAATACAACTCTAATGTCTTTGCACAACTACAATGAAAATGTCTGTGTCATCTCTCACACAATGTGGGTTATAGTTAAAAAGCCACAAATACAAGATTTTTGGCTAGGATTATTTTTTAGTCTTTATTTTTATTTATGTGTATGTGTGTAACTTGTGTGAATGAATGCCACGTGTGTTCTGAAACTCATGGAAGTGAGTAAAGGGTGTCAAATCCCCTGGAGCTGAAGTTACAGGCGATTGTGAGCTGTTCAGTGCAGGTTGTAGGAACCAAATGTAAAGCCCTGTGCAAAAACAGTAGGCCCTTTTAACAGCTGAGCAATTCTCTAGCCCCCTCAGCTAGTATTTTTTTAAAGAGTTGTTAATTTTTATTTTATTTGAATCTTTTGCCTGCACGAATGTAAGTACACTGCATATGATCCTGGTTCCTATAGGGAGTAGAAGGAGCCAGATCTCCTATAGGGAGTAGAAGGAGCCAGATCTCCTATAGGGAGTAGAAGGAGCCAGATCTCCTATAGGGAGTAGAAGGAGCCAGATCTCCTATAGGGAGTAGAAGGAGCCAGAGCTCTTATAGGGAGTAGAAGGAGCCAGATCTCCTGCAACTGGAGTTACAGACAGTTGCACGCTGTCATATAGGTGCTGGAAACGGAACCCTGTGCTTCTGGAAGAGCATCAAGTGCTCTTAATCACTGAGCCATCTCTCCAGTTCTCAGAAAGAATTTTAAGTGAATAAGACTGCAATACAGTCAGTGATCCACAACCTTAGGACAATACAATCCAATTTTCTCTCTTACCTCTGCATTCTAACACAACACAGTACACACACACATACACACACAAACACACACCACTCTTAAGCAAAGCTATTTATCAAGGTTTGTATTTTGAAATGAAGGAAAAAGCTTTGCCACCTTTTCTTTGTATTTTAGCATATCACTATGTTCCGTGGCTTCAGTTAATTTTCCTTATGTCATAAACTTTTCCTTTTAGTGTATGTTTGCCAATACTCTCCTAGGTTATCTTACAGGAAACGCATAGAAAGCCTCAGGTCAAAGGAACAAACTGCACTTGCTTAAATGTGAGTTCTTCATCAAGAGCACACCAGGCCTATCACTGTGTTCAGCCTGGTGTTTATGAAGCTGTTCTTCATGTGAGAACATGAATCAAATCTTGGAGATCCTGCAGGCAGAAACCGGAAGCAGCCCTGCCCTGCCAGCTTTCTGTGTGTGTGTCAACGGAGGAAACGCTGGGGCAATGAGCAGAGGTAAGGTTGGCCAGCGTGCCTTAGAGAGCAATCATATCTGCTCAATCCAAGCACACTTCCATCCTCTTGAGAGAAGAAGAAAATAGAATATAACGATTTCCCCTTCTCTTGTTTGCACACTCTTGTGGCGCTCCGACTTTCAGTGGAGGGTTCTTAGATTTTGATCTGATGACCGATTCCTCCTTACTGTCCCTTCTGGCAGCTTACATAGAGTGACAGTTTTCTCATATGACTTTGTTTATATGAAGCAAAAAATTCCAAATCGCAGGTAGCACGTGTCACATGTGTTCGCTTACAAAAACAAATAGAACAACACAGGAGACACTGACACCCTCAATGACATGAAAACAAAAATCCACAAGCATAAATTTGACTTGCAAAAGGTGACTTAAATTCTCCACATCCGAGTCAAATGCAGACAGAACAGCATGGTGCTGACTTATCCAACAGAGGCCCCAGGTGCTTTACAGTTCTCCAATTTTAATGTAATTGATAATAGTCACTCAATCTATTAATTAACTGTATGTAAAAATTTCATTGCTTATCACACTTTCAAACAATGTTATTTCAAGATTGTTTTAGTGTTGGGAGCACTGCCGAAATGCTTAATTCTAAATTATTTTAATTAGCTTTGCTGTTAGGAGTTGGGTATCATGTCTGAATGAAAAGTCAAGGACTATTGTGAACAGCGATGTCCAATATATATTTTCCTTATAGATATAAGGAAAACATGGTATGGTTGTGCAATGGAACACTAAGGACCCCCCAAAAGAGTGTGCTGCCATCTGCTGTGAATAAACATGGTGATCATTGTGAAGTGAAACAGATCAAGGCACCAGAAGACACACTCCTACAGTCTCACTCATATGTGGGATCTCAACAAGTGGAGGCCACAGAAACAGAAGGTGGGAGCATGGTACCAAGACACAGGAAAGAGGAGAGAGAAGTGGGGATGGTGAGAGATTGGTTAAGAGGATGGCCATGGTTAACAATATTGTATCATATAATTCATGGGAACACAGTTTACTAGGGAACAGGTCATTGCGATCATAAGGCTACGTGTGTGTGTGTATGTATGTAGATATATATGTGTATATACATACATTCATACATACATACAAAGGTATATACATACAAGAGATATACAATGGAAAAATGAAGATAAAAGTCAAAATGCAATAATTTATATGAAAAGGAAGTTCCTGTATGTTAGTAAATGTTCATATTCTCCCTGGCTTTGTCTCTGTCTCTGTCTGTCTGTCTCTCTCTCTCTGTCTCTCATCTCCAGACTTGCGGTGAGGGTGGACTACAATCTGAATTGCCTTTTATGGCATCCTTCATTCTTTCTCAGCCATACCCACAGCCCAAGTTGGCTTGATGGCTCTGAGGTATGGATTTCTGCCTTTCCATCATCAGGACACCTTTCCTAGCCAAACTTCCCTCTGTGGATCGGTTTGTTTGCCCATCCGAGTCAGGGAACAGGGACCGTTCACCTTTCAGGGCTGGGAGCACCTGAGAAGCTGGCTGGCTTCTCTAAAGCTGGATGTGCTGGAGTCTGGCAGGTACTTGAGGTCTTCATAAGTCGGTTCTGGGAATCCATCCTCACAGCCTAGACTCACCTATAGTCAGAGTCCTGACCACACAGATATCTCTAAATCCTAAACCCCAGTCCTTTCCCGTGGGGTTTGTTGTTACTTGTTTGTGGTACACCAATAAGGGTCTAATGGTTGCTCTTGACTGTCAACTTGACTAGAGAGTCTTCGTGGGGGAACGGTCTACATCAGGTTGGCCTTGGGACGTGTCTGTGGAGAATCGTCTTTGTTGTATTAGTTGAAGTAAGACCACCTCCTCCCTCCCCCAGTGTGGATGACATCATTCCTGATGTTTGCCTTCTAGAGTGTGTAAGAGCAAAGACGTTAAGCTGAGCAATAGTAAGTGTGCGCGCACTCATCCTCTCTTGCCTCACTGTGCCTGCAGCTTAGCTCTTTTTAAGTTCCTATTGTCTCAACTTTGCTGCCATCGTCAACCCAGAACTGTGAGTTTAGACACAGTCTTTCCCTTCTTAAATTGTTCTTTGTCACAGTGTTCTATCACAGCAACTGGAAACAAATCAGTATGAGGGACCTATTTCTCATGACTGTAACTGCGGGAGATCCGCTCAGTCAACCAGGAGAAATAGCCTCAAGTAAGAGGCTAGAAACCTGGTTCCAGCAAATGAAGTATGGACAAAATATGGGCAAAAAAAAAAAAAAACCCTGTAGCCATCTGTAAGCCTCAGAAAGCACACTCCACTGTGTGCTAAGTTGTATATCAGTCCTTCTAGTCCCCTGCTGTGATGAACGGGACAAACTAAAAGCAGGAATTGTTGAAAGAGGACTCTCAGGTCATTTTCTTCATGTTCAGTAAACCACTTCCATCCCTAGCCCCTCTCTCCAGGACCTTCCTGAAGACCTGCATCGCCAGCAGGAACGTGAGCATCATCAGGCAACAGTGGTTGACGATCTTTGTCTGAAAAGCTGGCTCTCAACTGACTAGAAGCATGGTGAAAGAAGCACAGTGGCTCTCAGCCTTCCGAATGCTACAACCCTTCAATACAGTTGTGACCTTCAACCATCTAGTTCTTTTCATTGCTACTTCATAACTGTAATTTTGCTACTGTTAAGAATCATAATGTAAACATTTGGGGAGCATAGAGCTTTGCCAAGGGGATCGTGACCCATAGGCTGTGACCCGCTATCCTGGACACTTTGTGACACCCAACTTGGAAACTACAGAGTACAAAGGAAAAGCACACTTTGTCCCCATGGCTGTGGTGGTGTACTTAGGTCACTGGAGAGGCATTGGCAGGAGGAACAGCGAAGCCCAGGAATTCAAAGACTGATCTCCAGTGTCAATTAAAACAGAAGGAGGAGAAAGGGGAAGAAAGCAGGTGGGGAGAAGAGACTTCATTCCTTGCCATACAACCCTCTTCCAACCTGTTTGTGTGAAAGGGATGCCAGCATTTATATTTTGAAGACAGAAGGAAGGGGGGAGCTTTGCACTGGGTCATGGGGTCACACACACAGGCAAAAGAGGCAGGCTCCACACTTCCTGGATGCCTTTCCTTTGTTTCCTTACATTGTTGGCCCCCAAAACATCTATGGGGGCCTCTGATTCAGGCACAGGAACTTAAATGGGCTGGCGAGGACAATAAGTGAAGCGCAGTATCCAGACCTCTCTTAGGGAACTAGTTAGCTGTGGAGGAGCCAATGATGTGGAGGGTGCCCCGCAGGTCACTGGAACAATGCTGATGTAACCTAGCTTGCAATAGAGAAGCCGTTTCTCCGGGACCATGCTTTTTTTACTGATAAATATTGAGAAGATGACATTCACGCATAAGAATGTCTGAGTAATCTCTTGGCACACGGCAGGATCCCTGAGATCTTAATCTGTAGCAGCTGAGAAGCAATCAATACTCACCGGCTTTTAAGAAGCCTACCCATACATAGCGAATATTTTCAAATATTAGGTATTAAGTAGACCCAAGATGGAAGGCAAATGTTCCTCTTCCTCTAGATTTGCAACAGACACAAACCAGCTACAGCCCACAGGCATTTGGACAGAGAACAATTGGGGCTCTCTTTACTTCATTTCTCTCTCTCTGTATGCTTCAAGTCCCATCGAAGATACAGAACTGCATCTTTGGGGGCGTGAAATGCGTACGAAGGGAGAACATTCCCCACCCCACCCCCAAAACATAAATGGGGATTAATGCATTTAGTCGATGGAGGATTAACACCTGTATGTAATTCGGTAATAGAAATGGTACTCACAGCCGGGCGTGGTGGCGCACGCCTTTGATCCCAGCACTCGGGAGGCAGAGGCAGGTGGATTTCTGAGTTCGAGGCCAGCCTGGTCTACAAAGTGAGTTCCAGGACAGCCAGGGCTATACAGAGAAACCCTGTCTCGAAAAACCAAAAAAAAAAAAAAAAAAGAAATGGTACTCACGCTGCCTTCCCAATCTGATGTTACATGGAAGCAATCCATAGCCACTCAAGCTGAGGCCATTAGGAGAGCTCCGACAAATCCTTTGGTTTTAAAACCAGTGTCTGTGTTTTACGATCACAGACAGGGAGAGGGGAAATTGGACCAAGAGGGAAAACGCAGAGGCCTTCAAATCAAAGATCACTGGGGGATTCTAACTCAGGGGTCTAGTGGAGCACAAAACAAAACAAGCAGCAACTTAAAAAGGGAAACTGAGGCACAGCACTTGTTCTGAGCATCACAGTCTGCTGATGTTTATGCCTTTGCGAGAGTGACTTTGCGTACCCACATTCAATCCCTCATATTGCTGATCACTTATCTTCTGAAAGGAGGGGACAAAGTTTCACTTCCTGCCTTCAGTCCCCAATACTCACAGGCCCTAAATAAAGCAAATGAAAAGGTTTGCTGTTCATGAATAAATGTCCTAAGAATGGAACACAAGATTTAGTCACGTATGTCTCGGGCCCTCATCCCCTCTCGGCGTATTCTTCAAATCCATTTTAAGCCCAACAGCTTTTCCTGGATCCAGTGCTGAATTAGCCAAAAGTCCCACTTATTTATTGGTGACCTAAGGAGATTTGTGACTCCCTCCTTTGAAGCAGTTATTTCTCCCCATTTTCCTGGCCAGCATGTGTCATTCTGGGTTATAACTCAGAGCACATGGGGTCAGCCTTCGAGTGGGGAGAAGCAGCATAGGGGAATTCAGAGCCAGGCATGCTATCTCTAAGCCAAACATTCCTCTGGCCCATTAGTGCAGAAACCATTAACAGGACTTCACCTTCCTCCCTGCCTGATGGTTTAATTCAGATGCATGAGCAGGAAGAGGCAGAAAAGGTGCTTTGTCTCTGTGCTCACTCAGAGAGATTTACAACCCCACACTAAGCTTTTGGCTAACTGTAGTCCTGCAGTTGCTGGTGAAAAGGTATCCGCACATTGGTCTTTATGTAAACACAGCACTCAGTGCAGCTGCAGGATAAATCAGAGCACAGAGAATGTCCATGTGTATCAGATGAGCCCAAACATCTTGGCTCACTACCCTACTGAAACGTAGAACTCAAGGAAAATGAGAGAGTGAGCGAACAGCAAATGCCCACAGACACCAAGACCAGGTGCTGGATGAACAGGGACATCCTACTGCAAGTAGTGAAATCCTGACCTACTATAGCCAGATGGCAATTCTTTTTCCCCCATCATCAAATAACACTAGAATGTTTAAACAAACAAACAAACAAACAAACAAACAAACAAACAAACTTTTCTTGCTATGGACTTAATCTACAGCTTTGTACTTCAAAAGTTGTTGTACTGGGCCCATTTTAAATAAAGTTTAGGCAGGGCCTTTGGAGGACAGGGACAGATGCCATCGCAAGGGACCTGACTTTCTCTCCTTTCTATTCTAGCATGGTCCTCTCTCAGGACAAACTCTGCGAACACCCCAAATCTGCACACTCTTCCTTGTGTTTTAGGGAGCTCGATGCCATAGCATACACACAAGGAGTACTCTAATTCATATGCTCCACTCAAGTTACACATTGAAATGACAGAAGTCAGGGGTGCCACCTCAGTCCATGGGGAGGGACAGAGCACTAGTACTCAGAGGTCCCTCCTATCACCATGGAACTACAGGACACAACCACAGTTGCTCTACTATGATATTTTTTAACCTTCTAAAGAAAATGGTAAGTGTATAGCTTTTGTCAGAATTGATTATTGTCTCCCATTATCCATAGGGATAAAGTCCAAGATCTTCCCCAGTGGATTTCAGAAACATCAGATGACACTTTGTGTATGTTGTTTTTCTCTATATGCACATATACCTATGACAAAGTTCAGTTTACCAGTTAGACTCAGTATCACATTAAAAACGAGATGGAAGGAAGGACCATCCAGAGGCTACCCCACCCGGGGATCCATCCCAAAATCAGCCACCAAATCCAGACACTGTAGCATATGCAAGCAAGATTTTGCTGACAGGACCCTGATATAGCTGTCTTGTGTGAGGCTATGCCAGTGCCTGGCAAACACAGAAGTGGATACTCACAGTCAGCTATCGGATGGATCACAAGGCTCCCAATGGAGGAGCTAGAGAAAGTATCCAAGAGCTGAAGGGGTCTGCAACCCTATAGGTGGAACAACAATATGAACTAACCAGTACCCCAGGAGCTCGTGTCTCTAGCTGCATATGTAGCAGAAGATGGCCTAGTCGCCATCACTGGGAATAGAGGCCCCTTGGTCTTGCAAACTTTATATGCCCCAGTACAGGGGAATGTCAGGGTCAAGAAGTGGGAGTGGGTGGGTAGGGGAGCAGGGCAGGGAAGGGTATAGGGAACTTTCGGGATGGCATTTGAAATGTAAATGAAGAAAATATCTAATAAAAATGGAACAATTAATAACAACATTTGGTAACACAATTTTCAGCATCAATGTTCTCATGCTCTAGGGCAAGCAAAATGAGGCATATCTGAATATGACATTGTAGTAGCAGGCATCCCTTCTGATGCCCGAGATGGAAGTTGCCAAGTGACTATCGAGAGGTGGCTTATATAGCAGGGATACACTAATCAGAGGGATTGATTATCCATGCCTTGGGCAACAAAGGCATGATGAAATGAGATTTCTTCACACCTCCCAGAAAGTTTCATAATTTAAAACGTACACATTAATTCTTCCTGTACCATTTCCCACTTGGTATTTTTGGATCATTGTTGAGTGAAAACACAAAAACAAAATTGGATAAGGGGAGAATAACCACTCTGGGGAGTTATTAAAAATTAGTTTTAAAAATTCTGATTCACAGGGCAATGTGTCTTGGGTCTCCTGGCAAAGTAGCTCAAAGATGCTTGCGATGTTTCTTGGGCCTTTTAGCTTAAAATAAATAAAAAATGATTTCCTTAAAGCCATGACGTCTCATATTCTCTGCACTAGGCTGTAATGATAAAACCAGGAACTTGACAGACTGCTTTCCAAAGCTCAAGCTGCCCATAACCTGTGAGAATCTAAGATGTGGATGGCCAAGGATAGTAAGTGTCCCAATCTCTACTGCAGGTGTGCCTGGCCACCAATGGCAACTGTCCTTCTCTCTATCTGAGATATGCACAGTCTCCAAACAGTAACTGTTCTACGCTCTTCTCTACTTTCGTGTCATCTAGCTGTCTGAATACGCATGTGTCTATAACTGTAATGGGCTCTGTGAGTTCCTATTTTCAAAGGGATTTTTTTTTTCCTTTTGTACAAGTGACGAACAGTCATTTAGGTAACTATTAATCTTTTCATATAAAAATTTAACCATTCTTAGTGGGACTTTTTGTTGTTTTTCTTCCTATTTGCTGTGTGTGTGTGTGTGTGTGTGTGTGTGTGTGTGTGTGTGTGTAAGAAGAGATGGAGAGGGAGGGACAAGGAATTCACATGCCCTGTACATAACGGGCTTCTCTTAGCTTCGGCACTAAGTCTGTGCCAGGGGCTTATCTTCCTATGAGGTGCAGTGTTTTAACAGCTGCAAAGTGTTTCAATGCATGGATGTACCTTAATTGAATTTGCTACTTCCTCTGAGTGGAGCACGTAGGCTATTTCTATCGTTTCCTCCCCTCCTCCCTCTCATACTCTCTCCCTCATTTCTCCTTTGAAGATAGAAATAGTTGTGATTGCTGCAGTCCTACTACGTGTCCTTAGACATGAGTCACTAATATCAAGGCATAGAGTGTGTGTGGCTACATGAATAGCTTTTAATATGTCTAACTTTGAAAGCTGCATTCATCCTATGATTTGAACCTTAGCCATTTTGAGGCGTTTCATGATCTCTGACCATGAAATAATTCCACAAGACTCAATAGACCATACGCATCACATTATCTTTGGAGAACCTTCACATGTCATGATAAATCCATTAATGCACTATCCTGTTTAACTCTGTCTAAAGCAGGTGGCCATGCTAAGCATATATGTAGGCTCATGATGGGCAAACCATGCTGCCCTCTGTGAGTATCTCCCAGCATAGAAGAGATAGATGCTGAGAAGACAAGCGGTCCCCGAAGAACTGCAGAAAGTTCTAGAAAGCAAAAGAAAAGAAGTAGCCTATGTTGGTGAGAACCAGGAAGGGATTATATGCACAGAGCTAAGTGGGCAAAGACATTCTAGGTAGAAAGAGAACATGGTGAGACCCTAGAGGCAGAGTGCCCAGCCATTTCTCATAAGAACTCATGAGTAATGGGTCAGAATGGGGTGAGGGGAACTGCACGCAGGAAACAGGGCCACAAGGCTGGGCATTGTCAAAATACAGTTGGCTTTGCCTGTTTACTTATTTTGTAGACTAAAACATCTCATTCCCCATTAACTAATATTTTTTCTTGTAATGTTATTGAACAGAACTCTTTTTTTGTAATTTCACATTACAGTTACTATTTAAGTTTTTTTTTTTTGAAGTTGGTTATCAGTCACCATGTCATGGCTAGTGGTGGAAGTTCTGAGGTGATAAACAGCAGCCTGGTAACTTCCGTTAATAATACAGTTTTAAAACCTTGGAGAAAGGGTTTTGAAAGCTTCCACCTAGAGAAATGATAAACAAGACAAATACTTATAACCTGATTCAAGCATTGCATAATATTTATATGTACTGACATTGTGCCATGCCTCATTAAAAGGTACAAGTTGGTTTTCTTTTATGTATCTGTTGAACCTTTAAGCTAAAATGAATATTTGGGAAAACTGTTATGAAAATTTTACTGCAGTTTCCTAGTTTTTATCTTCCCCCATTTTCTATTAGAGTATTTCTTATGACTTTCTAAGAATATATCTTTAGATTGCTAATAATTTCTCATGTATTTTGCAACATGCTTATGAGCTTATTAAGTGTTATTTGTTTCTTGACAGGTGACTCTGTGTGTGTGTTTCAGGGTTCCCACCCTAACAGGAACAAAGTATTTATTTTTTAATTTTACCTTTGTGACTTATACAGAACCACATCACACAGGTGTGTAATATAAAGACTTATTTCATGTGTTATAATAAAGGTACAGTAATTAAAGTGGCCTCTCCAAAATCCCCAACAAGCTCTGCCTATGAAAATTGTTCACATTGTTGAGGTTCCACCAAAGTGCTCTTTAAGGAGGCACATTGTACGATTTTGACGTGGTGTCATACTGTGATTGTTCTAGCATATGAGGTAGGAAGGGTGGCATCAATACCCCCTGCATCAAAGAGCAGGACTGAGTTCTCACTGCTGAGAGTCCTGGAACCAGGTCAAAGGCTAAGCCCCATAGCTGTGTCCGAGTCCCAGGTGAGTGCTCAGGTTCCAATAACTCTCAAGGCAAGTATACGGCAGAGAGAAGCTTTGTGAGCTGACTCCCACCCTAAGTCAGATAGAAAAGCCATTTCAAGTTGCCATTTATTTTAAAAGGCAGAGAACACATATTGAGATGATAAAGAATTCTGTATGGCCAGGCAGGGGTGGTGCATGCTTTTAATCCCAGCACTTGGGAGGCAGAGACAGGCCGATTTCTGAGTTTGAGGCCAGCCTGGTCTACAGAGTGAGTTCCAGGACAGCCAGGGTTACACAGAGAAACCCTGTCTCAAAAAAACAAAAAACAAAAAACAACAACAACAAAAGAATTCTGTATGGTTTTCTTTGGTAATCTGGGTCTTGTGCAAAGATTTAGAAATGAGTCTTAGACGTTGGCAATACCATGTGTTTACACATGTGTATGTGTGTAAGAGAGAGAGAAAGAGAGAAAGAGAAGGAGATTGAGAGAGAGAGAGAGAGAGAGAGAGAGAGAGAGAGAGAGAGAGAGAACATGAACATAGCCAGGAACACCATAAAATAACTACCCAGAACCAGTGGTTTATCCAGGTCTCTCGGAAGGTGCATTCTGCGACAAGAACCCCATTCTTTAACTGTTCCAAGGTACCTCTTAAAGAAGTAGGAGTCTTTTTTTTCTTAAATAACTCTCCTTTTTTTCTTTACTTACTTTTTATTTAGTAAATAGCTATACAGCTGGAGCTTATAGAAAGTACTTGGCTAGCATATTTGAGGGCCTTGGGTTTGATTCTCAGATCCACAAAATAAACAGCAACCATAGACACCGTCATATAACACTGTGCTCGGCTCTAATCAAAGCTCTATGCATTTTACTTTATTTCCTGTCTATAAGATAGGCAGTGTTACTCTATCCATTCTACAGATGGAGGAACTGAGGCCAAAGATTATTGACTGACTGGCCAGTGTCCCATAGAGTTAAGGAATAGAGCCAGGATTTCAAGGCAGAGTATGTGTCTTTAGACTAACCACTACTGGACTTTACTGCTCTGGTCAAATTGTTTGTGTTTGGGTCCTTACCTATTTCTGGTAACTATAAATAGCTGTTACTATGGGAGAGTAATCTTCTGCACTTGAATAGATTGTTCATGTACTTTTGATGGCTCTTCACCAGGGGAACAGCATACAAGCTCGTGGAGCAGATTCCTTTTCTAGCAAGAAAACTGTTTTGCTTCTCTTGTAATGAGTGAAGATGGCCGAAGGGGGCGCTGTTGTCTGAGATCTTAGTGCTGCTGTGCAGAGGGGTCTGCTGTTGGCCACACAGGGGCTGCTTAAGGAGAGGTTGAAATGACAAAAGAGAGTCCTGCTCCCTTCAAAAGAGGAATCAGATGAATTTGTGAGTATCTGAGGAAAGATTCACTTGTTAGGGGTCCTGTCAGTGGATGTGTAGAGATGAATAAGGTGATGTACAAGTTTCTTTGAGCCTCAATGTTTGATTCCCTCTACAAGAAACATTTTTGGCACACATAAAAGGAAATGTCTGAACCATGACATCCTGCCTTCCTGGTTAGGCAAAAAAGGGTAGGAGGGCTCATTACTCCAGAGCTAGGGTTCTTAATTCTGCTGACGTTAATAATAAGACTTGATGTGCCAGGGTTGGGGGATAGTTAGGGGGACTCCACCCAATCAGGGGAGAAGGGGAGGGGGAATGGTGAAAGGATTGCAGGAGGGGTGACTGGGAGGGGGCAATGAGCTGGATGAGAAGTAAATAAGTAAAATAAATAATAATAATAATAATAATAATTTAAAGAAAAAATAAAGAGCCAATGGTAACCAAGCTGTGCACCTCCCACAGGTGTGTCACACATGTCCTGGACTGCTGCTCACTCCCAGTGGCAAGGGTGATCAGGGCCCACATGCAGGCTCAGCCCAAGTGGATTTGAAAGAAACTTGGCCTCCTCACAACTCGTTTTCCTGTGACACATGAAGAAGGGTTTGGAAGCTGCGACAATGGGAAGGAATCCACTTAACACTGCTAAGCTGACCACTCTCTCCTCTGTGTGCTGTCACTGGTTGGGATCTTTGGAAACCACCCTAGAAGCCACTGCAGAAGACCAACAATTCCACACTTTGTGACCAGGAGCTGATCCGCTGCAGTGACTCAGCCTACAGGACTGATTCTGTCACCACAGCGGTTTTTCTAGAATTCAAAACACTGCCCCTGCCTTGTCAGAGCTGGTCTGGAGAGCTCAGAAACAGCAGCAGCAACATTGGCTTTTTTATTTCTTAAAGCAAAGCAAACTTTACCACTCATAACCCCTCCTCGAGCTGACAGAAGCTTGCTTGGCAATGCGTCCAGGAGAATGGACTCGGTGAGATCACTTTCCAGTGTATTCCTCGAAGTTTAACTTGAGGGGGCAGGGATGAAAAGAAGTCTCAGAACACCTCTTAGAGTGGGTGGGTCACAAGCAAGCTAACAGTAACAAGCTCGTGATAGAAAGCTGCTCTTAGGCAAACCTTCCCTACCAGGATGCCTTCATTCTGATAACTTCTCCTGGCCAGAGACAGCTGGCAGCACAGAGGTTAAGTTGTGAAAGTTTTTGCCCAAACTAGAATGCCTAGGGCTAGGATCCTTATACCAGAATACAGGAAGGAAAGGGACAGATGTCACCGTTACAGGGCCAAGTGATCAATAGCAAAACTAATGAAATGCACCTTTTCAGAGATAAGAAAAACAAACACACACACACACACAAATTATGTTTTCTGGGTTCCACATAGAAGACAGAGTGGCAGACAGAGCCAGCAAGCACCCCTTCCTGCAGCTGCTCTGGCCAGAAACTACAAGGTCATCTCCTCCAGCTTCTCCTTCCCCATGAGTCCACCATTAGCCTGCTTTCCAGACTTGTTTATCTTTCTTCAAATATTTTGGTTATGTTTGCTGAGACAAAGTCTTGCTGGGCAGCCCAGGCTGTCCTGGACCTTGCTATGTAGCCCTACTCAGCTGACCTCAAACTAACCAATGCTCCTGCCTCACTTCCTCTGTCCTGGGATCACAAATGCACAGCCACTATACTTGGATTCTACTGCGTTATTGCTGTCTAACCCAGAGTTATGTGCAGGTCCTAACCGCAGTTACAACTTTATTTTAGAGTGTGCTCTTTCATCCACAGAGATAGCTAGAGCACATGGTCCAGCCAGCTCACTAGCACAAAGAGAGATGAGTATTTAGTCGATGAGGAGTAAACTGTTTATTAGAAACTTACATGTAGTGGCCAGGAGATGGCACACAGTTAAACACTGCTCCTTGGAACACCCCAGTGGAGCCAGGATCCCACGAAGATGAATTGAAGGGGAATTCCCATGGTTAATGCTCACCACAAGCATGGGGAGGCCTGAGAAATGCCCCTCTGGTTTGGGGCCTTCCCGGGACAGTTTGTTAACCATGCTGATATATTACCTGTCTGTGGCCACGCACGTTAGCTGGGGTTTGCATAGGGAGGATGTAGTTGGATATTGAGCAACATCTGGACATGTTGCTGAGTGACACTCCTCCCTCTCCAAGGTGTTGTTTGGATTGTGGTATGTAAAGTCACATGAACGTTGTCCCTTAAGAACCGCTTTAAAGCTGCACACAATAAAGCAACACAAACAGTGGCCTTCAGAGAGAAGACAAAAAGAAAATCGCTTTCCACGGGAAGTTCTATAGAATAGGTCTGACAGACGCAGTCCGTGCTTTATATCCAATAAGTAAGTGGGCATTGGAACCTGCATGTACACATTTTATAATGAGTTAGGCTACTTAATTCTCCAATAGGAAGTAAAGCAGCCATGGACTAAACAGAAAGAGGGCCAAATTTGAGATCATTTAGGACATGCGGTCAAATTGTAATCCAATACAATTAGACGAGCTGTGAGCGTGGCTGCGAGTCTGACCTCTGACATTGTAATTGGTCTTACTAGAGGGCCCTCATTTCCAGTGATTCTCAGCCCAACTGAAATAATAGAGGAAGAATGCTTTGTAAAAATCTGCAGAAATATAAAATACAAAGAAGCGAATACACTAGACATCTATTAGGTATTAATAGAAATCATGGTCTGGCCACAACCAAACACCTATTTTAAGCACTGACTTCTGCCAACATCCAGGGCCAGACAGAGGAAGGAAGGACTCATAAATCAGTCTCCTTGAGAGGTCTCTTTAGGAAGTTGATCCAGATTTTATATTTTTAACTCTGAGTTTTAATTAGCTTTGAACAATTCCAAAGAATACTAAAAATGAAAAAAAAATAGTAGTTATTTAGACTTTACCTATGATGAACAAAATATTATTCTAAAAGTGGCAATTTTGAGTCTCCATGATCACAGGAAGAATTGTTGGTGAGCTTAAAAATTCTTTTTACTCTGAACAATAATGATTTTTCCATAAAGTGAGTTTCTAAAGTGTGAAAGGGACAATGAGGCAATAGGGATTCATGTCCTAAGATGAGATTATATCCGGATCATACCCTTGCAAGAGAAGATGCCAGAAACTGGGGGCTTTGATGGCCTTTATTTTACATGGTATGAAAAATTTTAATCTGAGCCTCTGTTTAGCTCATGGCTCATGCATTCATTCTAAGAGATTAGCTGGAACCCATGAGGGGATTAGAAAAGGAATTTCTGCTACATCCCATGAAAGTGATACATGCGTAATGAGAAATGTATGCATAGGAGAGTCTCTAACTCTAACAGCTTAGGCAAAGGCAGTCTGAAGTGCATATATGTTCTCTGATTTTCATTAAGATGAACCAGTTGTCTGCCTCAGAAACACAAAATTCCAAGAGGAGCTGACCAATATTACCTAGGAAAACACCACATTTTAAGGAAGGCTTTACCTGGGTTTGTCGTAAACATTTTAATCCATTCAAATAAATGTTTAAATGAGTGTTTATTTGAGGGAAGTATGATACTCAAGATGTGCAGATTAGTAAGCACATGGCAGAACTAGTAGAAATACTCTAGTGTCTTCCCCACCCCCAGTAGACTAGATCATTAGCAACCGAGCAATGCAATTCTTCACCATCACTGGGTCCTAACATTAGAGCTTTAAGGATGCCAAAACAAGTGTGCTGAGCCTGCTGGTATCATCATATTGTGCCTGTCAGTAATGCTTATGTATATACAAAGATATGTGTTTTCATCGCTACACAGTAGGGGGATTATAGAAAGAAAACATATGTCAGAATTTTCTTTAAAATCCAAGAACTTGTTAGTACCTAAAAAAAAAATAGCCTACCAGTTATACATGACCTTTTTTGCATCTTTTTACAAAGTTACAAAATTAATTGAATGTGCCCACTGCCTAGAAATTTTAATATCAACATATAAATGACTTCCATTTGGAGGCATCATATCCAATTAGATTCCCTAAGCAATCATCTTAAATGAAAGACTGTTGAGTACAGCGTTTTGAGAGATTGTGTACGTATATCAATTACCTGGAAAGAAAGTAAAGAATCTGTGAGTGACCAAACTTGAATAGACTCTCGGAATCCCTGCCCTGCTCTGGTAATGGTGGTAATCAGAGATGGTGCCTGTACAGCTTATCCTATCCCAAACCCTACCCAAAGCAGGGAGCCCAAATGGAGACGGCTAAAAGAAGTTGTGAGTCTAAATGTTGGCTCTCAACCTACCTAGAATGTTCACCTCAAAATGAACCTACCCTGAAGAAAACTGAAAAGGAGGAAAGCATCAGGTTCAAGCACAATTTTTTGCTGCAAACCAGGCAACACATGTGATCATGAATGGCTGGTTGCTGATGATAAGGTGGACACTTTATCATCCTCCGGATACTTTCTTGATGCCACGACCTAATCTTAGAATAGTCCCTATAAGCCCTGCATATTTCTCTATGACAAATTTCTCAAAATAAAAGATAAAAGTAAAAATAGCAAGACACCCAAGAATCTAAAATAATCCATCAGGAAACCAGAGGTACCTGCTAAGACTTGAGTCTCTAGAATTAGAACATATGGTGCACATCTAGAGACTGCCATATCCAGGGATCCATCCCATAATCAGCTTCCAAACGCTGACACCATTGCATACACTAGCAAGATTTTGCTGAAAGGACCCAGATATAGCTGTCTCTTGTGAGACTATGCCGGGGCCTAGCAAACACAGAAGTGGATGCTCACAGTCAGCTATTGGATGGATCACAGGGCCCCCAATGGAGAAGCTAGAGAAAGTACCCAAGGAATTAAAGGGATATGCAACCCTATAGGGGGAACAACATGATGAACTAACCAGTACCCCGGAGCTCTTGTCTCTAGCTGCATATGTATCGAAAGATGGCCTCGTCGGCCATCACTGGAAAGAGAGGCCCATTGGACTTGCAAACTTTATATGCCCCAATACAGGGGAATGCCAGGGCCAAAAGAATGGGAATGGGTGGGTAGGGAAGTGGGGGTCTTTTGGGATAGCATTGGAAATGTAATTGAGGAAAATACGTAATAAAAAATATTAAAAATTAAAAAAAAATAAATAAAGGCATCCACATTGAAAAAAAAAAAGAACATATGGTGCAGAAAATGTTTCATTTTTACACATTTACATAGTAGAGAACAAAAGATCAACATGGCCAAGTGTGGTGGCGCACTCCTTTAATCCCAGGACTTGGGAGGCAGAGGCAGGCGAATTTCTGAGTTCGAGGACAGCCTGGTCTCCAGGATAGCCAGGACTACACAGAGAAACCCTGCCTTGAACAAACGAAAATAAATAAATAAATAAATAAATAAATAAATAAATAAATATAAAAAATTTTAAAAGATCAACATGACAGTAGATCTTTAAAGAAAAAAAAAGTCCAAAAAGAATATGAAGATGTAAATAGTTAAATATAATAGCTGCTGTCACCAACACTGGTTTGGGTGGGGAAGAGTGACTACAGGATTTAAGATAGGAAAAAATTGTCAAAGTACAGGGTGAAAGACAAAATCCCTAGTCAGAATTCCAAATCAAGGGAAAAGTTGAAATAATAATCAAACAGATAACATACACACATTTCCCGGCTTTGGCTAGAGATGACCATTATTTATAGGTAATATAGTAGTCCTATGAAATACAAATAATAATGAATGAAAAGAAATGAGTACAGACCCATGTAATATAGTGAAAATCAAGCACACTAAAATTAGCCTGGGAGGAAAATTAGACTATGGGAAAAAGGCAGAACAGTCAGCCAGAACACAGCCTCCGAGGCAAGAGTAGCAGGATGATAGCTTTAAAATCATCTGAGAATGTCTCTGTTCAGGCAAAGGCTAGTCGGAGGATCCAGGTTCATTTGCCCACTTAGACAATCCAAAGTAAGCAAAGAGATAAACATGAAATATTTTTAAAATGATGGCTCTCAGGCCACAGATGATGCTGGTTCCCCAAACTTAAGACAAGAAATGGAGCAAACTTAGCTTACACTTGGACTTCTGTCCCAGAAGAATACTGTGGAGGAGGTAGGGAGGGGAGGGAAACCTGGCAGTGACTAGAGGGACTTCTCAGGACCACAAGGACACAGAGTAGAGCATACAGAACAAAGAAAATCACCCTGCACAGGAATGAGTCTCAGTGGACGGTTGGCAGTGCATAAAGGCCCAGAGACCTATGCATCTGACTGAGCATGCATGACAGGAGAACACTCCATCTGAAGAAGCTCTGGAGAGATCAAACAGTAGATGACCCACTTGATGGACAGGACCAGCCATGCTGAATTGCCACCAGCCGAGAATTTCTGAAAGCCAGTCTTCAGAGAGTTTAAATGTCTCTCAATGGTAGCATTCCGAATGAAGCCTAAAAGTCTGTTCACGACACAACGGCATCCCCCATGAGAAGTGAGGGCTTTGCAAAGTGAGCATCCAGGTGAAGTTACCCAGCATATAAGGAAAGGAAGAGGCGTGACTCTTAATGAGCAAATAGTCCAGCAAAACTGTGGAACTTCCACAGGGGTTCAGACAATCAGATAAAAAAATCAAAACAATTATTGTGACTGCATCCTCCAAGTTCACAAAGTTAATTAGCCAGAGATAAGATATAAAAAGACAAACCGGTGCGGGACCTGAGACTGCATTAGTTAGGGAAGCAGAAACCGGCCTGAGTAGGGCCACAGGCCTCATCCGGCCGGATCAGCACCGGGATAGCTAGAGCGCAGGGTCGGCTGACACCCGCCAGCTACCCACGACCCCCGCCACAGGATTTTGAGACTACTGGTGAGTGGAACACAGCATCTGCTCCAGTCCAATCACACGGGAACTGAGACTGCTTTGGTTGGGGAGGGAGAAATCCGGCCTACATAGGGCCACAAGCCTCTTCCAGTCAGAAAAGCACCGGGGTAGCTAGGGCGCAGGGTCGGCTGACACTCGCCAGCTACCCACAACACCCGCCACAGGATCTTAAGACTTCTGGTGAGTGGAACACAGCTTCTGCTCCAATCCAATTGCACGCAGGACCTGAGACTGCATTAGTTAGGGAAGCAGAAACAGGCCTGAGTAGGGCCACAGGCCTCATCCAGCCGGATCAGCACCGGGATAGCTAGAGCACAGGGTCGGCTGACATCTGCCAGCTACCCACGACCCCCGCCACAGGATTTTGAGACTGCTGGTGAGTGGAAAACAGCTTCTGCTCCAATCTTTAAACAGTGACAACGACAACAACTAACCCCAGAGATTACCAGATGGCGAAAGGTAAACGTAATAATCTTACTAACAGAAACCAAGACCACTCACCATCATCAGAACCCAGCACTCCCACTTCGCCCAGTCCAGGGCACCCCAACACACCGGAAAAGCTAGACACGGATCTAAAAGCATATCTCATGATGATGGTAGAGGACTTCAAGAAGGACTTTAATAACACACTTAAAGAAATACAGGAGAACAATGCTAAACAGGCAGAGGACACTAAAGAGGAAGCACAAAAATCCCTTCAAGAATTGCAGGAGGACACTGCTAAAGAGTTACAAATCCTTAAAGAAAAACAGGATAACATAATCAAACAGGTAGAAGTCCTTAATGAAAAACAGGAAAACACATCCAAACAGATGATGGAAATGAACAAAACCATACTAGACCTAAAAAGGGAAGTAGACACAATAAAGAAAACACAAAATGAGGCAACACTGGAGATAGAAAACCTAGGAAAGAAATCTGGAACCATAGATACCAGCATCAGCAACAGAATACAAGAGATGGAAGAGAGAATCTCAGGTGCAGAAGATTGCATAGAGAACATCAGCACAACAATCAAGGAAAATGTAAAATGCAAAAAGATCCTAACTCAAAACATCCAAGAAATACAGGACACAATGAGAAGACCAAACCTACGGATAATAGGAGTGGATGAGAATGAAGATTTTCAACTCAAAGGACCAGCAAACATCTTCAACAAAATTATAGAAGAAAACTTCCCAAATCTAAAGAAAGAGTTGCCCATGAACATACAAGAAGCCTACAGAACTCCAAATAGACTGGACCAGAAAAGAAATAACTCCCGACACATAATAATCAGAACAACAAATGCTCTGAATAAAGATAGAATACTAAAAGCAGTAAGAGAAAAAGGCGAAGTAACATATAAAGGCAAGCCTCTCAGAATTACACCAGATTTTTCACCAAAGACTATGAAAGCCAGAAGATCCTGGACGGATGTTATACAGACACTAAAAGAACACAAATTCCAGCCCAGGCTACTATACCCAGCAAAACTCTCAATTAACATAGATGGAGAAACCAAAGTATTCCACGACAAAACCAAATTCACACATTATTTCTCCACGAATCCAGCCCTTCAAAGGATAATAACACAAAAAAACCAATACAAGGACAGGAACCATGCCCTAGAAACAACAAGAAGGTAAACCCTCAACAAACCTAAAAGAAGACAGCCAGAAGAACAGAATGCCAACTTTAACAACAAAAATAACAGGAAACAACAATTACTTTTCCTTAATATCTCTTAATATCAATGGACTCAACTCCCCGATAGAAAGACATAGACTAACAAACTGGCTACACAAACAAGACCCAACATTTTGCTGCTTAAAGGAAACTCATCTCAGAGAAAAAGATAGACACTACCTCAGAATGAAAGGCTGGAAAACAATTTTCCAAGCAAATGGTATGAAGAAACAAGCTGGAGTAGCCATTCTAATATCTGATAAGATTGACTTCCAACCCAAAGTCATTAAAAAAGACAGGGAGGGACACTTCATACTCATCAAAGTTAAAATCCTCCAAGAGGAACTATCAATCCTGAATATCTATGCTCCAAATACAAAGGCAGCCACATTCATTAAAGAAACTTTAGTAAATCTCAAAGCACACATTGCACCTCATACAATAATAGTGGGAGACTTCAACACACCACTTTCACCAATGGACAGATCGTGGAAACAGAAACTAAACAGGGACACAGTGAAACTAACAGAAGTTATGAATCAAATGGATCTGGCAGATATCTACAGAACATTCTATCCTAAAACAAAAGGATATACCTTCTTCTCAGCACCTCATGGTACCTTCTCCAAAATTGACCACATAATTGGTCACAAAACAGGCCTCAACAGATACAAAAATATTGAAATTGTCCCATATATCCTATCAGATCACCATGGACTAAGGCTGATCTTCAATAACAAAATAAATAATAGAGAGCCAACCTTCACGTGGAAACTGAACAACAATCTTCTCAATGATACCTTGGTCAAGGAAGGAATAAAGAAAGAAATTAAGGACTTTTTAGAGTTCAGTGAAAATGAAGCCACAACATACCCAAACTTATGGGACGCAATGAAAGCATTTCTAAGAGGAAAACTCATAGCTCTGAGTGCCTCCAAAAAGAAACTAGAGAGAGCACACATTAGCAGCTTGACAACATACCTAAAAGCACTAGAACAAAAGGAAGCAAATTCACCCAAGAGGAGTAGACGGCAGGAAATAATCAAACTCAGGGGTGAAATCAACCAAGTGGAAACAAGAAAAACTATTCAAAGAATCAACCAATCAAGGAGCTGGTTCTTTGAGAAAATCAACAAGATAGATAAACCCTTAGCCAGACTCACTAGAGGGCACAGGGAAAGCATCCTAATTAACAAAATCAGAAATGAAAAAGGAGACATAACAACAGATCCTGAAGACATCCAAAACACCATCAGATCCTTCTACCAAAGGCTATGCTCAACAAAACTGGAGAACCTGGATGAAATGGAGAAGTTCCTAGACAGATACCAGGTACCAAAGTTGAATCAAGATCAGGTTAATGATCTAAACAGCCCTATATCTCCCAAAGAAATAGAAGCAGTCATTAATAGTCTCCCAACTAAAAAAAGCCCAGGATCAGATGGGTTTAGTGCAGAGTTCTATAAGACCTTCAAAGAAGATCTAATCCCAGTTCTTCACAAACTATTCCACAAAATAGAAACAGAAGGTACTCTACCCAACTCATTCTATGAAGCCACAATTACTCTGATACCTAAACCACAAAAAGACCCAACAAAGATAGAAAACTTCAGACCAATATCCCTTATGAATATTGATGCAAAAATCCTCAATAAAGTTCTTGCTAACCGAATCCAAGAACACATCAAAACAATCATCCATCCTGACCAAGTAGGTTTCATCCCAGGGATGCAGGGATGGTTCAATATACGGAAATCCATCAATGTAATCCAGTATATAAACAAACTCAAAGACAAAAACCAGGTGGTCATCTCGTTAGATGTGGAAAAAGCATTTGACAAGATCCAACACCCATTCATGATAAAAGTCTTGGAAAGATCAGGAATTCAAGGCCCATACCTAAACATGATAAAAGCAATCTACAGCAAACCAGTAGCCAACATCAAAGTAAATGGTGAGAAGCTTGAAGCAATCCCTCTAAAATCAGGGACTAGACAAGGCTGTCCACTTTCTCCATACCTATTCAACATTGTACTTGAAGTCCTAGCCAGAGCAATTCGACAACAAAAGGAGATCAAAGGGATACAAATTGGAAAAGATGAAGTCAAAATATCACTTTTTGCAGATGATATGATTGTATATATAAGTGACCCTAAAAATTCCACCAGAGAACTCCTAAGCCTGATAAACAGCTTCGGTGAAGTAGCTGGATATAAAATTAACTCAAACAAATCATTGGCCTTTCTCTACACAAAGAATAAACAGGCTGAGAAAGAAATTAGGGAAACAACACCCTTCTCAATAGTCACAAATAATATAAAATATCTTGGCGTGACTCTAACTAAGGAAGTGAAAGATCTGTATAATAAAAACTTCAAGTCTCTGAAGAAAGAAATTATAGAAGATCTCAGAAGATGGAAAGATCTCCCATGCTCATGGATTGGCAGGATCAACATTGTAAAAATGGCTATCTTGCCAAAAGCAATCTACAGATTCAATGCAATCCCCATCAAAGTTCCAAATCAATTCTCCAACGAATTAGAAAGTGCAATCGGCAAATTCATCTGGAATAACAAAAAACCTAGGATAGCAAAAACTCTTCTCAAGGATAAAAGAACCTCTGGTGGAATCACCATGCCAGACCTAAAGTTCTACTACAGAGCAATTGTGATAAAAACTGCATGGTACTGGTATAGTGACAGACAAATAGACCAATGGAATAGAATTGAAGACCCAGAAATGAACCCACACACCTATGGTCACTTGATCTTCGACAAGGGAGCTAAAAACATCCAGTGGAAGAAAGACAGCATTTTCAACAAATGGTGCTGGCACAACTGGTTGTTAACATGTAGAAGAATGCGAATCAATCCATTCCTATCTCCTTGTACTAAGGTCAAGTCTAAGTGGATCAAGGAACTTCACATAAAACCAGAGACACTGAAACTTATAGAGGAGAAAGTGGGGGAAAGCCTTGAAGATATGGGCACAGGGGAAAAATTCCTGAATAGAACAGTAATGGCTTGTGCTGTAAGATCGAGAATTGACAAGTGGGACCTCATGAAACTACAAAGCTTCTGCAAGGCTAAAGACACCATCAATAAGACAAAAAAACCACCAACAGATTGGGAAAGGATCTTCACCTATCCTAAATCAGATAAGGGACTAATATCCAATATATATAAAGAACTCAAGAAGGTGGACTCCAGAAAGTCAAATAACCCCATTAAAAAATGGGGCTCAGAACTGAACAAAGAATTCTCACCTGAGGAATACCGAATGGCAGAGAAACACCTGAAAAAATGTTCAACATCCTTAATCATCAGGGAAATGCAAATGAAAACAACCCTGAGATTCCACCTCACACCAGTCAGAATGGCTAAGATCAAAAATTCAGGTGACAGCAGATGCTGGTGAGGATGTGGAGAAAGAGGAACACTCCTCCATTGTTGGTGGGATTGCAAGCTTGTACAACCACTCTGGAAATCAGTCTGGCGGTTCCTCAGAAAATTGGACACAGTACTACTGGAGGATCCAGCAATACCTCTCCTGGGCATATATCCAGAAGATGTCCCAACCGGTAAAAAGGACACATGCTCCACTATGTTCATAGCAGCCCTATTTATAATAGCCAGAAGCTGGAAAGAACCCAGATGTCCCTCAACAGAGGAATGGATACAGAAATTATGGTACATTTACACAATGGAGTACTACTCAGCTATTAAAAAGAATGAATTTATGAAATTCCTAGCCAAATGGATGGACCTGGAGGGCATCATCTTGAGTGAAGTAACACAATCACAAAAGAACTCACACAATATGTATTCACTGATAAGTGGATATTAGCCCAAAACTTAGGATACCCAAGATATAAGATACAATTTGCTAAAGGCATGAAACTCAAGAAGCTTGAAGACCAAAGTGTGGACACTGTGCACCTTCTTAGAATTGGGAACAAAACACCCAGGGAAGGAGTTCAGAGACAAAGTTCGTAGCTGTGATGAAAGAATGGACCATTTAGAGACTGCCGTATCCAGGGATCCATCCCATAATCAGCTTCTAAACGCTGACACCATTGCATACACTAGCAAGATTTTGCTGAAAGGACCCAAATATAGCTGTCTCTTGTGAGATGATGCCGGGGCCTAGCAAACACAGGAGTGGATGTTCACAGTCAGCTATTGGATGTATCACAGGGCTCCCAATGTAGAAGCTAGAGAAAGTACCCAAGGAGCTAAAGGGATCTGCATCCCTATTGTTGGAACAACATGATGTACCAACCAGAACCCCGGAGCTCTTGTCTCTAGCTGCATATGTATCGAAAGATGGCCTAGTCGGCCATCAATGGGAAGAGAGACCCATTGGACTTGCAAACTTTATATGCCCCAATATAGGGGAATGCCAGGGCCAAAAGAATGGGAATGGGTGGGTAGGGAAGTGGGGGGCGCTATGGGGGACTTTTGGGATAGCATCGGAAATGTAATTGAGGAAAATATGTAATAAACATATTAAAAATTTAAAAAAAAAGACAAATCTAGGACACTAGGCTATCACTATCTGAAATAAAAAGAAACACTGAATGGGATTAATATCAGATTAGAATTTGCAAAATCACAGGTAAGCAAATGAGAAAATATAACAGCAGGAACTATGCACTCTGAGACATGGTGAGGAAAAGAAGCAACCATTAAAGACTAGAATTGGACCACCCAGGTCTGAACAGCCCAAGTCTGAATAGTGGCACAGAACCTGTAGAATTGGAACTTTGACCCTGACATAAAAGTCCAACTTTGTCCAAAGATGATGAGGTTATAAATGAGGTCTCCATGCTCAGCGAATTGAAGGTATAAAAAATGAGGAAGAAAATATTCCTGCAGCATATCATATTTAAATGCTTTGAACCAATGAAAATTGGTTTGATCTTGAAAAGCATCCAGAGGGATGCTACATAAAGGATAAAGGGAAAACCAAGCGCTAACTATTTGTCTGAGTCAAGGCAAAGGAGTATTCTTAAGGAACCAGAACAGATATTTAAAAGCTCTCACCTCATGCTTTTTATAGCTTACAGGAATATCTTTGAAGACAAAGGTAAACCTGTCTGGGGTGGTCTCCACTTCTAATCCAAGTACCAGAATTCTAATCCCAGAACCCAGGAGGTTCAGAATTGTGTAGAAAGGCTAGTCTTAGCTATAAGACCCTGTACCTAGATAACAATGGAAATCAAGCATGCTACTTGTAAACTGCAAGTTCATTTCTAGCTCTTGCAACAACAGAGTGAGGAAGGTATCACTTTTCTTCCTGGTACTAGCAAGGGACCAAGCTTACATCACACTGGGAGGTAACGGATGGAACAATATGACATCAGCTATTCATTAAGACACTATGAGCAGGGTCCAGAGGAATACTGAACTCCTACCTGCATGTCAGTCATAAGGAAGGCAGAGCTCAGGCATGCTGAGTTGGTATGGCCAGTGTTCAGTGAGAAGCTGAATATATGACAATTCAGGCTATACTTAACAAGGGTTCTAAAGAAGGAAGAGGAGGAGGAGGAAGAGGAGAAGGAGGAGGGAGAAGAAGAAGAAGAAGAAGAAGAAGAAGAAGAAGAAGAAGAAGAAGAAGAAGAAGAAGAAGAGAAAAAGAAAGAATATTAAATTATATAGAATCTCAAATATTTGATCCAAATATCCATGATACAATTAAAAATCACTCTTTATATGTAAAATGGGAAAACTATAATTTCAAGTATGAATGACCTTCAGCTAACCAATGCTAAGCTCTTGGGTGTAGTTCATAGAAAGCTGTGTGATCTGCTTCCAAAATCAATTATTAATTATTTTGAGCCAAATGAAATAATAGAAAACCCCAACAAATATTAGAAGGCATTTTCATAAGGACCCAAACAGAACCCATGAAACTATACTCTATTTTAAACATATCTGATAGGGTTAATAGGAAAAGCAAGGATGTCAAGTCAGTATGAGGAACTTGAAGGAAAGATTCATAGACTTCAATTCATCTGAAAAGCAGAGAGGTAATAGGGTGGATAAGTAAGTAAAAATAAATGAACAAGCGCTCTCTCATGATGAGCCATCTTTTGGGAAAGTAACCAAGGAGATTGAGTTATTATATATAAAGAGCACACTACTTCAAATAACAAGGATTTTATCTCAAACCATGGTGGAGAAGGGAAAGCCACAAAATAGCTTTCAAGGATTGACAGGGGGGAAAAAGTGTCCAGTTGTCTACTCTAAGAATTCTGTTTGGTAAAAACATACAATTTGCAAATGAAAAAATATAAAGATATTGTATGTGAAAATTCCAGGAGTGTGATATAAAAATATTAATCAAAAATAAAGCTGTGGGGCTGGCTGGGGACAAGGCTTTGGCAATAAAGTCCTTGTAGGACTTGAACATGAGGACTTGATTTTGGATTCTAAGCACCCACAGTGACAAAACATAGTAGTGCATGTGTGTAACTCTAGTGTTGGGGAGGCAGGGACAGGAGGATGCTTAGAGGTTCCTAGCCAGTTGATAACTGCTGAACTCATGAGCGTCATATTCAACAGGAGGCTCTATCAAAATAAAGTGGTGCAAGAGTCAGAAAGATACCTCCATTGACTCTGGCTTACACACACACACATGCGCGCACAGACAAACAGACACCACACACACACACACTCCAAGGTGAAACAGACTTCTTTTTTTTAAAAGCAATTCCATAATTTTAATTGATTACTATTTTTCCTAAACTATAAACATTGCTTTTCTGTATGTGTACACTTTGTTTTTCTGCAGGAGCATACAATTTTTTTTGCCTTTTTTTTATTAGATATTTTCTTTATACTGTGTTCCATCCTATAGATGACTGTAAGCATCCACTTCTGTATTTGCCAGGCACTGGCATAGCCTCACAGGAGACATCTATCTCTGAGTCCTTTCAGCAAAACCTTGCTGGCATATGCAATAGTGTCTGGGTTTGGTGGCTGATTATGGGATGAATCCTCGGGTGGGGTAGACCATCCAGAGAAACAGACTTCTTTAGACAGAAAATAAGAGAAAATAAATCACTCATAGATCATCACAGAAAATGTACAGAAGACATATAGGAGAAAATGACACTAAATGAAAATGTGGGGTCATAATAGATGGGAAATAGGCAGGGCCATGGTGACCATGTGGACTAAGAGAGATTTCGCCCTCTTGAAAGCTGATCGTTCAGACAGCTACAGGTAACCATGTAGCCTAGGCTTTATAACATAGGTAAGCAAATACAGCCATAATAACAGAGGGGCCAGGAAGGGATAATGGTTACAACTCCATCTCATGGTTCTCACAGAGGAGAAAGCTTGATGAACAGAAAATTGTCCAAGAAGACCACTTAATAATAAAGCAGTTTTAGATAATGAACCAATAACTGAGATAAAATTAATTTAAAAGTGCTAATGCTAAGAGAAAGTAGGAAGCAATTAAAAGGAATTTTAAAAAAAACACACAGATAGCATGAATAGAAAACAAAATATAATGACAGAAATTTAACCAAATCTGTGCTGGTTGATTTTTTTCCAAGATGGAATTTCTCTATGTAGCCCTGGCTGTCTTGGAACTTGCTATGTAAACCAGGTTGGTTTGATGAAAACCACCTACAATCTACTCCAGAAAATAGATGGAGTCGATCTATCTTGTACAAGACCACAAGCCCTTAAAAGAAGGTCTAATGTGAGTATTCACACAGACACAATCCTTTAGTGGTTAGAAGAAATTACAGTTACTTCTATTTTGAAATAAAACACCAGTGAAGTAATCATTCAAGTTTGAATATTTTAATTGACTCATAACTGATAAAAACAATAATTCCCTCCCATTTCCTGTAAGTTTGCAGTGGTATAAATGAACACCGGTTTAGGCCACAAGGATGAGTCTACTGCATACGTGCCTTGCACACCAGCAGTCCAGTAAGCTCTACATAAATGCCAGCCTGGCTATTCTCAATTATGCTTAAGGAAAGGATGCTGGGCTGAAAACACCCTAGTTCTTATCTTAAACGCTTTGTTTAGGGAATGATCTCAGGACTGTATTTCATAGTCCAGGGCTGGCAGAAGGGCTCCAAGCATCCCCAACCCCATGTTCCTTAGTCCATGAGTAGAGAGAAGAGGCAAACAGAACTGGACCCCATTTCTCTGACAGGAACTGGCAGCAAAAAAATGTGATCCACACTGTCCTGTTATTTGCATATAAAAATAAGATTTCAGAAAAATTGTGAACCTGGCCATGACTCTAAGCACACCAGGTAAAAGAGCTTCCGCAGTCACGTGACTACCAGAGCCAAGGAAGCACCAGAGAGAGAGAGGCCAGAGCACAGCGTCTTCTTCCCAACCCCTGCCCTGGAATTACTGCAAGCTTCCTAGCAGAAGAAGGAGACATGTTCAAGGCACTGAGACGATGTGGTCTGAGAACTCTCTCTCATTCCTAGATTTACAACCTCCCAAATGACTGTCACTGACAATGAGCCTAACAATCAAACACAAGCACATTCCCACAGTGTCCTTGAATAGGAAAAACGCATTCCCAGGGGTTTTATGAAAAAAAAAAAAACATTGGATTAGCAAGATTGAAGCAGTTGAGATGTTTTCCTTTAATTGAATCTTACGAAAGTTAAAGGAAATAAATGTTTTCTTTAAAAAAATTACTAAGCCATGGATTGAACTTGATTTAACTTTGTTAGGGGTTGCTAATGATGCTGGCTTTGCCCGCGTGGTTCAGTGAGAGTTAAGATTGGAAAGAGAAGATCAGTTATGTGTAACTCCAGCCAGGGAGTTAGGAAGCAAGCCATCCTTGTTTTTCTTTTCTGTTGTAAATTAGTGTGGTCTAGCTAACTGGACTGGGAGAGTAGGTGGTATACTGGCAACGTTAAAAGGCTAAGTGTGTTCTATGTGCCAGACACCATGCTTGAAGAAGAAGGCCTAGGAAAATAAGAGAGACGGTACAGTAGGAAAAGAACCAGGGGCCCAGACAAACTGCAAGCTTGAAAGCGGCAAAGGAAAACAAGGACTGAGGGAAAGAGCCAGTGGCAGAAACTATCTCACTATCTTTTGCCTTTTCAGCCAAGATCTCTGGTCATCAGTACATATTGCTTATGTCCTTGGCTATTTCTTCATCTGGGAGGGGGCAGTTTGCTGGAAAGGCAGTTTAATCTTTTAAGCATACACTGACCGGATCCAGGTCTGTGTCTCTAAGGAGATATCAGTAGTAATTCTTCTTATTGCTTGTGGTCCTGGGGATCAAACCTAAGGTCTCACACAATCTAGGAAAGTGCCTCACCTCCAAGTTCAATCTGCAGCCCAGAAGTTATATTTTTCCAAACCATAGATCACCTTACAACACCACTATGTGACCACTTCCACTTAATATAATAAGGCTTTCATACATTGTTGAAACTGTTTCAAAAAACAAGATTTAACTTGGCCTTCACAAGAGTCTAGGAAAAGCACTCACATTCCTTGAGAACTTGTGGCTGGTTTAAATGGTCTTTCCCTAATTCAACAACAGGGGTCAGCTGCTTCTGTCCATTGGTTGGGTGCAAACATCTGCATCTGACTCTTTCAGCTGCTTGTTGGGTCTTTCTGAGCCATTTTTCAAGAGTCCCCCTATTCTATACACAAACTCGCTTTAGGGAGTAACTTTGGAAAATATCAACAGTGAATGGTATGTGTGTGAGCACAGGTACAATAATTTTAGTATGTGATTGTAAGAGCATATCTATATGTTCCTTTCAAGTTTTCCTGTATCGGCTTCTTTTCTGTGTCAGCCCTCATAAGATTTAGTAAGTTTACTAAGTTCATTAAGATTATTCTAATGTGATACTTTAAATATGATGACTATTCTATAAAGAGAGTAGAAAAGAATGAAAGGAGGGGAAAGGAGGAAAGAGGGGAAAGTACGAAAGGGAGGAGAGGAAAAGGATAGAAAGGAGAGAGTGAAGGAAAAGGAGGCGAGAGAGGCTGAGAGACTGCTTGCTCTGATGAGCTTCTGGGGAACAAATGCCCCCTTCACTGGGTTTTGAGACAGAATTGAAATTTGCCACTGAAACAGAAAAGTGTTTCTAGAAATAAAGGCAAGTTACTTCAGACCCAGGTCAACATTAGTGCCTGCTCACAAAAGGGCCTTGGGGAAGGGAACGGCTGGGCTTTGGTAGTTAAAAGGGCTATAAAGAAAGAAATCACCGAAAAACGGTTCCCCTGCGTGGCCTGGCAGCCCTGATTAAAAACGTGATAGAGGTCATGTAGTCTCCACTGGATGTTTCCTCTCTTGCTGCCTGTTAATCCGAGAAGGCTGAGGCACTGAAGGTTAAGAGTCCACAGTCAGCGTGGCAGCAAACCTGCTGCAGTATGTTCCCTCCGTCTACTGAACACTCCATCTCTGTGGAAATGCCTTTGCAGGGTGTGCGATTTGGAAGAAAACGGAATACAGAAAAGGAGACAGAGAGGTCTGCACAAACAGGAACACCATGAAAGAAAGATGCCCCTTCCTTCTACCACCTCCCTGTGAGAAGCTCAAATTGTGGTTGATCTTCGTATTGCATTTCTACTTTCCAGATATTTCTTAGTAATTATTTTTTTAAAAAACTATTTATTTATTTTTATGTATATGAGTATACAGTCGAGGTCTTCAAACACTCTAGAAGAGGGCACTGGATACTATTACAGATGGTTGTGAGCCACCATGTGGGTGCTGAGAATTGAACTCAGGACCTCTGGAAGACCAGCCAGTGTTCTTAACTGCTGAGCCATCTCGCTAGCCCCCTCTTAATAATTTTTACCATTAAAGTATTTCAAAGCTCATTTTGATACATCTTTAGTATTGTGCAACATCAGCTCCATGAAAAAAGGGATTTATGTTTTCATTGGTATTCTTTTTGAAAACTCCCATGTTGACCGCCTCGAGAATGGTACAGGGGGATTTAGTGAGTGGCCAGGAGATATGCCTCGGATTGTAGCTGAATAACTGTGAGTGGTGCGTTGCATGGATGTTTGATATCCTTTGGGAGGGAATACTTTCTCCTTTCAAATTCAGTTGCTAGCATTATTTCATAGATTCAGACATGATGCTTTGCTTGACTGAGCCACCTGGGAGTAAATTATCCTCTGAAAAGTCTTTTAATAATCTAGCTCCATGATTCTACTCAGCTTCAGCCTTTAATAGTAATGATGATAATAATAGTAGTAATAATAATAATAACAATGATAATAGTAGTAATAATAATACTCTTTAGTTACATGTTACAAGATCAACATACCAAAACCAGTGTCCTCTAATACACTAATAACAAACGATCTGAAACTGAAAATAAGTAAGAATCACTTTTTAAATAACCTCAAATTGAACATATGTTAGTGTGGGATTAATCAAGGAGGGCAAAGATCTATACACTGCAAACTAGAAAATACCCATAAAAGCTGAAGAGTAACTTATTTTACAAATAATGAAGACATATCATGCTCATCATTTATAAGCATTAATGTTAAGATATCTGTATTGGATGCTGTGGTGGTAGAAGAAGAAGGATGCTCTCCCCCCCCCCCACACACCCCACAGACTCAGGTATTTGAATACTTAATCACCAACAAGTAGCACTATTTGAAAGGATTAAAAGGATTGGGATGTATGGCCTTATCAGAGGAAGAATATTACTGGGGGTGGGCTTTGAACTTGTAAAGTCCATGCTCAGTCCAGTGTGCCCCATTCTCTGCTCATGAATTAGGATGTAGCTCTCAACTTCAATAGCACCATGTCTGCTATTCCTGTCTCCATATTCTCTGCCTTGATGATAATGGACTAAGACTCAGAAACTGTAAGCCAGCCCCAGGTAAATGTTTTCTCTCATAAGAGTTGCTTTGGTCATGGTGTCTATTCACAGCAATAGGGCAGTAACTAAAAGAGTTGCTTTTCTTTTTTATGAGAAAATGCCTGGCAAAAGAAAAAGAAGGAAGGAAAGATCTGTCTAGCTTATACAGTTTGAGGAAATGGTCCAACAGAGCAGGGAAGACATGGTGTCCAGAGCATGGATCAGCTGGCCACATTTTATCCTCAGTCAGAGAGCAGAGAAAGACATAGGCTGATGCTCATTTCCCTTTTTTTTTTCTCATTGTCTTTACCCATGAAATCATGTTGCCATATTTAAGTTGGATATTATGACCTCCATTAATCCAATCTAGAAACTCCCTGAAGACATGTCCAGAAGCTGGTCTCTTGGTGATTATACCCCCTGTCATGTTGACATTGAACAAGCAAGCAAGCAAACAAACAAACAAACAAACAAATGTGTTTCGTCTAATAGAAACAAAAATTTTGCTTTCCTCAGACTCATGTACATGCATCATTGAAAAATATAGACATAGTTTGAAGTATGAAGTTGGTCTCTGAAACATTAAAACATTAAAAAAAATCTATGAACTCCATGGATATTGTATCTTATTGAGTACAAAATACCATTGATACTATCACAAAAGCATAATGCATTTGAAAATTTTTTCATTATTGAAAATTTTACTGCCATGACTGAAAGACACAAACTACAATTCTAAGTGTAAACTAGATGCCAAGTTCTGTTGACTGCAGGACAAGGAATCAGCACATTATGGCGACAAACTTCCTACTAATATTTGCTCTTGTTCATGAGGTACCTCAGTAAGGCACACTTCACCAGAACATTGACTAAGCATTTAAGGTACGTGCTATGATTCAGCTGATGTAAGTGGGAAATGAATCGTCTTGTTTTATTTTCACAGTCTTCCCAGTAAAAAGACATCCTTACTGCATGCAGGCCAACAGAAACACTTAAGGGATGTTACCTGCACCTTCTTTTATTTCTATGTGCAGGAATCAAGGTTCTTCAATGATGATGTTGGATTAATTACTTACATTGAAAGACAAGTTAGACATTCATCAATATATATCAAAAGATCACACATTGATAACACATTGCAGGAGGCACTGGCCTGAGAAATTAAGTGTATGGATATAATTGCAATGATCAAATTTGAGTAAGTCAAGCTTTTCATCTACTTTGGACTACTTTCCATCATAAGGCTCTGTGCTTGGTTTTATAGAAATGTAACTGCTCTTCATTATGAAAGTTACAATATCCTAAAAATGACAACTTGATTTAGTGCACACATTCAATAGTAACATTGGTTTTATTTCAACTCATCTGGAATGAATTTTATGCATTCTGAATGTAATTTGATTTCACTTCATGAAAACAAGAAAGAAACTTTTTATGTCATCATCATCATCATCATCACAAATTTGGTTTGATTCTCCATCTGAAGGCCATTGTTGCTAAAGTCTAAACTCTCTTCATTTAACCCCTAAAAGTATTAAAAATTAAAAAAAATATTTACTAAATACTAATGTGCACCATTTATGACATATGGTCTTTATGGTTATCATAATGCAGTGAATACATTGTATAAATATATGATAATCAGGCATTTTCCTCTTTTTGAATCAACTGTATAGCTGGGTTATGTTTTTAGACTTTTATTAAGACTATAAAAAGTATTCCAATCCTAATTTTAAAATTACATTCTCAATAATAACATTAGATGAGTGTTATCCAGACAGATAGTTTGGTACAGGTTTTTTGTTTTGTTTTGTTTTTTCAGTCATGACTATCTTTTTACTTATTCCTAAAATTATAAAGAATGGGCTGAACCATGAAGATTATTCTGTTTGGTGGAAGAGTTCATTTTTCTGAGTGTTTTAGTTAGGGTTTTACTTCTGTGATGAGACATCATGACCATAACAACTTTTATAATAACAACATTTAATTGGGTCTGGCATACAGGTTCAGCCCATTTTCATCAAGCTGGGAACATGGCAGCACCCAGGCAGGCATACCATAGGAGGTGCTGAGAGTTTAACATCTTGTTCCAAAGGCAAATAGGAGAGGTCTGGCTCCCATGTGGTTGGGAGGAAGGACTCAATGCCTACCACCACAATAACCCACTTCCTCCAACAAGGCCACAGCTATTCCAACAAGGCCATACCTCATAATAGTGCCACTTGCTAGGCCAAGCATATTCAAACCGCCACACTGAGCATATAGAACTTTCAAAGCAAGTGAGCTTATACATGATGTAATTCTAAGGATATTGATCAACTTCCTTCCACAGATGATGATAACATAGAAATGACAAAGGCAAGCTGTAATTCTATGCTGATGACCTAACAAAGAAAATTCTAGTTCAGAGGAAAAGAACTTGTTCATGAATGGGAAAAGGTCATACTCATACAACCCGAACTATAAAACTCAGCAACTAGATGTCTGTAGTGTCTACAGTGAAATAAACTTGAACAAATACAAAGAAGGAAGCGACAAGGTTCTCTTTTACAGAATCCATTAATGAAAATATCTGGGGATATTTTTGCACTATCATAATATCATCTTCCAGCCAAGTTGGCTTTCTCTGAAGGGTGGGTGCAGTTGTGAGTGAGCAATGTAGATACATATTAATTCATGAAAAACACATGTCTCATTCTCAAACATCCACAGGGACTTGGGACTAAAAACAACTGACGACGACATTAGTTAGACAATAACCCTCTTACATTATGGGACAATACTGATCACCAAAGTGACAATGAATTAGATGTGAGGCTCCCTTCCTTTGTAAGTTTTCCAAGTTCCCACATCATCTTCTGGACAAATGCAGGGGTAATGCATCTGGAAGCTGCACAGAGGGTCCTGTTTGGCTCCTCAATCTAGGTCTCAAGGTCAAAGATCACACAGTGCTTACAGTTGCAGTATTTCACAGTCCATCTTTCCATCCCTTCTGGTGAGTGTGTGCTGTGCTAGAGCCCATCATCTTTGCTCCCCCTCCCCCTCTTTAACATATTAGAATTTGATCAGGGCTATTAACATGCTCAGAAACTTCTTTCTGGGTAAGACTGAACAGCAAAATCATGAAAAATGAAAAGGCTAATTTGATAAATTGAATAGTTAAACAGTGGCATTTCCCATTGTACCCAGGGCAATATTTTGGCATTTTCTTTTAGATATTTGCTAAATACATGCTAAACTCAGAGTCAAGATGTGATGTATAACACCTGGGAAATGTATATTTAGGAAGAGAAGAACAGAATTCATTTAGGGCATTGATTATACAACCCCAAAATGGCAATATAGGAGTCCCTCCTAGCCACAGCGTCACAGTCCATAAATTCAGTTACCTGTGTTCAGCAGCCATATAAAAAGTCAAATGAGAATTCTTGAAGAGAACAATTCAGAAGCTTTAAATGCACCATGTTGTAAGTAATGCTATGTTATACCTTGCTGCTCCTCCCTTAGGACCATGAACCACCTCTTTGGTCAGTGTGTCCATGCAGTATTTTGGTCACATACCATTACAAAGCTGCAATCTGTCCCCAGATCGACCCTCATGCCATCACATTGCTCATTTTCAAATACCTTTATTTTACTAAATAATGATCCCAAAGAAAAAGAGCCAAGATGTTGGCAATGTTATTGCAGACTACTGTCTGCCTTGTTTTATCATCAGCCACCATGGATGATCCCCTACTGTGTTTCATTTGTAAGTTAAAATTTACAAGTGCATATAGGTTGACAACAGCACATGCAGGTTTCAGAGATATGTATGTCGTGGCAAAGGACTGAACACTCAGACTCAGGATAATGGCAAAGCTTTTCCCAGATTTTTTTCTATTGAGTTTTTTTTATTTGATATTTTTATTTACATTTCAAATGTTATACCCATTCCTAGTTTCCCCTCCGAAAATCCCCTATCCCCTCCCTCCTCTCCTAGCTCCCCAACCCACCCACTCCCATTCCTGGTCCTGGCATTCCCCTATACTAGGGCATAGAACTTTCATAGGGCCTAGGGCCTCTCCTCCCATGGATGGCCAACTAGGCCATCCTCTGTTACATATACAGCTAGAGCCATAAGTTCCATCATTCCTTGTCTTTGATTGGTGGTTTAGTTCCAAGGAGTTCTCGGGGGTACTGGTTAGTTCATATTGATGTTCCTCCTATGGGGCTTCAAACCCCTTCAGCTCCTTGCGTACTTTCTCTAGCTCCTTCATTGGGGACCTTGTGCTCTGTCCAATGGATGATTGTGAGCATCCACTTCTGTATTTGCCAGACACTGGCAAAGCCCCTCAGGAGACAGCTATACCATATATATAAATGACCCTAAAAAATCAACCAGAGAACTCCTAAGCCTGATAAACAGCTTCAGTGCAGTAGCTGGATATAAAATTAACTCAAACAAATCAGTGGCCTTTCTCTACACAAAGGATAAACAGGCTGAGAAAGAAATTAGGGAAACAACACCCATCACAATAGTCACAAATAATATAAAATATCTTGATGTGCCTCTTTCTAAGGAAGAGAAATATCTGTATGATAAGAACTTCAAGTCTCTGAAGAAAGAAATTGAAGATTTCAGAAGATGGAAAGATCTCCCATGTTCATGGACTGGCAGGATTAATGTAGTCAAAATGGCTATCATGCCAAAAGCAATCTACAGATTCAATGCAATCCCCATCAAAATTCCAACTCAATTCCCTACAGAGTTAGAAAGGGCAATTTGCAAATTCATCTGGAATAACAAAAATCCTAGGGTAGTAAAAACTATTCTCAACAATAAAAGAACCTCTGATGGAATCACCATCCCCGACCTCAAGCTGTACTACAGAACAATTGCGATAAAAAAAAAAAAAACAAAAAAAACCAAAAAAACGGCATGGCACTGGTACAGTGATAGACAGGTAGATCAGTGGAACAGAACTGAAGACCCAGAAATGAACCCACACACCTATGGTCACTTGATCTTGTGACAAAGGAGTGAAAACCATCCGGTGGAAAGAAGACAGCATCTTAAATAAATGGTGCTGGCTCAACTTGAGGTTAGCATGTAGAAGAATGTGAATGAATCCATTCTTATCTCCTTGTATAAAGCTCAAGTATAAGTGGATGAAAGACCTCCACATAAAACCAGATACACTGAAATTTATAGAAGAGAAAGTGAGGAAAAGCCTTGAAGATATGGGCACAGGGGAAAGGTTCCTGAACAGAACACCAATGGCTTGTGCTGTAAGATCACGAATCGACAAATGGGACCTCATAAAATTGCAAAGCTTCTGTAAGGCAAAAGACACTGTCAATAAGACCAAAAGGCAATCAACAGATTGGGAAAAGATCTTTACCAATCCTAAATCCGATAGGGGGCTAATATCCAACATATATAAAGAACTCAAGAAGTTAAACTCCAGAAAACCAAACAACCCTATTAAAAATGGGGTGCAGAGCTAAACAAAGAATTCTTAACTGAGGAATACTGAATGGCTGAGAAGCACCTAGAAAAATTTTCAACACATCCTTAATCATCAGGGAAATGCAAATCAAAACAACCCTGAGGTTCCACCTCACACCAATAAGAATGGCTAATATAAAAAACTCAGGTAACAGCAGATGCTGGTGAGGATGTGGAGAAAGAGGAACACTCCTCCATTGCTGGTGGGAATCAAAGCTAGTACAACTACTCTGGAAAACAGTTTGGCGGTTCCTCAGAAAATCTGACATAGTTCTACCAGAAAATTCATCAGTACCACTCCTGGGCATATACCCAGAAGATGCTCCAACATGTAATAAGGACACATGCTCCACTATGTTCATAGCAGCCTTATTTATAACAGCCTTTCCCAGATTAGGCTCAGAAAAATGATAGTCTTCTCTCTTAGCCTTAAAGTGGATGCTGATAGTACATGCAGAAACTGTCTACCATATTTCTCTTCCCAATACTGTCACAATATTTACTACCTGAAGACTATCCCCTTACAGAGATGGTACCTATGGAGACTAGTTAAGCCTGCCTCTTGCTCAGCTGTATGTAACAACCCTGCTTCCTTCTTTATCTACATATGATGACCCTGGCTTCTTGTTTAGCAATAGCCTGCTTTCCCCTCCCCCATTTAATACACAATAAAGATGCTGAGATTCCAGATGCTGAGGCTTCTCCAACAGAATCCAACAGCTTTTCTATGTGTCCATGGTTTGTTTTTATTTCTCCGTTCTCTCAATGTCACAATCAGGCTAATCCCTGGAGCTATGTGTAGACATGGTAGAGCATATCCCCTAAAATAACAGGAGTTATTGTATGTACTATGGTACTTTTTCACAGTGACTTAATTTATCTCAAAATAGAGAACATAAAGGACTTTATAATAGAAACTGAACCAAGTCTAGAAGTGAATGGCATAGTACTACCCTGACAGAAGTTAGATATTAGTTTTATAGTTTGGTACTAAGCTACACTTATGTACCATGGCTCGCTCTAAAGTGAAGGTGACTGTGCTCACCTTGAGATGATAGCTGTCTCATGGTGCTGTTACTGGCATTTGGACTCCTTTAAGACCCATACTTGCTACTTGACTGTGAGTTTTACAAGCTTAATCAGAGTATTTTCCAAGAAGAATCTCAACTTTCATGTTTAAAAAAAGGTTGGATGGGTGCAGAAAGAAAGCTGACAGAATGTTACAAGAGAAAATGGCCCAGTCCCATGGAAAGGCAGACACATCAGAATTAACCATGGAAATTGTTAGAGCCAGAGGTTTGGAAAGATGTATTACAAATCCTGAAAAGTAACAACTGCCAAACTCAGAATATTATACCCAATAAAACTATCTATTAAAATTGAAGAAGAAATGAAAACTTTCTATTACAAAAAAACAGACTAAAGGAATATATTTCCAGGAAGTCTGCTGTACAGAGAAACCTAGAAGACATGCTGTAAACTGAAGAAATGATTAGACAATCCAAAGAGGCAACAGAGGGAAAACGCAAAATAACAGAGCACTTAATCAAAACTAGTCTAAGAAAACACCACAAAGTAAACAAAGTTATAGGAATCAATACATATATTTTTAATAAATGACTCTAAATATGAATTATTTCACTTCACCAAGAAAAGGACACAGATTCTCACTGGAAAAAAAAGCAGGTGCCATCTTTTCTGATGCTTCCAAGAAACACACCTCACTGTCAAAGATAGAACACACCACAGGATGGATGGGGAAAGGCACTCTAAACAAATAGAATACAATAGGAAACAAGCAGGCATAGCTATTCTAATAACAAAAAATACATTTCAAATGAAAACTAGTTGGAAGAAATGAAGTTCACTTCACACTCAAGATGATATAACAACATCAAACATAGGCACTCACAGCTTCATAAACTAGATGTAAATCCAACACAGCAATGGTGAAAGATTTCAATGTCCCACTGTCATCAGTAGACAGGTCATGAGGACAAAAGGTAATGACAGAGAAACATCAGAGTTAAGGGAAACCAAACGTCAATGGACCTAAAAGACATCTAAAGAACACAGCACCAAAACACTACAAAATGTCCACTCTTCTTGGCAACTCGTAGAAAGGTCTCCAAAATACAACACATATTTTGCCATATAAAAAGCCACTGCAAATCTAGAAATATTTAAATATTTTCTGTATTCTATTCAACTACAATGGAATAAAGTTAGATATCACCATGGAAAGGACCTAGAGAAAGCACACAAACTCATATAGATTAAACAATGTACTGTTCAACAATGAATAATGAAAAATTAGGAAAAAAATAAAACAGTTCCTAGAATTTATAATGAAAATGACCATACAACATAACAAATTAGACTATGGGACACAATGAAGGCATTTATAAGAGGAACACACCTTGTCATAATTCCTTAAATCAAAGGCTTTGAGAGATAACAGATAGTTTAGTGATACACTTTACTGCCTTGGACAAACAAGAATGAACCAGATTCCAATGCAATAGGAAGAAATACTGAAGACCAGAGAGACATGACCTTTGTTCTTTGAAAAGAAGATCAGAATTAACAAACTCTTAGCTGAATTAACCAAAAGAAAGAGAGAAAGCCCAAGCTTAACAAAAAGAGAGCAATAAAAAGGGAGACATTGAGACAGATACCAATACAATCCATTTAAATAAAACTCTGTTCTACTAAATAAAATTTTTTAAAAATGTAAAAGACATGAATCAGCTTCCAAATGTATACTATTAACCAAAATTAAGCCATGATGAATTCATTTTAGCAGACCTTGTGCTGGCAAATTTAAGTTAGCTGGACACAAGCTAGAGTCATTTTGGCAAAGAGAACTTCATTTGAGAAAATGTACACATCCCAGATGGGACTGTGGTACTCCATTTTCTTGACTGATGTTTGATGTGGGAAGGCCCAGCTCACTATGGAGGGAGCACATATGTGCTGTTGGTCATGAATGCAATAAGAAAACAAGCTAGGCAAGGCGTGGAAACCATCCAGTAAGCACAACCTCTCCATTAGCTTTTACCTCCAGCTTCTGATTGAAGCTTCTGCCCTGACTTCACTGGACAAGAGAGTGTGACCTGGGGGTTGTAAGATGTGATAAACCATTTCCTCCCCACTGCTTTTGGCTATGGTGTTTTATCACAGCAATAGGAAAGTAACGATGGCAGACTTGTACTCACAAATGAGATTGAAGCAAGAATAAAAACTCTCCGAACTAAAAACAAAAGCTCAGGACCAGATGGTCACTGCAGAATTTCACCAGACCTTCCAAGAAGTCTCACCAGTGATAATACTCAAATTATTCCATAAGAAAAAAAAAAGAATGGGAAAGTGGCCTTTCCAACTCATTTCATGAAGCCAGTATTACACTGATACCGGAGTTAGATAATGTGTCCAATGAGTCACTCTGACGAATATAGAGCAAAAAAGAAAAAGAAAGATCACAATAGACACATCCAAAAGATCATTGGTCATGATCAAATCGAGGGAGCTGGATTGGGGAAATGAGTGTAGATATGATCAAAATACATTGTATACATATAAACAAGCAAACAAACAAAAACTTCAAAAGACGTGTGAGTGGGCTTCCACCTTGATCAGAATGCTTGTGGCTTGGGTCATGGATGCTTTGTTTTTATTTCCATCTGTTGCTAGGAAGAAGATCATCCCATGAATATCAGCAGGCTTCAGTCATCAAATCTTACCCCATAGAACTGTTTTTTAACAATAGCCTTGGGCTCTTTGAGAATGATTTTCCTTGCATTCCTGGTGATGCAGGCCTGGAATGTTAGCACTCAGCTCCAACTGTGATCCAGCTTCTAAAAACAAGCTCCTAAGTGGATGCTCATAGTCAGCTATTGGATGGAACACAGGGCCCCCAATGGAGGAGCTAGAGAAAGTACTCAAGGAGCTAAAGGGGTCTGCTACCCTATAGGTGGAACAACAATATGAACTAACCAGTACCCCCGGAGCTGTGTCTCTAGCTGCATATGTAGCAGAAGATGGCCTAGTAGGCCATCATTGGGAAGAGAGGCCCCTTGGTCTTACAAACTTTATATGCCTCAGTACAGGGAATGCCAGGGCCAAGAAGTGGGAGTGGGTGGGTAGGGGAGTGGGGGGGGGGAGGGTCTGGGGGACTTTTGAGATAGCATTTGAAATGGAAATGAAGAAAATACCTAATTAAAAAATTGGTTAACTTAAAAAAAAAAAAAAAAACAAGCTCCTAAAAGTGTCCAGTTAGAAGTCAGGATTACACTATCTCACTTTTGCTTGTTTTGTTTTTTGTATGTGTGATTTATTTATGTATTTATTTATTTACATATTTACTTACCTACTTACTTACTATTTTTACATCCCAATCACTGTCCCATATCCTGGTACCCCCTCAACAAAGAACAATAGAAAGTAAAGAAGTTTGTGACAACAGTCATCAGTAGTTCCCTATGTGTGTGTGTGTGCAAACAATTAAATGATAAACTATTCTGTGAAGAATCGTTTATATATTTAATGCATGTAGCAATTTTATGGTAATAATTTTAACATGAATAATCTTACATATTTTTATATTCTGCAATAGGAATCACCAAGAAATGATGAAATGTCTCTGAAAAATGAATGCAAAGTGTCAATTGTACAAGGAAGTCTTCCTGAGCCCTAAAATGTAAGAACAAGAGAACTGTCAGGCTAAACTGCCAAACTCCTGCTTGTTGGGAAGACTGGCCTCATCTGAAAATGCACAGTTCTAACCTCTGCCATATCCCCTGCTCGGTAGGAAGTCGGAAGAACACACAATCAGACATTTTTTGGAACGTCATAGCTACACTTAGCCCCATCTTTGTGGCTTCCATTATGCCCTTGAAATGTCCCTCAGTTGTACGGTAAATTGGAAACACACAGTTATGGTTTTGTGCCCTCTGTCTATAATTTGAGTTTGAGTTTACTCCTATACCACACAGACGCGCCTTAGTGCTTTTATTGTAAATAATTTACACCAGAAATGCTGAATCATGAAACTGAGGTCAGGGAAATTGTTATTTAAGCAAACAAAATCAATCCCGAATCACTTTCGGCTTCATGCCCTGTGACTTCTCTGACAAGAACTGGTGGGCTTGATGTGGGAGTTGGTGAATATTGGGGTGACTGCTGCCAATCAGGAGCACCCCCTCCTCCCCAAACATATGAACCTCCTTGATGAAGCTCACTTTCCCTCGGGATAGTCTTGCCCACCTTGTTCTGTGCAGACCAAAATGGTAACGCAAATTTCTTTTATGCGAAGAAAATAAATAGCAAGAAACTCAATTTGACATACAATTTTAAAGAAAACTAAAATTTGTTAGGCATCTGTTTCCTTCTGAGTTGAGAAGAGGAGAAATGGGATCTCTGGGAACAGCAGAGGACAGCACTGGGAGCAGAGGGCTTAGGGGCAGGGTTTGGTCCACGACAGCTGCTCTCTCATCCACAGCTCAGAGTTAAGCCTGAGTCGTGAGAATTATCATCAAACGCTGGTCATAGGTTGCAGGCCTGGCAAACCCAAGTCTTTGGGAAGCTGGGGGAGGAGGACTGTCCTAAGTAGCATGGTGAAATTGTCTTAAAAATAAAAGTAAAAGGTGGCTTGTGGATATAAATCTCCCTCATGTGCACAAGGTCACAGGTTCAATACCAGCCCTATACAGTTTTTCAAGGGAGTCATTGAAACTCATCTTTTCACAAGTTCACTTCCCATTACCAAAAAATGAATAAAGCCTGAGAGTTAAAGAGTTTGCACCCACAATTCAATTGTGTCCTATTGAGAGGACATAGGAAGGCAGTGCTCAGGCAGGACAAGTGTGATGGCTGGCTTGTCTGAGGACCCCACAGGCATCTGTGCTCATCTGCCAGAGGGAGACTGTTAAATGTCCTGGAAAAAAAGGGCATGGCAATAGGACATGAAAGGTGGGCATAGGAACAAAGTGCAGATGGGATGAAAGGGGAATCTGAAGCATGCTGGACTGGGTAGTGGGAGCCTGGATAAGAGCCACAAATGGAGAGAGACATAGAAACTCAGCTTCTCACACGCATGCAGCTGTGTGAGGCAGGCCCCTCGTGGGCACCTCATATCCCATCATCTGTCTGTCTATATGTCCTTTGTAAAAACATCTAATGACAACTCAAGTCTCCTGCTACTCAACAGCTGTCTGTAAACAAGCAAAACAGTTGAGGGTGCTGTGAGACACAACCATAAACTGAGACACAAATGCAACACATCTGGAATACAGCAAGCAAGTGTCCCTGGGCGGTATCATCAGGCGGATTTCGAGCAAAGCTTGGAACTAAAAAGATGATTTACAAACACCTGCATGCATTCATGGTGGTAACACACATACACACACACACACAGAGAGAGAGAGAGAGAGAGAGAGAGAGAGAGAGAGACAGAGACAGAGACAGAGACAGAGACAGACAGAGAGAGAGACAGAGAGAGACAGAGAGAGAGACAGAGAGAGACAGAGAAGAGAGAGACAGAGAGAGAGAGAGGCAGAGACACAGGGAGAGAGACAGAGAGAGGCAAACTAGGTATGAGGAAACATGAGACACAGTAATAGTAAAGGAAACAGAACCTACTAGAGCTGCAATCTGGGTTGGAATTCTTCAGTGTCACCTTATTTTGGGATAAGTGATGACATTCAAGGAAAGAGATTCTGTGTCTAGACAAAACTCAAATCTAAGTTAGTACATCTTTGCTGTTGGGGACTTAGAGATAGGTTCTATTAGGGTATAAATGTGGTGTTTTCATCTGTATGATTTAATACCCAGCAGTTGTTTTAGTGGGTTCAGCAGGTTCTGACACTGTCACTGTGTCACTGTAGCTGAAATAGCAGCAGAAAGGGAAGGATAATCCACCCACAGTCTCAGTGGCTTTGGTCCATGGGTGCTTAGCTCCTGCGCTTCTGGGTCACCATGAGAGAGACACTATGCCAGAGGGCATAGCAGAGCAAAGCTGCTTACTGCAGAGTAGCTGGAAAGCAGAGAGCTGGAAGAAAGCAGGGGGGGGGGGCAGACAAGACTTCTCTTTCCAGAGTAAGTCCTGAATATCTGTTTCCACCAAGGAGGCTCTAGTTCTCCCACCCCACCCCCTACCCCTAGTGGTATTACTGTGTTATGAATCCATCAAGAGCCTGATCCACAGGCTCCAATCACTTCCCTAAGGTCCATTCCATAGGAGGGACTGGGTTAAGTGGGGCACCTTCATATCCAAACCACAAGAGTTAGCAGAAGAAAGAAGCTGTATCCCCTCTGTAGTGACATCAGTCAGGCCTCAACCATCCCACTTGGCAAGACACCCTCAGCCACAAAGGACATTGGCCAGGTGGAACAGGTCACAGACAGTGAGGAACTTTAGAATGAGCTAATAGTCATAGTTGTCTCAAATACCCCCATGTCCGCTGGGTAGTGGAAGGGTGATTTTAGAAGCAGTCTCAGGAACTAGGAGCTCAGGGACTCATCCTTCAAGAGATTTCTCACAAGAGGTACCAGGGTGTTCTTGTTGGGTGATTGCTTTACCTATTCAAGCATAATCTTTTTTCAATTATTTTCCCAAATTCAACCCCAAATCAAGTACAGAAGGCAAGACCCTGGCTTATAAGCATGTTATATAAGTTTACCTGCCTATTGTCCTAGCATAACCGCCATATTTTCCATTCTAATCTTATTCTCCAAAATATAAGTAACCGAAACCCAACTTCTCCCTAAAAAAATTTCCCAGGAATATTAGAATATGTACTCTGGAGTCCAGAGACCTGAATTAGAATTCTGGCTCTCCTCCCAATGGAGTGGACCAACATAACACATTCTCTGTCTCTGGGCTCTACGTTCTCCATCAGTGATTCTCTTATCACAGCGTCATCTAATTTAATCCTTTATTTAATCTCTCTAAGACACACATAAAGGATTAAATTAGGTGATATAAATGATAGGGAGATAGTAGACTTGACACGTCCTTTTCCTCTCTCTCTAGTATTTTATAGTATGGAAAAAGCAAGAAGTATTGAATGGAAGGTTTATTATGCACTCCTTGGAGCTGAAGGCATGGGGCAGAGTGACAAACTCTGAGCAGATGACAGACTGAGAGGCATCTAAGGAACAATGACATCCATACTACACTCAATGCAGGGGCCTAATAGCAGGGGCGTGACAGTTTCCAGGTCACCAAGGAACAATAGAAAGTTCTGGAAAAAGGACAGAGAGTTACTAAAGATACACACTCGTGTGTGTGTGTGTGTGTGTGTGTGTACATAACAAACACCAGTAGGTGTTTTACTATCATCATTGTTATTATTTTAAAAACTGAAGGAATTCTAAAGTTTGAAGTGTTTAAGTTGGGCTATTTTTCTTTATCTTTTCATTAAAAGTTTTGCATACTTTATGTTTTGATTAAAATTTTTCCATCCTCCAAGTCCTCTCAGATCCTCTCCATCTCCCTACCCACATAGTTTCCTATCTTCTCTCCCTCTCAAAACAAAAATAAAGCCAGAAAAACAACAAAAAATGAAAGGTCAAGGTGAATTTGAGAATTGCTCTTTCCATGTCTTTGAAGAATTGTGTTGGGATTTTAATGGGTAGTGCATTGAATCTATAGATTGCATTTGAGAGGATGGACCTTTTTACTATGTTAATTCTGCCAATCCACAAGCCTGGGAGATCTCTCCATTTTCGGAGATCTTCAATTTCCTTCTTTAGAGACTTGAAGTTATTGTCATACAGGTCTTTCACTTGTTTGGTTAGAGTGACCCCAAGATATCTTATATTATTTGTGGCTATTGTGAAGGAAGTTGCTTCCCTAATTTCTTTCTCAGCCTGTAAAATAAACTAAAAAGAAAAGAAAATTCTGAAGACCAAAAACAAAAAACAAAACAATACAAAAACTATGTACATGCACACACACATACATGTACATGAACATGCAGTCACACACATGCACATACATACACACAAACATAAGCACACACATGCACACTCACACATGCACAGACATGTACACAAACATGCACAGTCATACAATGCACACACACACACACACAGAGTTCTAATTGTGTTAGCAACTACTCACAGCCATGAAGCCTGCCTTGGAATGTGGTTGCTATACCAAGAGACATGCCATTAGAGAAAACTGACTTTCCCTTTCCAAGCAGCTATCAGTTGCAAACAGCTTCTCGGTTAGAGATGAGACTGTGAGTCCACGTCCCCCTCTCGGTGCTGGCATTTGGTCTGGTTTGAACCTGTGCAGATCTTGCCCAAGTTGTCACAGTCTCAGTGAGTTACTGTATGTGTCAGTCCTGTTATGTTTGAACACACTGTTCACTACATCTCCTGCCTAGGCCCCTGAGCCTGAGGCCAGGGCTTTGATGATGACATCATGTTTAACTTCTGTCACTGTCCTTATATTGTCCAGTTGTGGATCTCTATTCACTGAGATGCACTGTAAGAAGCCTCTGTACTAAGGGCTGGGTGGGGCGCTAAGATATGGATACAGAGGTATGTTATTAGGAGTATCTTATTGCTATATTCCTTTAGCAGAATTACAGTGGTTATTTTCCCATTGGTTCTTGACCTAGCTAATCTCAGGCTCTTGGTCACTCTAGCTGTGTCATGTATGGGTTCTATCTCATGGAGTGGGACACAGGTTACTAAAGATACACAGTCTCAGAGAGGGAGAGAGAGAGAGAGAGAGAGAGAGAGAGAGAGAGAGAGAGAGAGAGAGAGAGAGAGAGAGAGGATGTATATGAGTGCACATGTGTGTATTAAAAACTCCTATAAACTTATCATCCTTTTGATTTTTTATTATTTCTTTGAAATTTTTTACATAATGTGATTTGGGCATATTCATCATCTCTTCCCCAACCCTTCCAAGCCCCATCTTCCTTCCCTTCTAACCACCAATTTTCCCCCTTTGACTTTTTTTCTCATCAAGGCTAACTTGTACTACTGTAATTCTCTTTGATATGTGATTTCCATCTGCAGCATGGCTGACTTATCAGGGGCTACACTCTTAGAGAGAATGGCCCTTCATTTCCTAGCAGCCACCAAATGCCACTAGCTACTTGGCTAGGGATGGAACTTCATGCCCAGCTCCCCTTTCCATTCTTGGAGTTGGTCTGTTTGGGGCTTGCACAGGTTTTGAGTATATACTGTTTCCCTGTAGCTATCTACCACCTCTGGCTGTTACACCACACTTTCAAAAAATGATATATTTTTTTCCATTAAGGCTGAACATTCTGCCATCTCTTATTCTCTGCTCCTTGGCTGATTGTGGGTCTGTGGTGATCACCATCTGCTAGTGGTTAGCACAGATGCCCTCCAAGACATGAGTTCCTGACATCACCTTTCAGAGTCATCCCTCCCTGTTACCTTCATCTCAGCCACACAGCACAGAGGAGGTACAACCTCAAATACAGCAGAATTAGTTCGAAAGAGAGACAAGAACTGTCACGGAGAAGTGTGTAGTGACATGCGGGAGTCGTCATTTTCTAATGTTATTAATGTGACTGTGAACATTTGGTCTTGAGTTCGTTCTAGCATCTTGGCATCATTTATGATCTTGAGCAATAAGAATCTACTTCTGTAGTTGCCATGCACTCCAGTGAAGTCTGCTTGACAGTCTGAGAAGCCTAGAAGCACTCATGATGCAAAGAGTTTCACGGAAACTCACCTCCTGGAGCTTTGGCGTTCTCATTAACCCGTATACTCATACCCTATCCCCACATTAGTCTGGTGTATGGATCCACGTGTTCTCTTTTAGTATTATTTTATTATAAGTGCTTTTTAAGATTAAATTCTGATATAGTTAAGTCTCCCATCAGTGTTACAATTTGCCAGAAGCTGAAGAGCTTGGAATCCTGTAGAAATGCAGTAAGGAAGTTACCTATTCAGTAACTAATTAAGCATTACAAAAGAAGGAGCCATTGGATGGATCACAGGGCCCCCAATGGAGGAGCTAGAGAAAGTACCCAAGGAGCTAAAGGGATCCACAACCCTATAGGTGGAACAACATTATGAACTAACCAGTACCCCGGAGCTCTTGACTCTAGCTGCATATGTATCAAAAGATGGCCTAGTAGGCCATCACTGGAAAGAGAGGCCCATTGGACTTGCAAACTTTATATGCCCCACTACAGGGGAACGCCAGGGCCAAAAAGTGGGAGTGGGTGGGTGGGAGGGTATGGGGGACTTTTGGGATAGCATTGGAAATGTAAATGAGGAAAATACCTAATAAAAAATTTATAAATAAATAAATAAATAAATAAATAAATAAAAACAAAAGAAGGAGCCAACAGCTCAGGGATAGTCTTGCAGAGTGTTTACCATGTAAGAGCCAGGGAATCCCACTGAGATAGAAATCTTCAGTACAGGCTACATTGCATATTAGAAGCAAGTTGGTGAATTCTTCTGACAAATGGAGATTCTCCAGATACTTAAAAGTTACAGTCATATAAGAATTTAGCAAGGCCTAGGAAATAGGGGGGTTGTGGTATTGCCTTATTTATGAGAAGGTCTGCTAAGAGCAGAACACCCTGGTGGTAACCTTCACAAGGTTCAAAGGTATAGTGCTAGAGTGTGAGATCCTTACCTGTCATTAAGCTGACCCTAGGCAGGACTGCTTTATCTTTACTGTAAACATTTACCTTGTTCATGTAAGTCCCTTTGCAGTCATTCCTTTGTTTTGTATCAGATAACTTCAATATACTTTGCCTGCTGTGACTTCCTACCCCTTTTATTTTCTGTTCTATATAATACTGGTGTTCACTTTGTGATAATACATTCAGATTCTACAAAATCTCACATGTTGGTCTGTCTGTCACTCGCCGACTCCTTGCCCATCTGCACTTGTTCCACGCAGACAAGGGACCCAGAGGGTCTGCGGCATGTAGTGGTATCACTGTGGTTTATAAGCATGAACTTATAGTCACCCCTACAGGCAGGGATATTTCTGAAGACCTGATTAACTCAGCCTTCCCAACAACTGACAGGAGAGCAGGTGCACTTCGTTTTTTCATGGATAAACTGAGGCACAGAGAGGAGTAGCCCACAACCATCTACAATCACATTCAACAGTCTAAAACTCATTTGAAAACTTCTCATAATAAGATGAGAAATTCTCTTTGAAATGCTGCTGGATCGGTTAAACACTATTCTATGAGCATTTCTCCAACATAAATCAAGACACAGACAAACACAGTGTGGGCTTGGGGCTTCACCCTGAGGGCCGTTTCTTCTCCACAGGATGAACCCCTCAGCTCACTTTTTTGCCTGGGTGTGGCTTTTGGCAATAGAAGCCGTATGCATCCATCCTTCCAGGAGCAGCAAGTCTAGGAAACAGGAGTTGCAAGAGCTCTTTCAGCCCTGATTCCACCAGAGCTAACTGATGACAAACTTGTCTTCCACTGTGATTGTCTCAGCTGCTACTCAGAAGGCCCTGAGGGATCCGAGCAAATGCATGGATGGAAATCAATTTGCCTCAGTCATCAGGGACTGAAGGAACCATCAGTTCTGGCACATCTGTTACCACATAGGTGCTGAGAAGGTACATACATGCCCACATGTACCTAGACAAATGCAGATAAGAGGGAGTTAAACCACTGCACTGACACTTGCATGGATGGCGAGAAGTAGAGCCACGCTATTGTTGCAGGTTGGTAGATTTTTAAGATTATTTTACTGGGGGTCAGGGTGGGGGCACCTGAGTCAAGGAGGAGGGCAGGCAAGAAGGACAAGATGGAAGCACAAGGTCCTCCAAGACGCCAGTTACGCAAGCGTTCTGGCATCCCTAATGAGAGCCGGCAACAGAAAACGAAGTCAACGCATAGCTTACAGGAAGCACGGTGCTACTTCTCCTGTGTTTTACCTCCCATTTCACTCACATCAACTCTTCCATCCACACTATTCACACGTATAAAATAATTAAAATAAAAAGGAATTTCCTTTTGGCAACATAGTCATTTTCATCAGGAGAGACCCATCAGATAACCACAACTCCAAGGATACGGATGCAGCTAACAGGATTAACGATTAGACAGCCCAAGTGGAGTTTGTAGCTACATCATTGGCTAACAAATCAGTAAAGATTGACACTAGGGAGCCAGATACAGACAAAGGGATCCTCTGTCCTCCATCTCACAACCAGCAGCACTGACCCACTGCAAACCACCGGTCTTACTGTCACAAACAGGTGTTTCATCAGTTGGGTCTTGGTGCTGAACATGTTCTGGGAATGGAAGAACATTTGAGCAAAACACTAAGGTCTTTCTCAGATGCTTGCCCATGGGCCAAATAGCATGTCCTTGTCATACATGGAAAATAGACCTTAATGATCTGAGATGTCTAACCATTAGGGGACAGCAGGCCCAGCTAAGACTACTGCCATCAAAGAACCTGAAGGAAGCAATTGCTCAATTGTAAAGACAAATAAAGGAACAAGAGAGGACTGTAGAGTGAACCCCAGTCACTTAAGTCCTTTGAGACTAGAAATAACCAAAGTCCAACTGGAGGCTTACAAGAAGCCGCTATCCTAAATACCTGGTAAATCGGGATTTCCAAAAAGAGGGGGGTAGAGTAGAAACCTTAATAGATCAGTACTCAGCTTGGGAATCTAGTTAGTGGTGAGAACTTGCCTAGCACGTGTGAGGCCCTGGGTTCAAGCCTCAGTTGAGGGTTAAGGAGTAGATGATGGGCTGGGGGTGTGGCTAAGTCCAGTGATATATGTGTGAGGGAGGAGGTGCTAGGTCTGGGTGTGAAACAGAGTTTTGTTACATGTGCAGGGTGTGTACATTCCAGGGCACGGTGTGCAGCTCAGATGTACAGTGGCTTCCCACAGCTCTCTTCTCCTCACAGAGCCTATTTCTTCATCAGTACAGTCCCTGCCTCAGTGATCCCTGCACACTTGGCTCTGTATTTATACAAGGAAAAGACACCTCTGGGGAAGGAAGTAGAATAAACAGTCCTATGTGGCAAGGCTTGGCCAGCTAACCGGACAGAACATTCTGTGTATGCAATGATTTGAAAGGGCCAGTGGCTGGGTGGAGCCTGACATGAAAGCTCTTACTCACTGCCTCAGTTGCTACAGATGCCTGCAAAGTCCACAGCTGTCCAGATGTATGACCATGCTAGTCCTAAAGACCTGGTGTGATAATAACACAGGGTCGTAGGAAATGTCCTCAATGAAATAGAGCAAATCCTCTCTGGAGTGAGAAAAAAAATGTACCAAAATACTGTGATCTCCAGGGCCTTGGACTAGTAGATGCAAGCTTCCATGGGTAGTTAAAATGATCAGAAATTCTCTTGCATAGTTTTGAAATCAGAAAGTTTCTTTCAATCAAGAGCATGCCTTTGCTTTTGTACAGCAGAGGAATCCAGACTGGCCTGGCTTGGAAATTGCTCTGACATGGCTACATATCTACCACAGAGTCAGACACAGCACTCTTGTGTAATCGGCAGTGACATAATCGAAACCAGATTCACATTTATTTAAGTAGCGTGGTTCTGACAGAACGAAAATATTTTAGTTACTGGTACAGCACGTTTAAGGGAGATTTACAGCTGTCTCCCCTGACCTACTGACTTCTCACTTACCTATAGAAACATTGTTTTGGGGGAGGGAAGGACACACACATGGACACGGACACACACACACACACACAGAGAGAGAGAGAGAGAGAGAGAGAGAGAGAGAATATTATGTTTCCGTTTAGCACAATGGCACCTTTAAGAAATCTGCCAACCAGTAAAAAACTAAACGGTCGTGGCTTGAAAAAAAAAAAAAGAAAAAAGAAGAAATAAAAAAAAAAAAACACCTCTTCTCTATTTCCAGTTAATATTCATAGGACTCCAGGGGGAGGAGGGCTTTCAAGGGCACAATATTTATAAATGCTACTGTTGTCCCCCCAAAACATGTCTTGGATTCCTAAGTAGGGGGTTTTTACCATAATAGGGTGAAGGTATGAGTTTGCAACAGATAAACACGTCATTAAGAAAACAGACTTAAAACACAGGAGTGAGCACTTGGATTTGAACGCCATTTGTTGGAGACATTTTCTTTTCCTTTAGCAACATCTTGAAGACAGGGAATGTGTTCACCATGTGTCACATTGATGATTAAGAGGGAATTTGACTTTTCATTTAAGATTTTGATGTTTGGAACTGGAGAGACGGCTTAGTGGTTAAGAGCGAAGATTGCTCTTCTGGAGGGCCTGGGTTTGAGTTCCAGAACCCACATGGGTAGCTCACAACTGTCTGTGACTCCAGTTCCAGGAAATCCAACACCCTCACACAGAAATACTTGTAGGTAAGACACCAATGCATGAAAATTAATTAATTAGTTAATTAATTAAAAAGGGTCAGGCATGGTGGCCCACATCTTTAATCCTAGCACTAGGGAGACAGAGGTATGTTGTTTTTTGTGAGTTCAAGGCCAGCCTAGTTCAAGGAGCAAATTCCAGGACAGCTAGCACTGTCTTGAAGAAAACAAAATGATGATGATGATGATGATGATGATGATGATTTTTGATGTTTAAATCAAAGGTTAAATTAATCCCTGGTTTTGCTATGTGAAATTAACAGGCTTTGTGTTTGCAGCCCTGACAAGTAAAATTGTCACTCCATCCACTAGACAGAATGGAATGCCGACTCTATATAATGAGCCAGTATCTCTCTTACCTGGCCTCCCTGCACTTTTGGGAGTTTCTATAATTTGACCATTAAACATCCTCTAGGCTTTCACCTCATCTGTGCTGACCCTGGGCTCTGAACGAGCTGCAAAGCTCTGAAGCTTGCGCGTCTCTTTTATCCCTAGTCAAGAATGCATTAATATTAATGTTGCACAGGAAACCAGACCAACACAAACCTACAGCACCCGATGAGCCAGCACTGGCCCAGGAAGGAGCAAGATTTTTCAGAAGAAATTTATGACGTCTATAAATTCACCTTCAAGGTGCCTATGGCTGGAAGGAAAACACGCCGGTTTAAAAAAAAAAAAAAAACAAAACAGTCTTTTACCTAAACCCTTTCCTATTGGCTACTTCATCAAAAACACTGGAACTTCCAAATGGAACCTTGACTTTGATCCAAATAAGCTTCAAGTTGGAATTAGTTTTGCTGAAGCTAAAGTTTGATATTATGACTTCCATTTGTTGATTCATGCAAAGGGGAGTCCCATCTGGGAGCATGAAGGAAAGGGAAGGGAGGGTCTCTTTAGACTTTGATGTGCAGGTTATACTGCAATGTGACTTACATGCTAATATAAAATGCTTCTGATGAGGACATGGGAATAGTCTGGTGTTGAGAAGCCAAATATTTGGGAAGTGCTATGAGGGGCAGCTCTAACCCACAGGAAAGAGAAAGGGAAAGAGGCCAGGCCTGGCAGCAGCAAGGAAGTCTCTTCTAATCCCTGGAAAACAGATGCCATTAGAGCCCCGCCTTGAAACATCATTACCTAAGAAAGAAGAGCCAAAAAAAGAACCAGTGTGTGTATGTGTGTGTGTGTGTGTGCGTGTGTGTGCATGTGTGTGTGTATGCATGTGTGTGTATGTGGGTGAGTATGTGTGTGTGTGTATGTGTGTGCGTGTGTGTGCATGTGTGTGTATGTACGTGTGTGTGCGTGCGTGTGCATGTGTGTGTATGTGCGTGTGTGTGCGTGCAAGTGTGTGTGTGTGTATGTGTACTTGTCTATCCACACTTCATGAAAGAACATACACAGAGTAAACATATCTATAAATGTAAAGAGAAAGCTGCATCATCATTTCATGTTGCATTTTGTATCTTGGTAGAATTGTGGGAAAGCTTCAGTGTAGGCAAATATAGAAATACAGAGTTCAGACAGACAGTGAATTTCATTGCCTAAGCTGGTGTGCCTGAGGGATCCTCTATATCTCTGAGCAACATGACAGTATTTGCAAAAGGACATTGGGGGATACTTCTCCATGGGTATGGGATGTGTTTAGGGATGAAGCCTGTTTTAAACAAGCATTCTGAATAACTGCATCAATTTTTGAATATGTGAAAAAAAACCCTCTGCATGGTATATTTATGTTGGGTAGATTTTTTTGATGTATACATTACATACTAGTTTATAGAAAAACTATATCTTAAAAATATAGATTTAAAATAAAGCTATGATTTGGGCAGGGATTGCTATTAAAGGAATTTTGAACCTAATAAATCCTTGGTTCTATACACGTCTAAATGCTGTACATGGGAGGCTAATGAATAATTTATGACTGTAAAATCCATCACAGAGTCCTACACTGTATTTAAGTTAATGCCCTTTGGTGCATGAGGGATTCTGATCTTTTTATTTTATAAGGAAGGCAGTGTTTACTCCCCATCCCTCATACTTGTGCTCATGAAAGTTCAGGAAATTTCAAAGCCACAAATGGGCTCCTCAAAGAAAAACTGACAAGTCAAAACTGTTATTATAGTCTATTTCCAATATCTCAGAGTCTTTTAGTTTTAACCGAAAACACATGGATTGGATTCCACCTACTTAAAAATGCTTATTTTTTTAAGAGACAAATGCAAATCCTACTGAAACCAAAGTATAATTTACTTGGGGAAGATAATGGCTAAGCAAAGAGTAAATATATTGACTTTCTCAGGTCATAAGTTCACGCTTGGAGTAAGACATTTGCTTCCTCACAGATACCAACTGAAAAACTCCCCAGTTGAAAGTAAATGGTCTGCATTATGTCATTTCCCACAGACATAACAAACACTGCACTGTGCCTGCCACGATCCATGGACTATTGCTAATATTCGGTGCTCTCACAGGTTGGCGGTACTTGTCCTACAGCCGAGACCCATGGTTATGTTTTACAATCAGATAGGATCCCAATAGCTAACATAAGTTGAGGATCCATTGTTTGCCTCATGCCCTCCTTTTCCATGGCAAATCCTACATATAGACACACCCACATATGTGATGCTATACTAGGTTGTTGAATGACCAAACTGACAATGAATTCCATAGCACAATCCTGTGACAGATTCATATGTGTGCGACAATAGGCGGCTTTATTGCACGCACTCAGGAGGGGAAGCTCTAGGCTGGTACTCACAGTTGTAAGCAGGTGCGATGCGGTGTTGAGCTTCCAGACTGGCCAGTGTGATATGGAAAATGATGTGAAGCAGCAGAAATGAGAGGCTGGTGATGCACAGGGACTGTAGCAACCGCCCTGTGTGTCCTGGGGAGGAAAGAGCAGAGTGTGGTGAGGGAGTGTTCACATTGCCACCCAAAAGGAAGCCCCAAGACTGGCTCAGAAGGCAGGCAGTGTAATTCTTCTTTTAATTATAAACCTACAGACCAAAGACATCTTATTTCCTTTGAAATGTTATATAATAGACTTAACCCATTAAAATTCACTACAAAGGAAATCCTGCTTTCCTGTTTATTATAGGGCATATTATGATGGATTACAAACAAACGCTGACTCAGAAAACTGGATAGAAAAACATTACCAGCATAGAACGGACCCATAACCCTCTCATTAAAAAAAAGCTTAAGGGAGAAAAAAATAAGAAGAAAGTAGCCTAAAATGTTTTACAAAGTTATATGTTCTATTTCAAAATTAAATAAGGGTAAAGAAGAAAACTATAAATCAATTTCACATGTAGACATAGACATAAATTATAAGGAATGTTAACCATTGAAATAAAGTAAAATATAACTTGTTCTATTTTTCAAGATTTACTATACATGAACAAATGTGTTTTAAATGAGAAATCCATATGAAATTCACACACTAATGGACTCTAAACAGTTTTCTTGATACTATAAAAGAAGCATTTTATAATATTCAAAAGAATAAAAGCATTAATGATTTCAAAGAAATAGCTAAGAAAACTAAGAATGTAAGAAATGATCTTTAAATGTTGAAAAAGTCTTGACTGTGTAAACATCTGTTTATAGTGTGCTTTTAGACATCGACCCATGGATGACAGAGGATGAGCAGGGAATCCAAATGCCATCACCACAGGGGCTGGCAGTGTCATGAAGAAAGAAAAGGCAAAGTCCTAATGAAGAGGACTACATGCCAATAGTATGCTCAAAGGGATTGATTTCCAGATAATGAGTGTCTGTACAGAAGTTCAAGCCACGCCTAGAGACCACCTAGGACATCAACTATGAAAATTCAGTAAGGGATTCAGATGTAAGATCATCTTCCAAAAAGTGACAATACCACACTACATCAGCAACTGCAAGGTACAAAATCAGAAACAAGTTAGTTAGCATTCAAAGATGTTTTGTAATGATTCTGTAAACATGACAACTCGGCCCAGACAGAGTACACAGTCATTTGATCAATCACTAATCTGGGTCCTGATGAGAATTTACAAAGTCACAAAGGTCAAAGTAAACCAAGGTTAACTCATGGGACTACTGTTTATCACTTGGACATCCCTATCGCAGCGAGTCAGACTGAGCACTAGAAGGCATGTCCAGAAATTCTCTCTGTGGAGGGGAGCTTCAGTCTGAAGGCCCATGAGCTTGGGCTGCCCATCACCTCTTTTTAATGACCTACAGTAAAGACTGAGGACATTGTCAGCCAGTTCATACACATAATTCTGTAAGCCAATATCTTGAAATAATTCAAATGAAGGAAAACATGTGAGTCCCATGTTTATAGATTTCCTATGACATTACAACTTTTTGATTGAATCTTGGCTAATAAAAACTATTTAAAAATTGACATAAAAGAATGCATAAGGCTCTTATGGGAGTATAAAAATTCTATGAATGAATAAAGAGATAAGTTATATTCAAAAAATTGTATATGACAAAGATACAAATTTGTCTTGAATTTGGTCTATAAATTCAATGAAATTTCAAATAAATTACCAGAAAAAAAAAAACTAAAATTTCCTAAAAACCACATTTCAAAATATATAAGAAAGGGTGTTCCGAGGTTTTTCAATAAACATTTTGAATGTATATTTCAGAGTAAAATCGTATCACCTGCAACCTGAATAAAGCTCCTCTCTGATAGTTGACAAAGCTTGCTGCCAGGAAAGAATAGAGTGTACTTTTTCCCTCTGGAAAAATTGAGAAGGGTAGTGAGTGCCCAGTTTCCTCAGTTCTGTGGGGTTCTAGCCCAGACAATTCACTTCTGTCTCACCTCATCAAGAAACACTGAAGGAACAGTCCAGTGGAAACCAACCCAAACCAGGTAAGGATGAGGAAAAGAGGAGGGAGGGCCCTTCAGCTCAACTTTGGTTCCCATTTGCCAGCCATGGGCCTACAATTGCTACTAAAGAGACATACCAGGACTCCTGCAATGCCTCTCACCCAAGTATGCCTACAACCAGCTGATGGCTTCCCTGAGTTGCCCATTCTCCCTTCTGTACACAGTTTTCTGTACCTCCTTAGGCATGGCCTGCACCAGCTCCTTGCGGAAATCATGCAGACCTTAGTAGCAGGTCCACATCTCAGCAACTACTCTCTACTGGTTAGGGATCAGGCATGAAATTTTGAGTATGCAAGGACTCTGCACTATGAAAATACATGATAGGCTCTCAGTTGCAAATGTGGCTGAGGGGCAGAGACCACTTAAAAATCTAAAGAAGGGATAAGTAGAGAGAGCAAGGCCTCCCACAGCAAAGGTTTATAAGACTTGGACTGTAGAACCAGTTCACTCTCCATAGTGTTTCTTGTTGGGTTTTGGTGTGAGCTTTCTGCTTTCCTTTAAACATGTCCATGAAGCCTGGGGAGGTGACTATTGTCTGGAGTGTTAAAATAATAAGCTTCAAAGAATATAAATAATCAAGGAACAGAAACAAACAGCCAAACTCCAGTGGGAGATACCAAGGCCAAGAAGATTCAATTCACAGACCACATGAAGCTCAAGAAGAAGGATGACCAAAGTATGGATACTTTTAGGTCCTTCTTAGAATGGAGAACAAAATACCCATGGGTGGAGATATAGAGACAAAGTGTGGAGCAGAGACAGAAGGAAAGATCATCCAAAGACTGCCCCACATGGGGATCCATTCCATATACAGTCACCAAACCCAGACACCATTGTGGATGCCAACAATAGTGCTTGCTGACAGGAGCTCTTGTCTCCTGAGAGGCTCTGCCAGTGCCTGACAAATATAGAAGTAGATGCTCACAGCCATCCATTGGACTGATCACAGGGTCCCCAATGGAGGAGCTAGAGAAAGGACCCAAGGAGCTGAAGGGGTTTGCAGCCCCATAAGAGGAACAACAATATGAACTAACCAGTACCCCCAGAGCTCCCAGAGACTAAACTACCAACCAAAGAGTAGCCCCATGGCTACAGCCACATATGTAGCAGAGGCCTTCTGGTCTAGGCTCAAATTGGTCTCAGGAGAACATGAGCATCCAAAGGCAGGGACTACCTTCAGCACACAGTCACAAACTTAGCAAAGACTTAGTCAATCATAGAGGAATTTTATCCCTGGTGCACCCACCTTATCATGATTTTCTGATAGACATCTATACATACTGCCAGTGACCCATAGAAAAACTGATGGCATCTCTTGACAAATTTAATCTAACCTGGTAGCCTAAGGCTGAGTGAGAGCACACTCTTATCTTTGTCTCTTTGGCCCTGGCAGAGATGCTACTGTCATCTAACACTGAGGGGCACAGTTATGACCTTCCATCATGTAGTTGGTTGAATTTGATTACACATGGACCTTTTCCAGGGGTCAGCTGCTGAGACAGTTGGCTTTCACAGTTCTCCCTGCCACCCCATCTATAACTACTGTCACAGTTTGGATAACTGTTTCTCAAAGGACCATGAGCTCAAGGTTCAATTCCCAGGGTGATGCTACTGGGAGACAATGGGACCCTTAGGGAAGTGGACCTCATAGAAGATAGTTATATCTTTAGAAGTATGCCAATTGTGGAGCCTGGAAAGAAAGAAAAGAGACGAAGCTACCCAGTCCGGGACTTCCAGCTTCTTAAACTGAGATCTACAAGCTCACCTGTGATGGTTTGAATAGGAGCGGTCCCCACAGTCTCATATATTTATTTGAATGCTTGGTCACCAAGGAGTAGTAGCATGTGGAGGTGTGACCTTGGTGGAGTAGGGTGGCTTTGTAGGACGGAGTGTATTACTTGGGGGAGATTTTTGAGTTTTCAAATGCACAAGCCAAGCCTAGTGTCTCACTCCTTCTTTCTGCTGCCTGCCTAACTTGATGTGGAACTCTCAGCTGCTTCTTCAGAACCATGACTGCCTTTGTGCCACCATGCTTTCTGCCATGACAACGGTAGACTGAACCTATGAACTATAAGCCAGCCCCAATGAAATGTTTTCCTTTATGAGAACTGCTGTGTCCATAGTGTCTTCTCACAGTAATGGAACTCTAAGACACCACCTGCCTTCCTTATACAGCACTGAGCTTCTGACATTTTTTTACAGCAAGGAAAAAATAGTCTAAGACAAACCCTGAAATAAATGTAAGCTGAGTTTAATAATAACCACGTAATAAATAATAATTTAGATAATGAATTTTAAAACAATTTAATAAATAATAATTTAATAAATAACATCCTAGCCCATGAACAAGACACATCTTTATAAATAAAAATATGGCATTCCATTAAAAGATGAGTCCCAGGCATAAAAATATTTTCATTCCATTTAAGCAGATCATTATACAAACTAAGCCCCAGATTAGCTAGATAAATTTGGTGAATTTGATATTACTGATTTGTTCATCCAAAGTGCAGGACACAGCAACAAAGATAAACTTAAAATAATACTTATGAGACATGGAAGGGAGAATGAGAAAATTCTATCACGCATCTGAGAGTTCTAGGAAAGCAATAAGAACAACGGGAAAATGTTGATCTTCTCATTTTTTATCTGATAACTAGTTTATGGCATAACATTTACACAGCAATTAGCAGATGTGCCCTGCACAAGATTGTCCTCAAGTCCCTTCAGGAAAGCAATGACTCGGACTCTGAAGTTTCTACCCTGCCACATGTCATTCTTTCAGGCCAGGGAGAACACTGGCTTTCTCTTTTCTTTCACTTATCTTCTTGAGAGCATTGGTTCAGTGCTGACCACTTGGCAGGCACAGAACCTTACATAAAGAAAAATGCATGCCTTCGATTTTGTGTGAACCAGGACCAAGGGACTCAACTGAGGGCAGACACTGCCTGTTTGAAGCAGGTGGATCTTGGGTACTGCCCCTGAGCACTTGGCTGCTCTTGTCACCAGTGTCTTCGTACACATGGTCACCGTGGTGACATGAGAGCTTCATTGGCCAAGAGGAGGGACTTTCTGTACTATCTTGATTTTCCCACAGGCAACACACACCAGGTTACTATGACTAACGGCCTTGGGACCCATCATGTTTATTTTCACTGACCCTAGATTTTCCTCTTGTGCCTTGAAAGCCAGGTCAGGGCAGTTGCTGACCAGCTCTGTGTTCTGTTCCTTGTGTGTGCTCCCAAACAGCTGGGCGATGACTCATCTACCAGGGAGTCTCCCGGAAAGACAGATGGTTCCCAGCTTCTCTCCATCACACCTCAGGAAAGCAACCATTTAATTAATGGGTCCGTTGCTATAGTGATGTTTCCGCCTATTAGTGAAGCTGGTCAAAAGACAATTCAAGTTTCTGCTTCCCGATCTTCAGTGCCTCTCTGTTCTTTGCCTACGTCTAAGATTAGATGCCCTCTTCTAAGAACCACTTTCATTGTTAGCAAGGTGAAGTAGATACCCTTCTCTACATGCTAGAGCCCAGTTCGCTGTTCTGAAAGGATTTCCTCTTCCTCTTCTCCTCCTCCTCTTCATTCTTATCATCAATGTCGTCATTGTCATCATCATCATCATCATCATCATCATCTCTCTCTTAAACGTAAGATTCATGGTTTGAAGGTCATGATCAACTCATAGAAAAGAATTTAGCTGAAGTATTTAGCACATGATAAATGCTATTTGGATGGATGAGCACATGAAAGGGCTGCCTCTGAAGAACCTTCTAAGTGATAAATGAGTTAGCACGCGTATGTCTTGGGAGCTTGGAGCATAGAAGGCAAGATATTCAATGGCCACCAGGACAAGCAAGCATGGCAGTGTATGGCAGGGAAGGGAACAGGTAATACTTGCCTCACGGATGTTGAATTCACGAGTTCATGTTTCTACCTAGTATAGCGTTAGCCTAATTAGCCTAAACGTCACACTTTCGCACTGCTGGGAATCAAAGCAACCAAAGAACCTAGGGCTTCTACGCCGTGATCTTCATCATCTTTTCTTCTGTGTTTCCCACCCTTTGCTTCCTCCCTCTTTCCTTCTTTGTACACACATGTCAACGTGCACTCCTTTGGAACCTTTCTATGACTTGGCTCTTAGGTATGATTGTATAGTGAAACTCCCTCCTTAATAAATCATAATTGAGCTAGGTATAGTGGCATATACCTTTAATACCACTTTTCTGGAGGTAAGACCCTGAATTTGAGGCCAACCTGCTCTACAGAGTACAGGCCAGTCAGGGATACATAGTCAGAGACTCTCTCTCTCTCTCTCTCTCTCTCTCTCTCTCTCTCTCTCTCTCTCTCTCTCTCTCTCTCTCTCTCTCTGCTTGTGTGTGTGTGTTATATTCAAGTGTCTTTCACAGATAACTAAAGTTTCTTTTCATTTTTAACTGTGGCCTTAAATATTTATGAAATAAGTAAAAATATGTGAGAGATTGAAAGAGTGTCATTGAAACAAAACAAATTGGTAAGTAAAACTCCCAGATTTAGTAAAAATAGACTCAGTTGTTAATAAGATTTATACTGCTAAGTGCCGTGATGTTTCACTGTCGAGGGTAAAATATAGACGAGATAATATAAAGGCCCAGAATTTCAGTGCACAATTTGTTGGGTCTCAGCAAGTATGTGCACCTGGAAACTCACCCTGAGGACCCAGGCAGGACCCAAGCAGGACCCAGGCAGGACTCAGGCAGGACCCAGCATATTTTTTATGGCCTTCTTTATTCAGCCCTCATGCTGCCAAGGTTTAGTGAACCCTGACAGAACAAGTATACAGAAATACCCCTCTTGGAGGTCACGGAAAAGCTTGCAAAAGTCTCATAAGAGAGGAAGTATAGGTTGCCAAAGAGATATGTCAAAGCAAAATGTGGTGATTTGAATAAAAATGACCCCCATAGGTCCATAGGGAGTGGGACTATTAGGATATGTGGCCTTGTTGGAGTAGGCGTGGTTTTGCTGGAGGAAGTGTGTCACAGAGGCACAGGCTTTGAGGACTCAAACACTCAAGCCAAGTCTAGTGTAACATTCACTTCTTGCTGCCTGCCAATCCAGAAGTAGAACTCTCAACCCCTTCTCCAGCACCATGTCTGCCTGTGTGCTCCCATGATGATAATGGACTAAACCTCTGAAACTGTAATCCAGCCCCAAGTAAATGCTTTCCTTTGTTGAGTTGCCATGGTCATGGTGTCTCTTCACAGCAATAAAACCCTAACTAAGATAGAGAGCAAAAAACACAAAAGAAGACCGAAGAAGCATCAAGTTTCAAGGTGCTGAAGCAACAAGGTCAAGGACTTCAACAAGAATTTTTGTCTGCAGTGAAACTGTCCCTCAAAAACAAAGGCAAACACAAAACACAGTGAATGAACAAAAGCTGTGTATAATGGCATCACAAGACCTGCCCAGTAAGCCACAGTAAAAGGCAGCTCAAGTATGCAGAAAGGGAACAGGAATCCAGACATGGCATACAGAAATATCGATAGCTACCAAGTAGCCCACTGGCTCCTGGATGCCTCTGGGCACACCTTCCTGCTCGCTCGCAGATGCTGTGTTTCTGTGACCAATACACATTGAGAATTACTTATCTAAGACATATGGGACTATAGGTGTTTGGAATATTTCTAGTTTTTCAGATCTAGAGGTCTTTACATAGACTTTTCCGGTTAAGCATCTCTAATCTAAAGCATTCCAAACTCTGAAAGTGCTTGAGCATCATGTAAGATGAAGGATGCTGGGCCTGGAGATGGATGAATCTGAGAGTAAGTAAATGAATACTTCTTCTATGAGGAATTCCCCATCCATCACTTACTGAGTGGCAAACTCTTGTTGATTTGGAAAAGTCCTCATTAAATAGGATAGTTTTGCTAGGTTAGGTTTAGAATGTCCTAAACTATAGCTTCTGGGATGGTGACCTAGCTTGGAGGCCTCAAGATGCTATCTCTGCATCTGGAAAAAAGTAGCCCAGAGGCCCTGAAACAGCAAAGCGCATGTTCATGTCTGCATTAGCTTGCATTATCAGTACAACTTAGCTCTCTGTAGATTTCCTGGTTCAATGACAGTTTTCCAATACCTGCTCTGCATGCTTTCGCATGTCTACCTTTGTTCACAGACCCTACTCACCCTTCAGTTTAGCTCACTGGTTTGTCCATGCCTTTTGGCTTTTGCCCAGAGTAAGAGATGCTGCAAGACTTCTTTCCGTGATCATGTGTATTCCAAATCGCGATTGTAGCCTGAAGTCCCAGCCTGAAGTCCCATGTTTGCACATCTCTTAGCCATTTCTGTATCTATTTTCACAACTGATGACTGTGGTCTCTATCCCAGAGTTATGTTGGGACCATGTGAGGAGCAACAGTGAAACATTAATGTATGCCTTAGAGGAGTGCAGAGTGGTAGCTGACTAAAGGGTGGCTGAGAGTATGTGCACACGCATGTGCGTGTGTGTTTGTGTGTGTGTGCAATAGTAATTAAAGATTGCATTTTGGAGTCTTACTGCCTCTGGTAGTAATCTTCCAGATAATGAATTCAGTCTGGAAACAAACATTCTTATAAACATTATTTTTGCTAATGCGTTTACTACTCTTTGTGTTAAAGACTGAACTCTGCTATTTAACTACTTATGTGATTTTTGTCTGACTCCTTCAGGCTTTGTAAACTTCTTGCTACTTAAACTAGAAAGTGTCCTAAAGTGGGCACTGTGGTGGGTGTCCCCATTACTTAACTGGGAAGTGTGGCCAAGGCTCCTTATCAAACAGCTTCTTGTTTGGTTGCTGGGACTCTAAAGAGTGCAGGGCTTAAGTAGCCTAGAGATCTTCAAGAACAGGATGTTCAGGTTCAGGCCCAGAGGTCCCGACCCACTGCTCTGTCAGTCAAATCCTGTGGAAACATTCCTCGAGTAGATCTGGGGTGTGCCAGGGATGAGAGGTTCAGAGGAACGGAAAGGACAGATCGGGCTCAGCAACGAGGCAAGTGGAAAGCTGTGATGTTCTGTTTTGTACTGACAATCTACACAGGCCTCACTTTTGAAAGATCATTTAATTTCTTGGGTATGTAAATGGAATAACAATCAATCTGAAACGTAGTAAACATTAATCAATGCCTTGGAGACTGGATTGTATCCCCTCCCAAATCCTCAAGTTCTAAATGCCAGGCCTTCAGATGAGGCTGTATTGGGAGAGGAGATTAAGAGGGCATGAGGCCTTGTGGAGAGGCCCCATTAGCATCAGTGCCTTCTCTCTAAGAGGAGATTAGCACATGGGTCTGCTTACCCAGGAGGACAAGAGGATTCAGGAGAGCTCAGCATGCAGACACATGGCATGGTGTTTACTCAGAAATTCCCTGTATATTCAAAACACGGTTTTCTCTGGAAAAGGCACACTTCTGAGGAAAGGGAAGTAAGTAAAACACCCATGGTCATCGGTGCAACATCAAAAAGCAAAACTTGAAGGTTATCAGCCCATCCAGTGCTTCAAAGATGGAGCCTATTTCTACCATATATATATATATATATATATATATACATATATATACATATGTATGTATATATATATATGTATATATATATATATATATATCCATATTCATCCCAGAGAAAAGTCTTGACCTAAAGTGGAAGTCTCATACTTATTTGTTAAAAGGATAGTTATATGGTGTATTAACATCTTACAGTAAATCAACACACAGTTGAATATATATATATATATATATATATATATATATATATATATCACATATATATCCTGGTTATACATCAGCATAAAATTGTCTATTCTGGCTAGACAGTGTTGGCACACGCCTTTATGGCACACGCCTTTAATCCCAGCACTTGAGAGGCAGAGGCAAGTGGATTTCTGAGTTCGAGGCCAGCCTGGTCTACAGAGTGAGCTCCAGGATAGCCAGGACTACACAGAGAACCCTGTCTCGAAAAGAAATAACAACAACAAAAGAAAATAATCTATTCTGGCCATTAAAATAAACTACATTGGTTTGACTATTTTCACTACTATAATCTGAAACATAAATGCACATTTTAATTGAGAGATCTGTTTTTTTCTTATACCTAATAAAATATTTTAATATAATATTTAAATAGTATTTATGGTAATTTTATTTTAATAACTTACAAATAACAAAGTTTACATTCTATTTTAAAACATGTTCAAGACTCTGTTGTGATCATGGACATACCTTTGTGTGACATATTTTTTTTTTCTAGCCCTCAGATACTATGACTTCCTAAGACTCAGCCTGGAAAGCCCCTTCCATATCTTTAGTGGAAACAACCACCAAACAATGGCAATTGTTGCTCTTGGACTTGAAGTCTCTAAGGAAAATTTCTGTCTCCCACAATCTTTTATTATGTACGTTCAATCCCCAAATGAGCATCTACACTGCTGAAGACAAGTAGCTTGCCAATCATGTTTATTGTGCCTGCCCTTTTGACGAAGAAAAATGAGTTTTAGGGAATAAATTAGCTATTTGTGCTTGGCTGGTTTTTATTTAGAGAGTTCAAAAATAATTATAAACATCCTCTCAAACTTCCTGAGAGTTTCATTCTAAACACTGGATAAAGTGTTTGCCTACCATATCTAGTGAGCAGATCTTTTACAAAGTAAAGAGATCCACCCTCAAGTACAACGCTTCCAGGAACTAAAGGGATGCCCTTAAATCAGCAGTGGGATTAGCTCTGTGTGTCAAGTACATGACACTCACTGCCTCAACCCTTCTAGATCATGTCTGACCTCCACAGAGTCAGTGTGCAAAGTCTGCGAGAGTTCTCTACTACACTTAACTCCATTTAATAATTGAACAGATGTCAGTCCCTATCCAGGAAATGTGTCTGATTTTCCTTGGACACTCTTGGATACCACCCACGTAATGATTTTAATAGAATTTTTGGAACTGATTCTACTGCAATATGAATATAGCATCTCTCTGTATATAAACATATAAACATATGTATATATAGTGTATATACACCCTGTATCTATGGATGCATGTACCTATGTGCTCGCCTGAAGCAAGAGCAGGGTGTTTGATTCAGGTGCTCTCTCTCTCCCTCTCTCTCTCTCTTTCTTTCTCTCTCTCTCTCTCTCTCTCTCTCTCTCTCTCTCTCTCTCTCTCTCTCTCTCTCTCTCTCTCTCTCTGAACCTGGAACATGCAAGTTTTGGTTGGGCTGGCAGCCACTAAGTCTCAGAGATCCCCCCATCTCTACCCTGCTACAGTGCTGTGGCTACAGATACACATGGCCAGAATATGCCTGAGTTATAACCTGGGTGCAGGTGTGCACATTAGCCTCCTTGTGCTGGTAACCACAGCACCGTCTCTCAGCTTCACAGGGACTCCACTTTTTCTTTAAGTTTAAAGATCAATGGGATCTTCTATTTGGCTAGACCCTAGCACTGATTCTGAAGGCGGGCTTCCTTGGCTCTCTTCTTTCTTCTGACAGGGTTTTATTACGAACCTCAGGCTGGCCACAAGATCGGCATCTCTCTGCCTCAGCCACCCTAGTGCTGGGATTACAGACACGCACTACACTACTGCTTTCAACTTCAAAGCATTCCTTCAAGATATTAACGATTTTATGTACTCTAACATTGTCAGACTCAACCTTTCATTTTTCATTGATGTAATTCCTGGAGCCCAGGGATGTGTTTCATTAAACATCACGATTTACTCTGATGATGTGATTGGGTGGGTTATGTATGATGGGAGATCTGCCAAGTTTAGCCTGCTGAAAATCTAGGATGCTTATAAAGAGGAAAGAAGGCAAGAACTGGTTTCCATGGGAGAGAGACTCGACCATTCACAGCTTATGTGGAAAGCAGAGGGTTAAGAGCCTTGTTTGCAGGTGGTTTCTGCAAGCCAAGAAATCACATTCTCCCTTAATGCTCTCCTCGAAGGACCACGGTTCCTGGTGCAGACCATTTCAACCACAGACCTAGAAAGAGCTGTCAGTCAACACACCTGAACCGACTTGAGACACTAAAGTCACAGTCTGTTATGGAGGCCTTAGGACATGAGTGTAACAACTTATTTATCAATGGTTGATCGACATTTGACCTTGATTTTATTGTTCTCTTAAGTTTGGTCACTAATCAAAAGTTAGCCACAGGCCAGGGATATGCATTGAAAACTATTTGGGAGCTGGGAGCTGATGAGCAGAGCATGTGGACCAGCTGCTGCTGGAATGGGGCACTGCAGGCCTCTAATTAATTAGGAGAGGTTGCAGGTCCCCTGAATGAGCTGATGTAGATGCTAATCAGAATCCAATCTTCCTTTCAAGTGGTGGCAGGGGAAACCTGAATGCTAGGAGAAAGGTGTCAAAGATGCTGTTAAGGAGCCAGAGTGGTACCAAAAGCTCTTTTTATCCTCAAATGTGTGATTCCTTCTAAAACAGATGTCCCTCGAAAAGAGTTCCAAGATCCTATGTCAAAGTTTTACAGAAAGAGCTAATGGGGATTCAGACCATGCAAGTTAGCTCAGACAAACTAAATAAAGAGGTAGGATGGTAGCTTTAGGCTCCTAGTGAGCATATGCCTGCTTCCTGCTGTGACCTTCAGCTTCTCCACTGCCATCACCCTCAGGTGCTTGGGGAGAACCAAAAGACAAACACAGCCATTCTGTACCCTGATACTTCAGAAGCCTAGCAGATCCTCATCCAGGTGGGCCGGTGTGCCTGTTGTTTTCTCCTTATGCTCGGCCCCCAAACCTCCCCGACTCTGTGAGAATCAAAAGAGAATATTGTCCATTGAGGACCATGGAATGTCAGTTCTAATCAACACAATGACATTTATAAACCCCCTTTGCCCTGTAAGCTAATGTGGGAAAGTTCTAGAGGGTAGCAAAGCATAGATGGTTTTATCTGCAGTGTGGGAGGAGCCGAGTTACTGTTTTAACAGGGGAGCTGGGTAAGGAGCACAAACCTCTAACCTCAAGTCAGAGGGAGTGGAGCCTTCCCACCATGCTCCTCCCTTCCTTGGTTCACCCCTGCAGGAGTGGGGAGGGGCAGTGGTGGTCTATCTCCCTGTCTTCAGCTACAAAGCAAAAGCAATTTCTATAACTCTGGTGTCCATGCATGATTTCTGGTTCTTTGTTTTGTATTATATTCTGTATAGACTCAATTTTCTCCTAAAATAAAATTAAAAAAAAAAAATACTGGCATACTCACCTTTTTAAGACACTGTTTAAATGAGAACTGACTGTATGAATGCACATTCAGCTCCGTATTTTAAATTGAGATAGGATCTAATAAAATAGTAACATATAAAAACTAATGAGCTTAAATGGAGTTATCCTATAATCAGGGACAATACTTCAACTAGATGTTATATGCTAGCAAATAAACTCTCCAGTACCAGAAATGGGTGATCTCTTTTAGAGTCTTGGCCAAATGGAGTCCTATATAGCACCATTCATTGAAGGACACTGTCATGACTCCTGGTTGTCCTCCTGGACTCGACAGTTAGACCTGGGTTGAACACACCACATACTGGAGTCATAGAACACAGAGAAAGCAAGTGGGTGTCAAGTAGGAATCTTCATCCCTATGGTCTAGTTCTCACAGTGTTCAAAGATTCCATACGTGCTACCAGAAGAGAAAGGTAATTATTAAGCTTACTCAGCGGTGAATCCTAAAAGCCGTAATAATCACTTGTCTGACAACACACGCCTGCCAGGTTAATAGTGGCATGAACGTTAATGGAGTAACCTATCACTCTCCGACTCATTCTAAGCATCCCTCCATGAGATGGAACCCAAATATAGCATCATTAACAAGGCTGAGAACATGTAGCTAAACAGGTCATAGGACATAGGGTAGAACCTATTACTATTGTTCCGATAAGTGGAAATGATATTAAAATAGCTCCTAATGATTTACAGCTATAGCCATAGATTAGTGCATTGCTCATCTCTCATCATAGAAGCTCCTTGCTTCTTGAGAGATGGCAGTTAACAGAGAGACGCACACAACTGGTTAAAAAACAAAACAAAACAAAACAAAAAAACCCAAGAGGATTCAGAGTGCTAATATCTAAGTAGTATGTAGATAATACACCCTTTCCCCTATGGCTCAGGGATCATGTAAAAGCCAGGGTTAGTGAATGACTTTAAGGAAGCAGTGTTATCTGGATATAATAGGGCAGTTGCACACATGAATTCACAGTGATGGTAATAGCATGCACAAGCCAGCTAAAAATCCCACCATGGAGTAGGGGACCTGGGTATCACACTCCACCTCTAGCTGAGAATCTATCCTCTGGTGGCTGCAGGGAGAGGGAGAATCAGTTTTCTATTTGTGTGACTCCTGTTCTACCTCACTACAGGGCAGACCCCATACCCAACAATAGCTGGGCAACACAAATGAAACTTTGGTTTTTTGTTTTTGTTTTTTTTTGGGGGGGGGGTTCTTTTGAGAGAGAGGAGAGAGAGAGAGAGAGAGAGAGAGAGAGAGAGAGAGAGAGAGAGAGAGAGAGAGAGAATATTTAGTATAAGGGACAGGGATGGAGAAGTGGATTCAAGAGAAAGTGGGGGAGGGGATAAATATGATCAGATACAGTCTATGCAATTCTCAAAAAGTAATTTAGAAAGAAAAATATTATCAGGTTAGTTATTTAAGCAAGTGATGACTCTGGGGGGTGTCTTAGTCACAGTTCTATTGCTATGAAAAGACCCAATGAGAAAGGCCACTCTAATAAAGGAAAGCATCTATCTGGGGGCTTGCTTACACGTTTAGAGGGCTAGTCCCTAGTCATCATGATGGAGAACATGGCAGCAAGCAGGCAGGCATGGAGCTGCAGAAGTGAGAGTTCTACATTTAAATCAGGAGAGAGAGAGAGAGAGAGAGAGAGAGAGAGAGAGAGAGAGAGAGAGAGAGAGAGAGAGAGAGAGAGACTGGACCTTTTGAGAAAAAACCCACCCTCAGGGATACACCCCCTCCAATAAGGACACATCTAGTTCAACAAGGACACACCTCCTGATCCTTCAAAATAAATCATGGAGACTTAAGCATGCAAATATACATGAGCCTTTGGAGTGGGGGACCATGCTCATTTAAACCACCACACTGGATAAAGAAAAAAGTCATGTGAGTCGGAGTTATGAATCAAGCTCTGAAAAGGGCAAACAAAAATACATTTAAAAGACCCATGGTAATGAAGCTATCGTCCCTTTAAAGACTTATATAATTGTGTATGTGTCCTTGTGAGCATATGTCACATGTGTGGGTGCTTGCAGAAGGCAAAAGCGGGCGATCAGTCCCCTGGAACTGAAGTTGTTACGTTGACTGAGAACTGCTGCACATGGGTTCTGGGAACCAAATTCAGGTCTTCTGCAAGAGCAGCTCCTGTCTTAACCACTGAACCATCCCTACCATCCCTACCACATCACTTTTAGTGGAAATAGCGTCTTCTTTTGTCCATATGCTGGGAGATTATACATACTCACAAAACTTTGTCTTAAAGGCATCATGGCAAGTAGCTAATCTTTTCATTCTCAACATTAAATGTTATTTCTGGTTTTCCTCAAATTGCAAATCAATAGGAAATTGATTATTTTCCCTGCTCACAGGGAGACATTGTGCTATAGTGTGTGTAAATGTCCCCCAAAAGGCCTATGCAGATGTTGAAAAGTGTCCCCCCAAAAGATCCATCTAGATGTTTAAGGCTGCCAGATGTTATGAAGCCTTAAGAAGGTAATGTCTATTGGGAGGTCTCTCTCTCCTCTCTCCCCTTCTCTCCTTCTCTCCTTCTCTGTATGTGTGTGTCTGTCTCCCTGTGTGTGTGTCTCTCCTTTTTTCTCTCCACCTAGACAATGGCTTTGTTCCACCTATGCCCACAGCATGTGCCTCTCACCACAGGCTCTAAAGCAACAGAACCCAGTCCATAACACCCCCCCCCAAAAAAAAAAACCCATGAGCCCAAATAAACCCTTCTTTACTCTAAAATGCTTTCCTGGGGTGTTCTGTTTCAGAAACACAAGGCTAAGCCACTGAGGAGCTGAAAGAGAGCTCTGAGGAGGCCACAAGGTTGATTGGTCAAGGTTAGAAGAAATGAGAGGTGGAAGACAGAATCACATGACAAGCAGCCGGGGATAGTCAAGCTCCTGAAAGGCTCTCTGGATCATGAAAGAACTCTATTTTTTTTCTACCTCTGTGTTTGAATATTCTAAATATTAATTAGATGGTCTGCCCTGGAAGCCACTGTGTCCTTGATAGAGGAAGAGGGGATATCATGAAGATGGGGTATAGAAAACCCAACTGTGGGAAAGAGAGTTCTTCAGGAAAAGCATCCTGGTATCCTGCAGGACAAAATATCTGAGATTGCTAATGCTCTAAGGACAACTGATCCGTATTTTATTACAAACAATCAAGTCATTAGGGAGGTAGGAATGCTCTTCCACTGGGTATGTTTGGTGCAGTTTATCTCTTAATAGATGCAGGCAATGTCTAGCTCTGTCCTTTCAGGGCTTCTGGAAAGCTTGCTGTAAACTTCTCACTCATTTCTTTTCTCTGTGTTTATGATGGTTGAACTGCAGGATGAGTCACAAGCATCCTGATAGAGTAGCATGCTACAAACAGCAACAATCTTTCCTCTGCCTGGACCATCCCTCCTCAGTGTGGCAATCATGGATTCTAAGACAGATCCCAGTCTCAGGCCATGGTGCCAGTCCACTTGTTTGGGCCAGGCAGAAGTTTCTTGTGGCTGTTGTAACAGTGTATTAATTAGGTGTATCAAATAATTAGGTGTACCAAAATAAAATCACCGACAACCTCATTGTTGTTAAGAGCTAGATGCCTACACTTAAGGTATTTGTGTGCGGGCTAGTTTTACTTCAGCTTGAAGTAAGTAGGGTCATCTGAGACAAAGGTGTCTCAGTAGGAAATAAACACCTCTGTAAGATCAGACTGTAGGACACTTTCTTAATTAGTTGTTAATATTGGAGGGCCCTTTGTGGTCCTTGGTTCTATAAGAAAGGAGGCTGTGTAAGCCTCAAAGAGCAAATCGGTAAGCAGCATTGCTCCATGGCTTCTGCATTGTTCCTGTCCTGTTTGATTCCCTGCCCTTACTGCTTTGATCACAGTGGAACTGGGAGTGACATAAAACTTTTCCTCCTCACGTTGCATTTGGCTGGGGTGTTTCATCACAGCAATGGTAATTCTGACTAGAGGAGTTTGGTTGTCACCTACTTCTCTCAGCTTCCGGTGGTTGCAGGTAATTCTTGGCTTTCAAGTGTATCACTGCAGTCTCTGACCTGATCATCCTCTAGCGCAGGCTGTGCATGCTCATATGCACACACGCACATATACACATACACTCTTCTTGGAAGCAGAGCCTTCACATTGGCTTGAGGAAACAGCTATTGCAGGATGACTTCATGCAGCTCAGCTGCAGATACCCTATTTCCCAATAAAGTCTCATTTAAAGGTCCTGGGAACTGAGGGCACAGTGCAACCCATAGCAGAACCCTCAAACACAGTATTGAAAACAAATCTATTCATTCTATTCCCAAGTATTTCCACATGTTACCACACCCACCCATATCCAAAAACTGCAGGAAGGGCCCTTGGTTTTTCTGGGTTCTTCTGAGTTCACACCCAGTCTTGCTGACTTTCAACTACATGCTACACATTATCAGTCCCTACTTCTGTCTTCACCATTAGATGGGGACCAGGGAAGGCCACAGCCTTTCAAGGATTTTCCCTGTCAACAGCTTCCCTTCCTTACCAAGCACTTTTTACATGGGAGTCGAAAAGAGGTCTTTTAAGGCAGGAGGCTTACTGTAAAACCCCTCTGTCAAACACTTCAGGGCTTCTCCATCACACAGATGGAATGAAAATTCCCCAAGTCCTGTGAGGGTTACATGTTCCACTTGACTTCAGCTCATCCTCCCTGCATGTTCTTAGTGTCTGTCTAGATCACTAGGACAGTGGGTCTTTTTCTGGTGCCTGGGACTTCCATAGTTCCCATGTGCTAACCTCAGACTCTGATTCTCAGCATGGGTAGCTAGTCCCCACCTACCTGCCTCCCCCCACCCCTTTCAACTTGGATGCTTCCTTCTCAGATAGACCTGATCTGAAAAGCCTTCTTCTAGTTTTTCTCATGGCCAACTGAGTGGCTCTGCTCTGGGTTCTGCTGTGGGGTTTTTTGGTTTGTGTTTTTTGTTGTTGTTGTTTTGTTTTTTTGGTTTTTGGTTTATTTGTTTGGTTTTTGTTTGTTTTGGTTTTTTGAGACAGGTTTTTCTGTGTATCCCTGGTTGTCCTAGAACTCACTCTGTAGACCAGACTCGTAAAGTCAAACTCAAACTCATAAATCCACCTGCCACTGCTTCCCAAGTGCTGAGATTAAAGGCATGTGCTACCACTGCCCAGCCTGCTGTGGGTTTTATGAGGACACTCTTGTTGTATGTCCTGCGGCCCAGAGAACACTGCGCTGCCCCTAGACACATATGAGCCACCAAGTTTATTTCTGTATCCCTCGGGATGCTGCTCTCTTTGGTACACTGTATGACTGATTCACTAGCTCCTCTAGTGAACATCATTTTTGTTTCCTGCACACTGCAATGCATTATTTACATCTTTGTTTACTATGGCTCACTAGGGAGTAATATCATGAAACAGGAAGTCAATCTATCTGCTTGAGGTCTCCAGACCCTGGTCTGTGTGTACCGCACACTGGTACAGTAAGTATTTGTGTAATTGGCATATAACGTTACAGCCTTGGCTGGGGCTGGCTTTATTTATCCTTCATCTGACCCAGTACATATTTCTCTTTTCTTTTCTTCCTTCTCTTCCTTTCTTTATTCTCTGATGGGAATTGAATCCATGCTCTAACATGCTAGGCAAGTGCTACCCCGTTGAGCCAGAGCCTCCCCAGACTCTAGTGTTTTTTTTTTTTCTTTCAAAGAGGCTTTCTATGAAACAAATGACAAAGTTCAACATCAATGTCCCTATTTCAAAGATTGGAATTTAGAGAGAAACGGTGGTTCGAAGAAGGCAAGCCGCAACACAATCAGCTGTAGGCAAGAAGAGTCAGCAATGGAGAGGTCTCTTTAAAAGATGAGATGGTGACTTTCAATTACATTTTATGCAGTTCCGTGCAGTCTAATATTTGACCTCCACACTCCTCTGGCAGGCTGCATTGACACCCTCAAGTCACCACCGCCGCTGAAGGCTCTAGCGCTTCTGCTGGCTCTAAAGGTCTTCACCGGATTCCCTGCAAGAACCGTTCTGCTTGGCTTACATGGAGTTGGCATGCGCAGAGTGGGCATTTCCCATCATTAGTTTAAGTCAAAAGGCAAAATTAGGAATTCTTGACTCGCACATGTACAGGCTAGTCATTTGCCTGCCTGCCTCTGGCACACATGAATTACTGTATTTTTTTTTCTAGGAAAATAAACTCTCACCACTCTTAGGGTTATGAAAAAGATCATGGTGACTAACTGTTGTTCAACGTACCCAGTAATTACAGAGTACACTTCTGAAGACATTAAAATTTCTAGTCTCTAGCCACTGGCTAACCACTTAAATATAAGTTAGCTTAAAGGCACGGGGTAAATGACATATTTATACTTCACAAAGTGAGCATTTATTTTTCTAAGCAATTAACTGGTCTCCCTCATAAACTCCTTTGTTGAAACCTGAGGCCTTGGGTGGGGGGTGACTTTCAGAATACCCAATATGGTGGTTTTATAAGGAGGTCCCCTTTCCTGCTACCTTGTATCCTCCTGTCCTTTTCCCTTAAGATATTTCTGCTCTGCTTCCAAACTAGAAAACTCAAAGCATGAACAGAAACCTGAAGGGGTTAAAAAAATCAAAGTTCAGGAGGTGAAAAGGTAAAGAAAGCAGGCGGTGAGTAGTAACTGACGGCTCCATTACCTGAAGCAAGCTCCCCGCTCAGCAGAAAAGCAGACATTTGCGGCGCCACTGAAGGAAATAGCTTGTCTGGTGTGAGGGAGACAAATCAAACCCCAGGTCCCCTGGGCCTGGAGCATGATTGTCTTGAGGCCCATAATGAAAGAAACTCCAGTGCTGTCGACTTGTCTCCCATGCCACACTTGCTCCCTCAAAGGTTCAGACCACCTCAGCAATGCTGAACAGGGCCTGGGCATGTGGCTATTCCCTAGGGAATAATCTACTCCATCCTCATGGGTGTTGTGTCTGTGTGGGACTCTCGCTAACTGTCTCTTCAGTTCTGGAGAATACATTTCATTCCCTTCAACAAAAGCTCCCTGTGGATGGAGACCATGCATGAGTGTTGCTGAGTAAATCTCCTTTGCTTGAAAGGGCTTCATGAGAGAACTCTTCATAGTGCTATTAGGTGAGGAAATGACTTTCTCCAAAGAGGCCTGGTGCTCTGACCTCCTGAGACAACTTTCCATTTCCATTCTCTGTTCTGTGTGTATGTGTTGTATTACGTGTGTTGTATTTTATTATTTAAATATATATATATATAATGGGGTCTGACTGTGTAGCCCAAGCTGACAAGATCTTACGTTTAATCATTGTGCTATTCATTTATTCATTCATTTATTTATTTATTTATTTATTTATTTATTTATTTATTTATTTGAAACAGGATCTCAGTGACTTCACTGAACTGGAACTCACTTTGTGGCCAGGCTGGCTAAGAACTCATGAAGATCTGTCTGCTACTGCCTCCCAAGAGGCATTAAAGGCATGTGCCACTTTGCCCAGTTTTCATTATGTGTTCTTAATTAATGATAGCATCCAGCTGAGGTCTTCCAGAAGGAGTCTGTTCCTTGTAGATATCATGGGCCCAGTACCCTGTCTGTGTCGCACCTGCACTCATAGGACAAGTGGGAAAGCACACATTTTCCGTTCTGTGTTTAGTGAGGCATTGTATGTGATGTATGTGAACACCTGTAATGCCTTAGACAGCATACTCAACAATGAGAGAGCCATGGGTGTGAAAATGGAGACTTCCCAGCCTCCAGGAACCTCCATTCTTCTAACACTATTTAATGAAAAAACACTTATGTTATTGCACGTATAAATCCTTCATAAGCAAGTTTGTATGTGCACCACACATGTCCCTCATGCCTACAAAGGTCAAAGGGCAGCACCAGAGCCCCTAGAACTAGTTACCAATGGCTCTAGGACAGCTCTAAGGCACTAAGCAGTACTGGGAACTGAGCCCAGGTCCTTTGCAATAGCAACAAGGGTGCTTAACTACTAAACCATCTCTCCAGATCCAGTTCTTTTAACTACTGATGGAAGGTTCCGGGTACTGAATTCCCTTTTAACTGTTGGTTTTGAAACATTCCACCTGTAAATTCGACATATTTATGAGGCAAGGATGAACTCTGTATTTTAGCTTGTATGTTCAGTGCTTCTTTGTGGCAAGAACCCTGAAAGTTCTATTTGTTAGTTTGAAACAACGTAACTTACTAAACTGCAGTCAGGCCCCCAAACCAATTTTACAAATTCATACAATTTTCAACCCTGTTGTAACTTTGCAACTGTGGATACATTCTTTCTAAACCAGTAAGCTTGTCACTGGACCCAAACATTCCAGAAATTCACTTAGGAAGAGAAAAGTGTTCTTTTGGCTCACAGATCTGGAGTTTCAGACTGGAAGAGCCACTGATCTTCCACCCGGCCTCTGGAAGGATCTCCAGGAGAAAGAGGAGGAAAACATAGAGCATGATGTGCTGCTTACTTCACGAACCAGGAAGCAAAGAGGAAGAGAAAACTAATGGGGCCCCACTGTCTCCCTCTCCCAGTGAGGGAGGCCCTTATGTACCATGGTGCATGCATCGAAGTCAGAGGACATCAGGTGTCAGTCCGTACCTCCTGCCTTGTTCTGTGATAGTTTCTTTGTTGCCCTTCTGCCATGTGTACCATGATAGGTGGAATTTTCTGCTTCCAGATGTTCTCATCTGTCCCTCATGTCCCTGTACGCATTCTGGGATTGTAGACACTAACTCTGCATCCAGCTTTAACAAGACTTGTGGATGCAACTCAGGTCCTCATGATCCTGCAAATGCTTTTACCCAGGAAGCCCTGTCTCCAGCCCCTCTAGTCACTTGTTAATTAATCATAATAATTAATTATTGAGTATATATGAGTATGTGTGTATGAGTGTGTATGTGTGTGTATGTGCACATGTAGGATATATTTGGGAGTAGCTGTGTGAAGGTCAGAGGAGGACTTTGTGGAATTGTTTCTCTCCTGTCACCTTTATGTAGGTCCCAGTAATGAAACCCAGGCTTCTGCACCCATGGCTGAACTCACTGAGCCATCGTGCTATCTCCCCAGCTCTGTTACTTTTGATCCTTTCTGATTTATGAGAAATAAATAAATATCAATATCACTTGTTGTATATGCTATGTTTAGGGGTGAAAGCCAGTTCCTCATGCAACCTGGGCCCAGGACTCAGGCTTCCAGGGGACTCTATGAGGACAGCCATACCGAATGGTGGTCACCCTCTTCCTCACTTTGGGAAATAGTGTCTAGGCAAAGAAACTCAGGGAATTCTGCCCCTCCCACAGAAAAGACTTAAGCTTTTCTGGAACCCCAAAGTCCTGGATTTAGCACTGGCCTTTTCTAAACACCCAGAACAGTGAGGAACGGGATCTGCTGTGAGAGTGTAAGACAAGGCTTTGTTACTGAAGCTGGTCAACAGCCACAGAGGCAAATTTCCAGACACTAAAGACACTCCATATCAACTCCTGTCTAGGGACTTAGAGCATCCCCTCGTAGAGTACACTCATCGGATCAGGGTGGAATGGGCTTCCTGAGTGCCACAGTAACTGTGGGCTCTGTAAAAGTCCTATTCTGGGTTTTGGGAATGCTGCTCTGGAGGGGCCCTTTACAGAGCAGTTTCACTGAGTGAGCTAAAGGAAGTGATAGGCTGTGCTCCCATGAACAGGTGGAAAGACCAGACTGCCACTGCTTGGCCAGCTTGGGAGACCAATTGCCTCATGAGTGTGCCTTAGTCTCCAGAAGCCACTGTCAATGCAAGGCTGAATGTCCCTGATGTCCAAATATGAAGTCCTCAAAGTGGGAAAACTTTTGGAACTTTGAAAAGACGCCATTAATGCAAAATTCCACATGGTACAAAATCTAACTTTGCCCACAGATTATTTTTATGTTATTGGGTTTTGTTTGGTTTTTGTTCTTGTTGTTCTGTTTTGAAATAGGATCTCTCTAACTAGTCCTGGAATTTGATGTGCAGATTGGGCTAAGATGTCTGGCTTCTGTCACCCCAGCACTCTCTGCACACCCTTTTCAAAATTCTATTGCTTTTCTTCTGTATTAGGTGCCAAATGAGCTGTCAATACTCCTCTCTTCTCCCTAACTGGCTATAAGTGCCTTAGAGAATAAAGCTGACCGCATGCATTTCTGATTGTTCAGCTCCCAAACAGGAAGAAGGAATGCAGCATTTAGTTTCTCTCTGTGAGCCAACCCACGCAAAGGACAAGGAGAAAAAGGAGAGAAATATCCAGTAAGTCTCTGACTTAGTTAAGGTGTCTATTACTGTGTTGAAACACAAGACCATAAAGCAAGTTGGGGAGGAAAGGGTTTATTTGCCTTACACTTCCACATTGCTGTCCATCATCAAAAGAAGTCCAAACAGGAACTCAAACAGGGCAGGAACCTGAAGGCAGGAGCCGATGCCATGGAGAGATACTGCTCTCTGGCTTGCTCCCCATGGTTTGCTTCGCCTCCTTTTGAAAATAGAACACAGGACTGCCAGCCCATGGATGACACCATTCATAGCAGGCTGGTGCCTCCTACATGTAATTGCTAATTAAGAAAAAAATCTTTACAGGGTTGCCTGCAGCTTAATTTTAAGGAGGCACTTTCTCTCAGTTGAGGTTCCCTCCTTTCAGATAACTCTGACTTGGGTCAAGTTGATGTCAGACCAGCCCACACAGTCTCCAAGCAACACATGAGCCAATGAACACACCCTCCTGAGTCCTGCACAGGATTCCTGTTAAGATGTGGCTCTGGAGGGAATTATTTTAGAAACCAACATAGAGAATGCCACAGAGAGGTGACTGACAGTACTGTGTAAAGATGGGGACAAGGTCACCTGCCGTGAGGGGACACATCAACTGGGACAGAGAAAAGTAGGTGTCAGTCCACAGGGCTTGGGGACAGAAAGGGAGCAGTCCTCTAGGTGAAGGTAAAACTTGAAGATGAAGATGTTGGATAATAATCGTGTGAGCACTGGGTTCTGCTCTCCCATCTAGACAAGCTTGGGTTCTATCTACTGCCCATGAGTAAGAAGCTGCTTCGAACCCTCAGCCCCGACTAACACAGGGACCACCAAAGGGTACACACCACCTGGGAGGCTCTGGGGTCAAATCCATGAAACAGGGAATGTAGTCATTTTTGATTTAATTTTTGAGATAATCCAGTTCTTGCATGGGCGATGTCTCTGTCATCTGGCTTCGTCCTCAGCTTCAGATTTTATTTGGATGATTTTCTTCTCTGTGTTTTTTTAACTGGATAAAATTTAATTTAAATAACAGTCTTAGGTAATGGGTTTCTGGGTAAATGGGAGTACGGTGGGGTTCAGGTTCCATTTGGGGTCTTCTTTCATGATTATGCTGTGCAAATAAATGTATCATTAACATTAGCTGAAAATGGCCATTCACAATAACTACAGCACTATGAGACTGTCACAGATCATTTAGAGGCCAGCTCAATGCTTAAATTTCAGCTTATGGCTGGGTAAGTGCTTTTTCCACTTCAGGGGCTTGCATTTTAATATATATTTTTTTAAAATAGCAGAATAGACTTAAATGTAATCATTAAGTATACCAATAAGAGTTTGGTAAGATATTAACCCTGTCAGTTTTTTTTTTCCTGTAAAGATTTTCCCTCATTCTATAGGCTGTCTCTTTACTGGGATGCTGATGTCCTCTGTTGTATAGAAGCTTTTCAGTTTTGTGTGGTCCCATTTTCAACTGTTGGTCTCAATATCTATTACCTTACTGTTCACCACAATACCTTAATACCTGACTGTTCACCAAATCCTTCCCTGCGTTCATAAGTTCAGTTCTATTCACCCACTTTCTTGACTCAGATTAATTTCTTTCGCTGATGTCCTTGATCCATTTGGATATGAGTTTTGTGTGCAACTCCTTTCTCCAAAGGCTCAGGGGTCATTGTGGAAGAGGGAGCAGAAAGCCCATAAGAGCCAGAGGTGATGAATGAACACAAGGAAAGTCGTTTCTGGACACAGCAGGCAGTTGCACATATGAACTCACAGTGGCTATGATGGCATGTACAAGATCTGCACCAGCTCGAGTTAGACAGCATGGGTGGGACAGATGGTTTTGGGATCCCAGTCCTATATGAGGTCATTGATAACTGATAACAAGAGAAAGTTTGTTCTCTTTAAGGGAGTGTCCTGGGGGAGTTTACCATGTTCCAGTGAATGGCTACACATCCAAAAGTCTACAGTCAGAGCAATGGAGTGTGATGGAATTAAAAGATGATGATGAAAACACAAAGTTCTGTGGGCACTGTATGATTAGTGGATCCGGGAGAGGGTGAGGGAGGAGAATTAAAATATTCAACATAAAATCCATGTTTTTTTAAAAAAAAATTAAAATAAAGAGTTTGACAAGAATAGTCATTCTCTCAAGATGTCTACCCGAGAGTGATATTCCACAGAATATCGAGCTGTGCTACTCAAGGTTCATACAGGGTAACCTGCTGGATGAACCCTGAGTTAGTATGAGCAACATCACAGAGGCACAGAGGCTATGCATGTTTACACAGGAAAAGTTTCCTATATAAAATGTTACAGCTCAAAGGGTTTCAGACTTGGAGCATTTTTAAAACTTTGCAAATTTTAGATATAATATGCTATCTCAGGACCTGAGAGGAGACCCAAATTTAAAAAGGAAATTCATTCACATTTCATATATTTCTTATATACCCTGCTTGATGGCACTTTAAAGCAACATTTAAATAAACTTTGTACATGGAGCCAAGCTTTGTGAAGTAGGATTTTCTTCTCCTGCTGGGATGTTGGTAAGCAAGCCTCAACTAATCGCTGTATTCTTCGAATCACCGAGTCTCCCAGTACATCATGTCTTCTGCTTTTAGAGAAGCATAATGGTTTCATCATGGAACACAAAGACTTTCAATATTTCTCCCTTACCATTCACCAATGTATAGCACATCGGTTTACCTTTGGACTGTACTATTAGAATGTCTGACACATCGTCTTAGGGTTTTTATGGCCATGAACAGACACCGTGAGCAAAGGCAACTCTTCCATAAGGACGACGTTTAGTTGGAGTTGGCTTACAGTGCTGCAGGGGAATTGTGTGTGTACTAACCCTAATGAGCCAAGAGTTCTGCAGCTGGATCACGCCACATGTATCCCTTGATGGTGAGAGTGCCCTTGGTGGTAAACATGCTTGAGGCCGTAGACAGTTTCCTCTAGGGAGCCAGGAAAATTTCACATATGTATTCTTTTTTTTTTTTTTAAAGATTTATTGTTTTGTTTTGTTTTGTTTTTTTTGTTTTTTTTTAAGATTTATTTATTTACTATATGTAAGTACACTGTAGCTGTCTTCAGACACACCAGAAGAGGGCATCAGATCTCATTTCGGGTGGTTGTGAGCCACCATGTGGTTGCTGGGATTTGAACTCCGGACCTTCGGAAGAGCAGTCGGGTGCTCTTACCCACTGAGCCATCTCACCAGCCCTCACATATGTATTCTAACAAAGGGTCTGTATTCTCCAAGGAACCCCAGCTTCACTGCAGTGTAGCTTAGGTTGTGGCTTTGAATATTTTCTCAAGCACATGAAATTTTCTAGAGGATCATGGGAGGGACTGTCCTAAATGCTACATCCTACCTATCATGATAGGAAAGGATAAAGGTCACATTAATCCATCACTATGCTGCCTGCCTCATAAATATTTTTGTAAAAAACAACAGCAACAACACTTCTCTAAATCCACAAAGCAGACCCGCTGGGCTTATTCAGCCCATTCTATCCCAGTCTCTCTTTTGGAATGCTTGGTTTGTTTCACTACATCAATTTCCACTTAAAATGTCTGTGTCTCTCAATTGAATTCTTTCCTTCAAAAAGACAAGAACCAAGAGACCCCTGTTTTAAAATTTTAAAAATTTAAAAATTCCCCAAATTAAAAAAAAAATGTAAAGAGAAATGTTCATTTGTCCGCCTTGAGTCTTACTCATTGGTTACAGGCATCACACTGCCACAAACTCTTTTTAAACAAGAGGGTTAATAAGAAAGTACATGGGCAACATTTAGGAAAAGGGATTGTGATGGTTTGTATATGACCAGGTCAGGGAGTGGCACTATTAGGTTCTTTGGCCTTGTTGTAGTAGTTTGTCACTGTGGGTGTGGGTTTTAATACCCTAGTCCTAGCTGCCTGGAAGACAGTATTCTGCTAGCAGCCTTTAGATGAAGATGTAGAACTCTCATCTCTACCTGCACCATGCCTAACTGGGTGCTGCCATGCTCCTGCATAGATAATGGACTGAACCTCTGAACCTGTAAGCCAGCCCCAATTAAATGTTGTCCTTGTAAGAATTGCCTTGGTCATGGTGTCTGCTCACAGCAGTAAAACCCTAAGACAGGGACAAAAGCCCAAGTATACTGGCTGGTTTTGTGTGTCAACTTGACACAGCTGGAGTTATCACAGAGAAAGGAGCTTCAGTTGGGGAAATGCCTCCATGAAATTCAGCTGTGGGGCATTTTCTGAGTTGGTGATCAAGGGGGGATCAAGGGCCCATTGTGGGTGGTGCCATCCTGGGCTGGTTCTATAAGAAAGCAAGCTGAGCAATCCAGGGGAAACAAGCCGGTAAGAAACATCCATCCATGGCCTCTGCATCAGCTCCTGCTTCCTGACCCACTTGAGTTCCAGTCCTGACATCCTTTCATCCTTTGGGGATGAACAGCAGTATGGAAGTGTAAGCTTAGTAAACCCTTTCTTCCCCATCTTGATTCTTGGTCATAATGTTTAGTGCAGGAATAGAAACCCAGACTAAGACACCAAGGTTTTGCTTCCCTCTGCAGGGCATTTCCTCTTTCTCCCTCCAGATTCAGCCCTCCTTCCCAGAGAACGCACCGTGCTCCTCTCCTACGTGATGGCCCGCTCTCTTCATGACACCTCAAGGTCTTTATTACAAAGGGAAATACTTTCCTGCCCATCCTCACTTGGTCCTCTCTTTAGAATTCTTCGAGCTTCAAAGAACTCTTGAAGTCCTGTGTCAAGAGGACCTGGCTTTTCAAGCTGGGATGAATGACACTGTCCACACATTTTGTTTCTGGAAGACACCTAACCCTGACACATTCAGGATGATTCCTGGGATCCTCCTGTCCATCTGTGAAAACAAACACCTAGAAAAAGTATTTCACTTAACAATCACCTTTTGATTGACTCCAGTCACCTGTAACGTGTATCTATTTCTGCTTCTAGCGAACTCTGGGGAGCAAACTCACAACAGCTTGCTTCCCTCTCTTTTCTCCACTGGACCATCAGGACTTTACACAAGCTTCCATTTCTGACTCCAAAAATAAAATAAAATAAATTCACCCATCATGACTTTCAAAACTAATCTTCATACTTAACTCTGACATTTTGTATGAGAAAAAAAAAATAGTGGCTACAGCTTGAATGCCGTTTTAATTCATTTGGACCCATAATCTCTTAAAAATCAGTTAAATTATATAGTGCTGGAATTTAAACGACTTTGATATTTCAACAATGCTTATAGAGTTGATATTTACATTAGTGTAGTTACATATTTTAATTTTTACCCAAGAGTAAATTCATGGTATTTAGCCGCCAGGCTGACACAGACACCAAAACTCAACAAATGTCAAACACAGCATGTCAGACTTTTGAACAAGTTGGGAGTTCTCTTCCAAATTCTGTTAGTAAGCAATGGTTCTGGGAGGAGAGAGAAACAGGACATTGTAGTATCAGCTCTGGACTATTTACCATGCCATGTGTAGATTTTAATATCTTATGATCCGTTTGGCTGTCAAAACCACCCTTCCTTATCCTCACCATGAGACAAGAGTCTCTCTCTCTCTCTCTCTTTCTCTCTCTCTTTTTCTCTCTCTCTCTCTCTCTCTCTCTCTCTCTCTCTCTCTCTCTCTCTCTCACACACACACACACACACACACAAAGTAGACTCTGATTATAAAATGATGGTGGCAGTAATATTGATAAGTATTACCATCATTGATGACCTACCATGTGCCGAAGCTTTTGATGCATGTGATATCAATTCTCTTATCGAATTTATGTGGCCAACTTAACATAGTGAGATGCTCCTGCAGTGGCAGGGAGTAAAGCCCCAGATGTGCTCAGTAGACATCTGTATGTCGTCCACTGGCTCGAAGACCTATGACCTGCAGATCTCAGGACTGCATCAGAAGCAAGTGAAGCCAGGTGGTCTCTTAATGAGGCCAGAGACATTTCTGCAAGGGTGTAAAAAACACTGACTCTGCCACTGGCCCCTCATTTTTATGTGTGCAGATGAAGGTAACTCTGTATCCCCCATCTGTCCTTCATCACTTCAGAATACAGCCTTGGGGGTTTCGGCTGCTGCTCTCTCATAGTATAGGGGTATCCTTCAACAGCTCTTGGCTGCTCTGGCTGGCACATGTTCAAGGACTTAAAATTCTAACAACCTTGGTCTTAAAAGCACAAGGGATAAACATAAATACTTTTGTAGTGATTCTGAAATAGAAGAGATGGATTTGTGTCCATTTGACAGGCCTAATAGACTCCAAGCAATAGAGAAAAAAAAATCCTGAAGGATTTAACCACTGGTGCCCATCTTTGCACACAGCCCCAAAGAGTACAGTCTCCTCTCCCAGATTGGTGGAGTTCAATATTAAATGTGTTGCCTGTACAACATCTCTATATCCCTGTACACTTGCTAGTGTGTGTGTGTGTGTTTACAGATTTAGAGTATTCTGAGATAGAGCTTTATTCCTTCCAGATGATTTCAACTCAAATAAGAAAGAGCTCTACTGGACTCTGCATCTGACTTAACACGCTGGAGAAGTGGATTGATTTGGGCTGCTCCCAGCAAGCAGAGAGCAATGGCAGTGGGTGGCCATCTAACTAGCCACAGTGCCAGGCACAAAAACTGAATGGTACTGGTTCTTTCTCCCTCTCTACAAGGTCAAGAATAATAGAGACAAGGGTTTGAGGAGTCAGTGGTCAACTGCTGTTTTCTTCTCCTCGTGGTCATCCACCGACAAGTGGCGAGAGGGATAATAACATTGGCTACTATGGGATGTTCTCTATGAAGCCCAAAGAGCACAGAATTGAACCTTCTCTCCATGTCATGGAGATGTGTGATATTCTAGCTTCGTCTTACAGACAAGCAAGTGTCTGTTTGGAGACTTAACCGTAGCCCTTGGGGTTTGATTCTGTGTTAACCTAAAACTAAAAACACTAGGGTTTTGAGATAGGCTTTCAGCTCCTGATGGTCATCCTCTGTGACACAGGCAGGCTTCTTGCAGAGGTCCACACGCTTCCTCTCTGTTGTCTGTTTGCATTTGGAATGTGATTACCATCTCAGTTAGCAGAATGTTGACTTGGAGAAAGTGATATTTGGTCATGGTTTTTGACAGCACACTGTAGAAACACTTCCTATGACAAATGTTGGACGGCTGGAAACCGTCTCGGATGTTTAATGTCAAACTAACAGGACATCAGTCCTAAAACAGAAACTGTAAGAGAGTCAGATATGAAAAGACAGTGCTGGAGAGGGACCCTTTCTGTCACATGAGCCAGTCACACCACTCTCTGGTTATTCTCTGAGAAAGTCCAACTTTGATTTACAGTTTATGTACCCCTTGATGAGCCATAATGGGCTTGGATGCTCCCTGTGACAGGACACAGAGACACTGAATGTTGAAAACGCTCAAGGCCGACAAAGGCACACTTCTTCCCAACATCCCACCATAGATACGGTCTGCAGGGTTAGCCTGGCAGATTTATGATTTAGTGACTGGCAAACCCAAGCCAACACTTTGATGAGTTGAGCCAAGAGGTAAAAATGCTCATATTCCTATTATTTGGAAACTTTAAAAATTCAGTGGTTCCCATAGTGCTACGTTTGTCCAGAGTCCCATTTTACACAATGCCAGCTGTGAAAATTCCTGCGGGATTCTGCTGCCGCCAGTGCCTGGATTAGCCCCCTGCTCCACCAAGCACCCATCCAAGGTCTCAGTCACTCATTGGGACTCAAAAGAGGAGCAGCATTATCTTCCATGGACAAAGCTGAGGAAAGGAACCCATGAAGTGGCTCAGTGGGTGAAAGCATTTGCCACAGGAGCCCTGACAACCTGAGCTCAGGCCAGGAGTTCCCGATCCGAAACCCCCACTCAATAAAACAAAACAACACAATAAAAATATAAACAGTTGAGTGGGGTTGTACACATCTAGAATCCCTTAACTCACACTGCAAGATGGGGGGGGGGAGATGGAAAGCTTCAGGCCAGCTCACCTGGAACATACACCACAGCAGCAATGGGAGAGGCAAGGGGAAGGGGGGAGGAGAGAACAGAGGCCAGAAAGCTGTCCTCTGACCTCCATATGCATGACAGCACACACACACACACACACACACACACACACACAGAGAGAGAGAGAGAGAGAGAGAGAGAGAGAGAGGCAAACAGACACAAATATTAATAATTAAATATGTTTCTAAAATCTGCTGAGAATTCTAGGTGGTAGTGGTGCATGCCTTTAAATCAAGCACTTGAGAGGCAGAAGCAGGCAGAACTCTGTGAGTTCAAGACCAGCCTGGTCTACAGAGCAACTTTCAGGACAGCCAGGGCTACACAGAGGAAACCCTGTCTCAAACCAAACAAAGAAAGCAAAGCAAAACAAAACAAAACACACACACACACACACAAACCCAAAACGCCAGCAAAACAAAAATGGTTAAAGAAAGGTAACAACCTAACAGCCACTGTTATTAATTTAAACAGAGTTTTCCCAGAATTGCTTCCACAGATTTCTTTAATGCCTCTCTCACCACTACACAGTACTGGAACCAAAACAAATATAAAACCCATTTACACTTAAAAAATGAAATCCCTCCACTGCTGAGTATCAGACACTCACAACTAAAGTAGACACTTCTAGTTCTTTGGAAAGTCAGTTAGGTCCAATGATGCTTTGCTGGGGCACACAGGTAGAAGGATGTCTTGCTAAAGCAGATACAGGAAAGGCTGCCTTCCTGAAGCAGACACAGGTGAAAGGATGGTTGATATAGCAGACACGTGAAAGGACCCATGATGAAGGAGCGGAAATATGACCCCATAGATGGGGGCAGGGGGGTGAGCACTGAGCCTTGGTTTGGTTTGCTCCGCCTCATTATTCTTCACTAAAGACAGGCATGTATTGGTTTGCTTGCTGCTTCTGTGGCCTCGCCTTAGGCCAGCTGGTGAGCCTGGCAGTTTCTTCAGGATTGAACTACAGCTGCCTGGTGTCTGCTTGCTGAAAGGACTGGACTGTAGCTGCAGGTTCGTGCCAGGGCTCTGCCTGCCTAAGAGGACTGGTCTGCAGTTGCTGAGTCCTATTTGGCGTTTGCTATGGGACTGAACTGCTGCCAAAAATCAAGCGTTTCCCCAAAGAACTATTGCTGAACAGGTTCACTTCCCCCATCCTAATAACTTTCCTCTTCCACTACCTCTGCTGGGTGGTGGACTAGATGAGAGGTTGAACCCTTATTGAAGATAGGTTACCAAAAAAAAAAAAGTATGAAAGTATGATTCTACATAACCATTTTAAATTTGTGTTACATGTTCACCAGATCTCAACTTCCAGGTTGGCAGGCAGATTTCTTTCTCACCACCACCAAAAATGAGTTGTGAAGGAAGTTAGTGTTTTTTGTGCCCCCCAGGAAAAGAGCATGTGCCAGCCGCACAGCAAGTGAACTCACTCTAGGGCAGCAGTCCTCAACCTTCCTCTACCTTCTACCCTTCAATGCAGTTCCTTGTGTGGTGACCCCCACCATCATAAAACTATGTTGTTTGCTACTTCACAACTGTAATTTGGCTACTGTTATGAATCATACTGCAAATATCTGACAGGCGAAGATATCTATTATGTGAATCCCTGTGGGGTTGCGACCCACAGGTTGAGAATCACTGCTCTAGAAATAGTCATGCCTATGAGATGGGGATACAACTTAGGGCTGCTTAGAGCCACCACCTCTATAAGTGGACATACATTGCCCCATATACTCCCAGAGAGGGGAATTCACTGTTTCTAAGGGAGAAGAGAACAGAAAAGCAAATACCTTGACTAGAAATAGAAAGTCATTCTTACATCTGAAGAAATCGGAGAGCACGCTCTGATGATTAAGTCATTATTCTCCAGAACTGACTTCAGAAAAAACCTGCTAGAGAGGTGGTACATGTGATGGTAAATAAGCTAAGCCCTCATGAGTAGGGGATTCTGACCCCAATGAGCTCAGATGTCCTTCCTCCAGTGAGCATCTAAATAATCCAGACTCCATGTGTTTGTCAGAGGGCTTGGCTTGATCTGTTTTCTGTTGCTAGTAGCACAAAGTCACAGACGGGACGAGTTATAAGCTAAGAGGTTTACTTTGGCTCCTGGTCTGGTTCAAGGCTGGTTTGGCACATGGTTTGGGGCTGTATCTGGGCAAAGTCTTCTTGCTGAAACTTCTTAGGTAGCGATAAACTTCATACAGTCACAACTGGCAAGGACCTCATACAAGGCACTATTTGTCCCTCTGCTTAATAAGTTGTGGTGCAGATGAAGTTCTTAAATGAGTTTCAGGGATGTATTGCACCTCCCCAATATAGTGGAACAGAAAGTCCAAAGCCCTGGTACTTACTGTTCATGCCTTTTGGAGAAAGCCCAGTGGCTGAGACAACCCGGCCCACATGCAGGGCTGCTTAGCCTGCTGCAACCACTGGGATTATTCAGGGTCTTCTGGAGAAAGAAAAGTCCCCAGGGACTCCAATCAAACGGGAGGTCCAAGTCAAAGTTCACGATCATTACAACATGCCCCCGGGAATGGGAATCTTGGCCATTCATAAATGATGTTCTTTGTTCTCAGAGGCTTTAAAGTCTATTGATGCCAAAGGTAACAAAAAAAGCAAAACCCAAACCAAAAATCCAGCTTTGCCTATCTACAGCAGATGCTATAAGAACACGTCCCCTTCCTGGGAATGAATAAGAAAATGGACCCCAGTGAGAACACTGAGAATCCGCCTTCTGGAGAAACCTTATTAATGCGTTTTATCCTCAGGACCCAGAATTCTGGGCATCAGCACTTCCTTCTTGCTCTTGGCTGCTAAAATACTTGTAGTGTCTGTGGACCCGCCTCAGATAAAGCTGTCGGGAGCTGGGACTAACTTTTCTCATGGAGAAAAGAATCATAAAGATGGGAAATAAAACTGAACTAACTCGAAAGCTCTTCGAGTCTGAATTCTTTCAAGAATAACAAGCATCTGCAAGGCGAGTCAGGGTGGTGCTCTGTCGTATCACTGGTAACTGAGAAAGATGACTCAAAAAATCATATAATCATATTACAATAAATAGACACGTTCTCGTCAAGGTCAGAGTGTGAACTTTTAAAAGCCTTGTTGGCCTTTAGCTTATAAAATAAAGCCTAGTACTGTGGACTTCAGTTTGTAACTCTTATCTCAGGGAAGTTACATGTGTACAACTCACCATGTCTATTTAAAGACTGTGTCCTAGAAAACATGACAAACAAGAGGGAACAGGAAGCAGAGATGAAGGTTTTATTGGTAATTTATCAGTCTGCAAACTGCTGAAACTGAAAGGCCATTACTGAGCTGTCCTGCCACGTATAAAGATGGAATGCAGTCTTGGGAGATATGGTCCACACTTGTAAAAACTTCTGAGCAATCAGGGCCAGGCTATGAGTGCTAGGCTGTGAATGAGGCAGAACTTTTTGTCCTACAGAGGCCAGGCGAGCTTGTGACAGACTGGGATGAGAGGGAGTTTGACATATGTTGTTTCACTGTTCCTGTTTTGTTTGTTTCCAAAGGGCTCCTCTGTTCTAGGCCTCCTTCCAAAGACCCTCTGCTCATAAATGCATTGGAAACAACAGGTCCCTTTTGGCAGGCCGGGCCAACGTGACATCAAGAAAAACAAGGAAAGGCCGCTGCTCGTTGTGGTTCTTCCAGGATCATTCTGGGCTAGAACACTAAAGGCTTCAAAGGATGACCATAGCCAGCAGTTTCTTACATGTGATAGGGTATGTAAAACTTTGGACATTTCTATCCAAAGTAAGCTTGTTAAACACTAGTTGTTTTCATACACACACCACACACACACACACACACACACACACACACACACACACACACACGCACAGTTTGCTTCCAAGTATGATTTTCTCCAAGTCAAAAAGATATCTGGTCCTCTGATCTGAGTGAGACTGACAATAAGAATCTTAATGTCTTCTCTTTAGGCACATGGTTACACAGAAAGGGAGAGAGAGATACAGAGAGACAGAGACATAAAGAGACAGTGAAAGAAAGAGATGGAGAGGGCGAGACAAAGAGACAGAGGCAGAAAGAGATACAGAGAGAGATAGAGGGAAAGAGACAGAGAGAGACAGAGACAGTGAGAGATCTAATCCAGATGTGAGAATGACGTTACACTTATCTTTCTGAGATGCTGGATCCTCGTGAACGTACTTAAGCAAAATCAGAGCGTCTGTACCTCTCTGTGGACTCCAGTTACCAGAGCCACTAAAAATGACAACTGTGAAATCATTTCGGCTACGCACATGTTCACTGCCATTCTAGCTGCATGGTGTGAATTGCTTGCAGGAAAAAGCCCCAGGCCTTCAAACTGCTTAGCTGAGCAGTATTATTTCTAAGATGAATTTTCCTTTCTTAATGTTTCGTCCAAGATCACTCAATGATAGGAAGTTAAAAGGAAGTTTTCCCATGCCAATTGTAAGTCAGAACCTTTATCTAAGGAATTCCAGCCGTGGCAGAGTTGAGGTTCAAGGCCGGCCCTTCTGTTGACCTATGTTTGGTATAGTAACAAGTGAGATTGGTTAAGTGAGAACTCTGGTGCACACACTGACCACCACTGTGGCATGCAGCCCTGAGGCCGGATAGCAGGATGCAGCACATTAGATAGGAAAAAAGCCTGGAAAGAGGGGACAGCTAAAGGGCCACACTCTCTTATCAAGTGACCAGGGGATGAGTAGGCTGATGATCTGAATGACAGCCTCTTCCCTGGTAAAAATACAAATGTATATAAATGAACAAGCACAAATAAAATTAGCTCTGTACAAAGACAAAAAAGGAAGATGTCGGGAATTGTGGCTTTGAAACTGCCGTAGCCTTGACTGGGCTTAGGGGTTAGAAATGTCTTTAAACCAAGTCGCTGACCAGGAGGGTTGCTCATGGAAGATCTAATTGACAAAGTCAGTTTCAACAACCAGATCCACTCCTTCCTTTGCTCAGCCTAAAGCAGAAGGGAAAGGCAGAGACGGGAGGGGTGGGGCTGCAATGAAATAATAAACCAGGACTCACTAGCTGGTCAGTGGTGAAGGAAGGACCAGGAGACAGCAGAATGTATTCTGCATCCAGTAACATGTTGGCTATTAAAGAGAGAGTGGAAAAGACCAACAGCCAAGGTACTAGAGACATCATTTGAATGGGTTTCTTTTGAAAACAGTCTCGCCAGAGCAAGGTTTTGATTACAAGGTTTCAGTGGTAGCTGTCTACTTTGCAACGTTTAAGAAGATGTCTGAATTCCTTTGACTTCCTCGTCCCTCTTCACCTGCCTAATCCCACCCCTTCAATTAGATTTAATTATGCCCTCTGCCCTTTCTCTCACCCCCACCCCTTTCCATCAGTGCCCTCTGGACTGAAGACCTATTAAAGTAAGATAAAATATTGACTATGCTAAGACCCACTTCAGGGTAGATCTTCCTGATAAATTATTCTTTAAAAAGCTGGTTCCAAGCACATACACAAAGGCTGCTTTTTAACTGAGAGTAGGAACAGGTTTTACAGCAACTGTCCTCCATCAAGTCTAATTCACAGACTACACCCTCTCTCTCACGGAGAGTCTGGGAACAACACATCCAGAGCTACTGCTGGCTATATACAATCTAAAACCGGGTCTTAATATGAACTATTCCAAGCCAAATTCACAATTTTTACTAGCTCCTCAATATTCATAGCAAGTCTATCTCCTCTCTGTAAATCAACAAATTTAGCTATTTATGCTATTGTTATTACTGAAACATTGCACATATTCATTTAACATGTTAAATATACCATAACAATTGGATGGTTAACTTTTTGTGTATTATGTTGTATTTATTTATGTTCCTTTATATTCTATGCTAGTTAGATCACTGTGACTATAACTGAGTACCTAAGATACATCAACCTGTAGGAAGGAAAATGTCATGTTTGTCTGACAGTTTCAGAGGCTTCATCTCATGGTGGGTTGATCCCATTACTTTTGGGTCTGTGCCTGGGACAGCACACACAGGAGGGAATGTAGGAGAATCTGAAGTGACCATCAGGAAGCTAAAGTAGATGCAAATTCCTAGTACTCCTTGAAGGTCAAAGTCATATTCATACTACCTAACTTCTTCTAACTGGGTTCTACCTCCTGAGTTCTATTACTTTTTAATACTGTCCCAGGCTAGCAGCGAAGCCTTTGGAGACATTCCACAAACAAGTTACAACATATCCTAAGACCCACTTAGAAAACTTTCCAATATAGGTTGAGAAACTATGACTAAGACCCACTTAGAAAACCCGCCAATATAGGTTGAGAAACTCATAGCAAACTATGAGATGTTATTTAAGACAAGACTGGCACCTTCTGCATTACAAAGCATTTCTGGGTGGTGAATAGTTAAGGAAGTAGACGTTTTCTGGCTGCCCACTGACAGTGTGACAGTTCAGGGCCCAGAGTGTTGTACAATGCCTGGGGATTGTTCACATGGAAAACGAGAAGTTTAATATCATCCAGGCACCTCCGCATGGAGATCCCTGCTAATACAACCAAAGCAGTCATTTCCCTCAACCCTCATACATTCTCTTTTCACCATTAAGTCAACTCTGGCAGAAGAGCCACTTTTCTTTCTAATAAATGGCCTTTCCGAAATTTGAATTCTATTAGACTCATTTTTGGAAAAGGAGCCCTCTTATAATTTCACAATCATAGACCTTGGTGATACCCACAATAAAGGGTCATTTAAAAGTATTTCTTTTATTCCTAAACAATTATGAAGGAGAAAGTGTGTGTGGTGGGGGGTTGGGGGGGAGGTTGGTGGAAGGACTATTAAGGATCTTACAACACTACAGCCCAACTGTTTTGGACAAAACGGCTCCCCCTGGTGGAGACCAAATCCTTTGCCTAGAAAAGGAGCCCTCAAAAACCAGAGCACCAGAAAGGACCCAGGCTGGTGGGAGAATAGAATAGGATCTATATCTGAATTCCTGAATGGTTTGGCTACCAATTTCCCTGTTAAAGGCACCAGCCAAACACTTTAGAGCAACCTGCTTGAGACCAGAAACAGGGAGGTATAGCAAAAGGTCTGGAATCCAGCCACAGGTAGCTAATACATGATTCCTGATTTCTCCACATCCAACCCCACACCATTATCATTAAGAGAAATAACTCTCAAAGGCCAAGCTCAGAAGCTATGGAAGTCCTTGCAGATCAGAACAGAAAGTGACCTGGGCAGCGTGGCCCTGAGATCATGAATAGACAAAGACATGATTTCAAAGACAAAGCAGCATTATGGAATCCATCCTGTGTGCCAGACAGCTCCGTCCATTGTTTTCAAAGGTCAGTGGGTTTTAAACTAAATAGCTGGGACTGGAGGAAGCAGCAACGTTAGTCATTGTTTATCTTAGGATATTATCTCCCCACATCTGTGGTCTTCGGTGTTTAGACGAAATCCGTTCCAGTTTTTCCTTTGTGTCAATGGTATGGGTTGTCTTAATGTGGGAAAACACAACAATCTCTGTTGCTTTACAAGTCCTTATTCTCAATGCAAGTGCTATACTGACTTGAAAAGTCGAGTGAAGGAATCTATAAGGAAATAATCAACTTGTTATTTTTTTTTAACTGAAACCCTCCAAAATACCACCATTTGCTCAGTCAATAACCATATTAATGCGTAACCCAGCTACATTAAAAATGTCACCTAAAACTGAGCAGAGCATGCCACTGGCTTTGCTGAGAACACCCACGACCCAGCTGTTGTCTTAGAGATCCTTCTCCCTGAGTTGTTGAGTTGTTAATATTTGTAACCTATTATTCTTACTTTACACACCTATACATTATTTTTTTACCTCTCTATGAAAGATACCAGCTCTCCACAGTATTTTGAGGGAGGTATTAAAGGACACTTTCAAAACGACCCTCTCTCAGAATTAGGAATTAAAGTCAACTGAGCATGACTGTAGTCCTGCCTGACAGTGATACTGAGATACCATGAAGGACAGATTCTAAGTCTCAATCCGTGCACCATCCTCCGGGTTGAGGATGCACATACTCAGGCAGGGTCAGCATCCAGCACCTGCAATCTTGCTTGCTTGGGCCTGGCCATAGGCACTGTTTACAGATAATCCTACTGACTCTGGTGGCCATGTTTGATATATATACACAGTGTGGGTAGAGGGAGTTTTGCTGACTTTTGTGTGTGTGTGTGTGATGTAAGCATCACAAAAGAATGACCACACAGTCAGTACCCCACAAATGTAACAGTGATGGCTAAGCAGATCTGCCTAAGGGTAACTAATTCAGAATGAGGCAGCAGGCAGGATTACAATGTGAGGCAAGGTGTCACTTGGGTGGGTGACATCTCGTCAATTGCCCAAGAGGAAACTCTCTTCCACTAGAAGCAGAATTGTCCTCACCCCTAGAACAAGCCTGATTGACAAGTAATTTGCTCAGCTGTGCAAATCAGACAAGATGTGCTGCAAATAAAACCCATAAGATGCTGAGCACTTTGGAAAAATGCTACTGGGTACCTCAGGTTTATCAAATATCTCAGGGGCCTATCAACCTCCTAAGACCAGAGATATAAAATACGTCAAGGAAAATCTACTAATAAATGAAAAGCTTTACCAATAAACTCTAACATGTAAATTAATTTCACTAAAACACCATTTTAGCATGAACTGTAGGGAAGATGTTCCAGCACAAGTTTAATGAGCTAAGTACCACCCATCCTGGTTCACAGCCTCAGTATTCTTTTTACTTGGCATATGGTATCTTTAGGTATCTGTTGAATGAGCAGCTGCTGGTCTAGACAGGTATTTTGCAATGGATTGTGACGCCCAGACTAAGCCAAATAAATGTTGACTTGAAAATAAAAGATTCTCTTTTCCCTACACATGCAAACACACACACACACACATACACACACACACACACACACACACATACACACACACACACACACACACACACACACACACACACACACACCAAGAGGGGTCAGAGAAAAAATATAGGTCATACAGTTTTTTAAAATGCATATCTTATATTATAATATGTTCCATGCAATTGTGACATCAGTATGCTAAAAGTTAATTGTTTAAAATCCAAAACTCAAGTTTCGATGACCATGCAGTATTTGATCTGGCAATTGAAAATATTAAATACAAACCTATATTACTGACTATGTTTATGAGCCATTTTGGAGTTCTTTTTCTGTGTATAAGAGATAAAAAATGATTGAGTGAGAGTAAATCTATAGAGTAAACAAGAGTCGAACATAAGAGCATGTCATGAGATCCAAGGCACAGACATATCCATTTTCTCCAGGAATTGGCCAGTGTACTTCATACATTTCCGGAAGGTTAGAGTCCATGACTGGTATGGTATGACAGCAGGGAGCATGACAGCAGAAGAGCTGGTATGGCAATGAAGCAGTAGATGAGAGTGTACATTTTCAATCGACAAATACGAGTCAGAAAGCCAACTGGGAATGGCATGAGTCTTTTGAAACCTTGAGCCCGCCTGCCCCCAGTGACTTACCCTCTCCTAGGAGGCCACACCTCCTAATCCTTCCCAAACAGTACCATCAACCGGGGACCAAGCATTCAAATGCATCAGCTCATGGGAGTCATTCTCCTTCAACCAACACAAGCTCATGAGGATTAAATTAGTAACAATTTAAGCAATGAGACCATCGAGGCCAGTAGGAAATGCAGGATGATGGATGGCAGACAAGACCTGCTTGGTCTCCAGGGAATAAGCTGAGGAAAGTCAGATGACACAGGAGGTAGTTACAGGTACCATAGTGGCCACCCAAATCTCTAGTCTGACAGCAAAGTGAAAGATAGAAATTTAAAAAGCAGAACAGACTAAGTACAGTCTATCTCTGAAAGACTGGTGCAGGCTGAGAGCTCCCCCGCACCCAGTGACAGAAAGGGAGTGACCAGACCCATGCTTAAGACAAAGAACCTTCCAGCTTGGTGCTGACTCTCAGTAACAAACATGTCAAAAACAGCATCGGAAGGAAGGGAGATGCCAACCGGAAGACACCTTTTCTCTAGGTCCTTGGCAGGAGCAGCACTGAGACACTTATTTTTATTTGTTTTACTTTTCAACTTGGGGAGGAAATGGATTATTTCATTATACAATTTATAGTCCGCTGTGAAGGGAAGCCAGGATAAGAATTCAGGCAGGACAGCAAGAACTGAGGCAGGTATTATAACAGAGGCTATGGGGATGCTACTTTTTGGTTTGTTCATGTCACTTTCTTCTTCTTCTTCTTCTTCTTCTTCTTCTTCTTCTTCTTCTTCTTCTTCTTCTTCTTCTTCTTCTTCTTCTTCTTCTTCTTCTTTCTTCTCCTTCTTTTTTATTAAAAATAGACTTTTTTCATAAAATATATCCTGATTACAGCTTCCCCTCTCTCAACTCTTCCCATTTCCCTTCCACCACCCCTCCCATCTGGATCCACACCCTTTATGTCTCTCACAAGAAAATAAAGGGGCATCTAAGAAATAATAACATATAAGATAAAGATAAAACAGAAACAAATAAGTGAGAATGGGAGAAATGAAAAGAAGAAAAGAGCAAAAGATAAAATAAAAAGCATGAGAAACACATAGAGATGACACACACAGAAGAATCCCATAAAGACATATAACTAGAAGCCGTGTGTGTGTGTGTGTGTGTGTGTGTGTGTGTGTGTGTGTGTGTGTGTATTTAATAGACTGGAGCAGCAGCAAGACACCACTGCTGGGTTGGCAGCTGGGTGATCCTAAACAGGGAAAAGAACTTGACATCAGAACCATGCACAGAAATAAGTAAGTTGGAAAACTAGTGACAAAGCCTTCAGGGAATGCGGACACAGGTTCTAACATTAGGAAGCATAGCCTACAGCAGATATCCCCATCTGTAACCAAATCTCAATTTCACGAACGATCACTCAGAGGCCACCAAGGGGATTACCAGACACTTGTGATCTGGTCTGCAGAGGACTGTGTAGGAATCTGGGAACCTGAGAATCAAAGCTGAGAATTAATCTACAGTCAGGGACCTGAGCTTCATAACCTGAACACATACCTAACAAAGAAAAGATATCTCAACGCCACTATAATCTAGCCCCTCTTTAACATTGTAAGCATATCTACTGAAAAATGATGGTGATATAAAAACAAAAACAATTTATCACTTAACCAAAATGCACAATTCCTAAAGCAAAGTTCATAAAACATGAAAAACAGAGGAAACATGACTCCTCCAAAAAAAAAAAAAAAATGTACTAATGCTATGGTAACAGCAACCAATGAGAGTGAATTAAATGAAATCCCAGACAAAGAACTCAAAAGAGTGATTATAAATGTGTTCAAAGAAAAGAGTGATTATAAACGTTTAAAAAAATTACAGAAGATACAAACTCCTAAAAGAATCTGAAGCAACACAAATTGCTGAATGAAATGAACTCAAAAAAGGACAAGAAAAAAATATAAATATAAATGTGTGTGTGTGTATATATATATATATATATATATACACATACATATATACATACACACACACATATATATACATATACATATATATATATATATATATATATATATATATATACACACACACACACACACGTAAGTTTGGAAGAAAGTCTCACTACGAGAGTGGATCAGAAGGACAGAAAATCAGGACTTGAAGACAAGGGAGAGGAGTTAGAATATTCATGAGATAATTAATAATCAAAAGGCACAAAAAGAACATTACAGATAAGTGTAATGTGATGAAGACACCAAGTCTATGGGTGGTTGGCATAAAAGTAGTACTTCATGCTAAAGACGTAAATATTTTCAATAAAGTCATAGTACAAATGTACCCAAATCTAGGAAAAGAGAATCTTGTACAGGGAAGATTTAGAACATAAAATACAGAAATTCTCCACATGATGGTATACCAAAAACATAAAAAATATTCAGAAAAAGTACGCTGAAATCTTCAAAAAAGAAATGCCAAGTCACAAACATAAGACAGCACATGTCTCAACAGAAACTTTAGGAGCCAAGAGAGCTTGAGATGCAGTGTTCAAGCTCCGAAGCACAACTTCTGACCGAGGCTACTATGACAAAACTATCCACCATAATTAAAGGAGAAATTAAAGACCACAAAATCAACTATATTCTATAGAAGATATTTGAAGAAACTCTTTATACTGAAGCCAAAGATAAACAGAAGCATGAGGGTATATTAAAAAAAATCTAAAAGATCTAAATCCTCTGATCAAAAGACACAGATTAGCCTCCAAGAAATGCACTTCACCATCAAAAGCAGACATCACCTTAGGGGAAAAATATGGGGGAACATATGTAAGCAAATGAAATTAAGAAAGAGATAGGTGTCACTGTTCCAGCATATGACAAAATAGACTTCAGATGAAGATTAGTCAAGAGATATAAAGGCCACTTGGAGGTGATTAAAAACAAATCATCAAGGAACATTACAACTCTAAATATATGAACTCAGTTTTATAAAATGCAAACTACTAGATGTAAAGACACAGATTAACCTCAACACAACAATGGGTGAATTCAGTACTCCTCTCTATCAAGAAGGCCATTGAAACAACAACAAAACCAAAACAAAACAAAAATAGAAAGACATTTGAATTCAATGACAATTTGACCAAAGAAGCATAATAGATATCTACAGGGCAATATTTTCAAACACTGAAAGGATGTACATTCTTCCAGCAGCCCCCACCCCGGAAAATTTACTGTCTCCAAAATATATCACATAATAGGACACAAAGCAAATATTAGCAACTGTAGAAAACTGAAATAGTTTCTTATTTTCTATATGACCACTATAGAATGGAGATAAAAAATAAAATAATGACAGAAATACATAAATTCAAAGAAATTGAAAAACACACTTTAGAATGTTTTTAATGCTTTTGAGTGTAAAAATCTATCTTAAAATTCCCTAAAATCAACTTTGTGCAGTATTGTAGCCAATGAGGTTTATCTGAGGCATGATTATTGCTAATAAAAATTCCCTAAAATCCAACTGAAATGAAAATGTAACATATCAAAATTCGTGAGATATATTAAAAGTAATGCTAATTGTGAATTTTAATGCAAGTGCCTACGTTTTAAAAAGTCAAACAGAACTCAAATAAATGACATAATGGTGTACCTTAGGATCCTTGAAAAAAAAAATCAAGAACAAATTATCTCAAAACCAGGAGACAGAAATTCTTCAGATCAGGCCATAAAGTAATAAACCAGAAATTAAATTTAAAAAATAATTAATAAGTCATAGAATTGCCTCTTTAAAAATATTACTAAAGCCACAAATTTTTAACCACACTAAAAAAAGAAAGGGAAGAGCCAAGTTAAATTTTTAAATGGAAAAGGAGACACTACAACAGATACAACACATATCAGTGAAATCCAGACAACCATTAGACATAGCTTAGGGACACAGCCTCTTTAATGGAAAACCTAAATCAAATGAGTGAAGTTTTGGGTGCATCTCACTAATGAAAAGTAAGCTGAAAAGAAACCAACAGTTTAAACAGATCTATGACAAGTAACAACATTGATTTAGCAATATACATACCTCCTAACAACAGAAAAAAGCCAGATGCAGTGGATGCACTGTGGAATTCTACCAAACCTTTAAAGAAGAATATTGATTTGTCTCAAATTATTTACAAAAGAAAAGGCAAGAGCGCTACCAAACTGATTTGATTATCACCCTAATACCAAAACCAGATAAAGACACACAGAAAAAAAATTATATATGATCTCCCTGGTAAACACAGATGCAAAAATTCTTAATACAATATTTGCAAACCAAATTCAAGAATATATAACAACCTTCATTCATCATGATCAAATTGGCTTCATTTCAGAGATCTAGGTATAGTTCTGCACAAACAAATTTATAAATTTAGTGGTAATAATCATAGAAATTTGACAATAAAAATCCTATCTTCTCATTGAGATAAAATGAGGAGACTTAGAAGAGAAAGCTTATCTCAACATAATAAATACTATATCCAACAAACCTAAAGCCAGAATGTTACTAAATAGGGAAAAATTCAAAGTATTTCCACTTAAACTAGCAACAGTAAGAGAACTGGGAGAAAGTAGATATAATCTAGAAAGGAAGATATCAACATACCCTTATTTACAAATGATAAAAATCTCTATAGCTATCTATTTACACAGAGGGAGGGAGGGAGAGAGAGAGAGAGAGAGAGAGACTCCCAGAAGATTCTTGATCTGATAAACCCATTTAGCTAAGTGGGATGACACAAAACTAACATATAAAAACCAATAGCCTTCCTATATACCAATAACAAGAATGCTAACAAAGAAATGAGAGGAATAAGCAATAGCCTTCTTATATACCAATAAGAATGACGGGGAAGAAATAGGAGGAACATTCGATAGTTTTCCTATGTACTAGTAACAAGAATGGCAAGAAGGGAATCAGAGGATCAACTTCACTTAAATTGCTTCAGAAAATACCTTACACCAAGTGGGACATCTATGCCATCCTCCCCCATCCCCAGGCTCAGAGATCACTGAACAGGAAGGGAGAGGAAAGATTGAAAGAACCAGGGATGATAGGTGAATTACAGTGAGCAGTGTTTTCCAGGTAGAAATGAACTCTGGGTGGTTATAACAGCATGCACAAGATCTGTACAAGACAAAGCCATTCAAAATCCCAGCATGAAGGGAGGTGATCAGGAAAACCCACCTCAACTGAGGAGGTACTAGCAACTTATGGATGCTGAGGAGAAAGATTGAAGACTCCTTTTCCCTCAAGGATGCAGACCCAAAAAGAGGACCATTATACAGTAGATGGCCTTACACTCACATGCAACACTAAGTGCACTCAATAGATCTGGGCGGGGGAAGGAGAACAAATGAAACTGAAAGGAAATAGTGGTGATAAGGATAAGGGAAGAGTTGGAAGTGGAGAACGGGGCTTAAACAAAATAGTACCTACACACATATGACAATTTTGAATAGTTAAAAATGTATCTTGTGACAAATCTACTCAGGGAAGGAAATAACCTCTATAATGATATCTTTGAAACATGGAAGAAACTGATACCAGAAGACCAAATGCATTCCCTACTCAAGGATTATAAGAATTAATACTGTGAAAGTAGATATACTACCAAAATCAATGTGCCAATCAAATTCAATGTAATCCTCAATAAAATCCCAGAGCCATCCCCTTCCCCCCCAAAAGGGGAAAATCTTAAAATTCATTGGGAAGACCAGAAGTCCAAGATAGCCAAAATATTTTTTGAGCAAAATGAAAACTTTGAAAGGCAGTTCCTCATTTCCAGTTATACTACAAAGCCCCAGTGGCAGAAACAATATGAAACTAATACAAAACCAGATACATATATGAAGAAAATAAAGAAGGGACCCAGATACAAACCCAGCAAATTTTGGTCACATAATTTTTAAACAAAAATGACATAAATACACATTGGAGAAAACATAGCATCGTCAGCGAATGGTACTGTGAAATCTGGATATCTACCCAGAAAACAATGAAGCCAGGTCCTTATTTCTCATCCTGCATAAAAACTGACTCCAAAGGAACCAAAACCCTTAACACAAGACCTGAACCTCTTAAACCATTCAAGGAAAGAGTAAGAAGAACATTTCAAGAGAAAGACATATACAGAGATGTTCTGAATATGAGAATGGTTGCCCAGGAAATAAGGCCAAACATTGACAAATGAATCTTTACAAAGTAGAACATCTGCACAACAAAGGAAACAGTTAACCAAATGAAGACACAAACAACAGAATGGGAGAGAAATCTCTGCTAGCTCTACATCAGACAGAGATCAATGTCTAGAATGCACAAAGAACTAAAACACTAAACAAAGCATTCAAACAAGCCAATCAATAAATATGCGAATGACATGAAGTGAATATTCCCAGATGAACTGCAAACATCCAACCAACTTGTGAGTAACTGTTCCACTTCATGGGGAATCAGAGAAATGTGAGTTAAAACTACATTGAGTTCCATTCACATCCCATTTAGACTAGAAGTCATTAGTAAACTAAATAGAAGTGCTGGGGAGGGTGTAGAAAAGAAGAAACTTAGACGCTGCCAGTGGGAATGTCAACTAGTCTGGCCACAGTCGAAGCTAGTAGGGTAGTTCCTTAAGATACTAAAACCAGATCTACAATATGGCCTGGTTATTTGATTCTTTAGCATTTACCAAAGGACCCCAAGCCAGTATGTCACAAAGACACTTAGACGTCAGGATTTCTTGCTCACTGTTCACAATGGCTACACTATGGAACCAACCTAAATGTCTAATAACAGGGATGAATAAGGAAAATATGGTATCATAAACACAATAGGATTTTTTCAGCCATAAAGAAGAATGAAGGGATGTCATTTGCAGAAAAAAAAATGGATGCAACTGGAGAGAAACATACTAAGTCAATTAAGCCAAGTCTCAGAAAGACATACATAGAGGGTGTAGAGATCTTTATGCTCAGAGGTATATACTGGGGAAACCTGGATTGTTATGCATGGCATGCAGGGTTTTTCCTTCAAATGAAGAAATGCAAAACCTGTTTTTTTTTTTTTGTGCCCAGAATGCTGGAATGGAAGTACTTTCCAGCCTGGTGACCTGTGCACTGTCTGTGGGGCTTGCAACTTCTTTAGCACTGGACACTCCTCCAGATCTTTATTGTAAATTTGTTTTGTTTTGTTTTTTTCAGTCAATTGTATATCTGCTTTTCTCAGTCAATCTACAGAACTCATCTTTATGGACTTTACAAGGAGTTCCAACGTCATCGCACCTGATCTACATTTAGCTAATTTGTTCTGCAAGGAGAGTCGTGTCAGCTTTGTTGTGCATGCAAGATTGAGTCAATCATCACCAGGATAAGTTTCGCCAAATTGTGTTGTGCTTACATATGCTTAAAATAAACCACTAAGCATCACTGAGTCATGACACATTTCCTTCTTCCTTCTGGTGGCTCATCACTGTACTGTCCATGAAAGTCACAAAGACCCCTGCAGACACAGCACGTATATTTTCTCTTATTTATGGTTCATAGATTTTTAGATACATAAAATCCATATGTATATATGATATGGAAGTAGACATGTGGAAAGGAACAAAGGGAGCTAACAGGAAGAGTGGGGGAAAAGGGTGGGGAATAAGGTAGACTTACATGGTTATGGTGAGGGACAAGGTAGAACTATGTGGTTAAAGTGGGAGATGAGGTACACCTATATGGCAATTTAAATCAGAATGAACCCTTCAGACTCATAACTTTGTATACTTGGTCCGTGGTTGCTGGAACTGTTTTGGAACACTTGGGAGGTGTGACCTTATTGGAGAAAGCAAATCACTGAGTGCAGGCTTAAGGTTTCTAAAGCCCACACGATTCCCGGCATGCTCTCTGCTTTCCATTTGTGGATTAAGATGTGAGCTCTTAGCTTCTGCTCCAGCCCCCTGTTGCTGTGCCTTCCTTCAGTCTGCTATCAAAAACTCTAACCATAAGCTGAAGTAAACTCTGTTGTAAAAGTTGCCTTGGTCATGGCTTTTCATCACAGCCATGGAAAAAGCAACCACCGTAACCTACAATGTGTACTTGTGGGAAAGTATCCTCTTACAATGCCACATACCATGTGTCCATGCAATAAAAGTCACAACAAAAATAAATATAATAAAAAGAAGAATGAGCCAGGCATTGGGGCCACACACGTTTAATCCCAGCACTTGGGAGGCACAAGCATGTCGATCTCTGCATTTGGGGTTATCCTAGTTTATGAAGTGAATTCCAGGCCAGCTAGGGTTACACAGAGAAACCTTTTCTAGGAAAGAAAAGAAAAGAAAAGAAAAGAAAAGAAAAGAAAAGAAAAGAAAAGAAAAGAAAAGAAAAGAAAAGAGGGGAGGGGAGGGGAGGGGAAGGGAAGGGGAGGGGAGGGGAGGGGAGGGGAGGGGAGGGGAAGGGGAGGGGAGGCGAGGGGAGGGGAGGGGAGGGGAGGGGAAGGGGAGGGGAGGGAAGAAGAAAAGTTAATATTTCATGCAAAGCTCCTCATCAATCAAACTGCTGTGCATGTCAACTCTGTGATGATTTAGACTTCATTTAGACCTGACTCTTAAAATGAATATTTGAGACTTTCACCATGTGATCTCAGAAGACACTACTAAATGCAAAAATAAATATAGCCTGTCACTAAATAGGAAGCAGATAGCACTAGATGGAGGGTCTTTCAAGCCATGTTACTCTCCAAGCTGCCACAATAACAGCCCATCTTGGAGAAAATTCCAAATAGTTGGCAAGTCATATGGGAGGGACATTTCTCTCTCCCTCTTCAGTCTTTTGTTTGAGGTTAACCAGCCCCTCACCTTCTAGCAGAAAACATGCCTGGTTGACTTATAACGTGTAGAGAAGCTCACAGGGCTGCTGTCAACAAATACTCAACGATTGTTTGGAGGAGATCAGGGGACTGGGTTCTCATAAGCCTCGGGCTATGTATCATTGACCTGTCAATTCTTACCAAGTGGTTATTATGCACCTCTGCTTAAAGGAACCTTATTTAACACACACTGTTGATTCAATAACATCAGTTGGCTTCTAGCCAACCGCGTTTTCTATGAGCTGAATTTAAAGGTAGATCATAGTCCACTTATACTCAGGAGCATGGTACAGCAAAGGACCAACTGAAAATATGAAATTATCTCAAAACAATATGGCGTGGAAATACAGCATTTAAGAGAGTGGTGTTTCAATTTGTAGCACAGCAACAATACCACAGTATAAATACCGCGGATATTTGTAATTTTCCAGGCAACCATTTCCCAATCTCTCCTTTCCTTCCACTTGGCCAGTCCCCCATTTCCCAGCAAAAGCACCAGACAACTCAAATTTCTGTGGTTCTAGGCACACCTATAAGTGACTCTGATGACACTTTGAATATTGATTTGAAGGTTACAATCTATATATAGCAGGGAGATAAATTCAATATACAGAATCTGTGAATAATGATAATCTGGCTGTGTTTAGACTTCAAAGTATCTTCTATAAAGTTAAATGTATACCCCGAGGTCACTCACTACACATTCTAAGTGAATGAGTAGATTATAATGATTATTTTCATTTCTTTTTATTGCATTATTAGTTCCCAGCTTGTTAGTTGGAAAATCTAGATGTCTCAGATATATTAATCAGGTCGATGAATAAACTGACATCATATCCACCTGCATTAATTAATTTATTCCTATCTTCCTGTGCTAAATTGTCACATAGACGCATGTATGAAGTTTTACACTTCGTTTGTGTCAGAACATTACTTACAACACCGAAAAGGGAGCGAATCTCTGGACCACAAATATTTTTTAATTTCCCAGGCAACCACTCACCCATTACTCCTCCTTCTAACTAGCCAGCCTCCCATTTCCCAGCACAAAGCCCTCCCACACCCAGTTTTCAGGGGCTAGGCTCCTTATTCCCTTCAGTGCATGTGGCCTATACAAAGCCTTTGTAAAAGCCCGGACTGCTGAATATTTGATGACTAGCATATGCTTCAACGAGAGACCTGCTCCTGCCCATTTGCAGCCTAAGCAGCACCTCGGCGCTGCTCTGTGTTTGATGAGATGGACTAGGCTAGTGTTGAAAAGCATCCTTTTCAACGAAAACGCTGATAGAGCATTGTTGCTTCCTGACCATGCCTAGCTGTTACTGGAGTCTGGTACTAAATAAATAATTAGCCTATAGCATAGCAGCTAGCAATTCACCATGGAAGGAGAGACAACATATGGTGCCAGGAAGCAGCCAGGCAGGTGCTCCCCACCTCACTAGCTCTGAACAGAATTTACTCTGGCTGTGCCTTATCAAGGAATACTTCTTGATAATGCTGCCTCGAATGCTCCAAGAGCCAGACCTGGCCTCCTTCTACTTTTCAGTCCATGAGGAGGCAGCCCTGGTTCATCTCACTTGCTTACTCCTAGATGGAACAGATGCCCTGTGGAGATCAAAGCATCCAGGACCCACCCAGATAGGTCTACAACAGAATCTGTCATGCTGATCTGGATGTGTGAACGGAAAGGAAAACACTCAAGAAGGTTGGAGAATGTGGGAGGGAAGGGTCTTCTTAGGAAAGGTAAACAAAGTTCCCATGTGGAAGTTTGAGAGTAAGCACAAGGGATTACGGAGAACATGAAGAGGACATAAGGCACAGATGGGGGATACCTCCTTTCAGAGATTGCTTATCAGTCTAAAATATAATCCTACAACACTCTGCTGTTTTCTACATGGTGCAATGACCTCATGGATTAACTTCTTAATGCCCTAGGCCATGCAATTATGAGCTAGAACATTCATCTTCAGTCAGTAAAACAAGAGTCAGAATTCAGCTTTTACCTACCCTCTGGATAGGGCTTTATGTAGACAGTGGTGTGGGTTGTCCTGCCTCCCTGACAGGGTCCCCTGGATTCCCCTACCTCAATTGTCCCTACTTCTGCTGTCCTTGGCATCAGAAGACGGATGCTAATATGTAAGACTTACTAAATTGCCAATCTACCTATGAAAAGAGTTCCCTCAAGATATAGACTCGCAATTCGGTGCTTTAATAGGCATATACTCAGGACAAGTGATTGGAGAGAACAAAGGTATGACATAATGAGAAGTTAGGGTGTTACTAAGTATGGCGGATATACCAGACGATCAGACACACACACACTACCATCAGCACCACCACCACCACCACCACCACCACCAACAACAACAACAACAACAAAAACCTCTACAGAGGAGACATGCAGAGTCATTCCAGCATTAGGCAAGGGAACATGAAGAAAGCCACAGTGATCGCTCATGGAGATGGGAGCCATATTCACAAGCAGAAAGGGAGAGCCTGGGATAAGGTCGACCTTTTTCAGCTGAGATGCTATGATATAAATGAGTCTTCTGCTGCTAACAACCCAGGCATAAGGAGGGTCAACACCTGGTTCTTAAATGGTGAGGAATCTGGGCAAGAATTCACTACAGTAAAAGTCAGGACATTCCCACAAACAACTGGAGAAAAAGTTTTCCAACCTTCCTGGCATTTGAACAGTTTTCATGCTGCAGATACCATGTGTCCCCAGGAAAGCTGTTACAGAGGTGAAATGACTGATATTTGATGGCTGCAATCCTTTATACATTCCCAAAGGAGCTCAGAGACGGGTTGGGCAGACTGCTGTGGAAGAGAGAAAGACACCCAAAGACTGATGTTCACACATAGTTCTGAACACATGCTCCCATACTCAGGTCCTGTTCCAGTGGGGTCAAAGACCCTGGAAAGGGAGTCCTGGACAACTGTCATGGAGGCAACAGCTAAGTCTAAGTGGGCAGCCTTAGAGTGTGGATGGATACCCTCTAAGGGCCCATGTGTTGAAAAGTTGCTCTCTGTTCCACAGCACCATCTGGAGGTGGTAGAATCACTAGGAGGTAGGGATCTAGTTAATGGAAGTTAGGTCCTGGGGCCCCATACCTTCCTGTTTTCCCCTTCCCTCCTGGCAGTCAAATAAGAACATCCTCTACAACACTCTCCCACCATGACATCTTGCATCATTCCAGGCCCAAGAGAAGCAAAGTTATCCAATCCTGGACTGAAGCCTTGGAAACTGTGAACCAAGCTAAACCTCTCCTGTTTGTAGGTTGATGACATGCCTAAGTTGTTCATCACAGGGACAGAAGAATGAGTGGGTGACACAGCACATCATAATATATGACATCACATTGGATATCACACGCCACATTTTAAAACATGACAGTCTCTTTTCTAGGTTGTCAGAGGGGACTCAGATGACCTATTCCAAAACACGTCACAGCATCCATAGCATTTGCAACTCAAGTGTAGAACATGAAGTAAGCGAAATTAAGAACTAGATGAGGGAAAGATGGGGAGGGGGGGTCGTCTCACTCCAGAGCTGCAAAATTGAAAGGATTGCAGCTCCAGTACCAAGTCACTTGTAGAACTCACTTCAGATGCTCAGCACCCAATTAGCCAAAGCAAACAAATGCATGCTTTATGCCAGTGTCCATTCCTGCTTGATACTGAAAACGTATACCAAACTGCCACTTGAAGTTCAATAATTGTCTACTTATATGCTCCGAGGCACGGAGAGGGCATGCATAATGTCTGCCCTTATTTTTTTTTTCTGTTGTTATCAGAGCATACAGGGGCTGAGGGAGTATCTACATGGATCCCTGCATTATTGATATTAGAAGCACTCCCTCAATAAATTAACCTCTTAGACTGTTAGCTTCCAGCATCACTCAGTAGACTCTGAAGGTGTGTAGAGACTGAGGGAACACTGGGCGGAAGAATACTTGCCTGGATTCTAGCAAGCATGCTACCTACCACCTGCTTATCCTTCCTGGAATCATGGGTAGCCTTGCCTGAGAGCTCAATGTAAGGTTTTATTTTGAGATTTTCTTCCTCATATGTCTGTCCAACTCTAGGTATATGGATATCTGTAGGAGAAATCGCACAAATAACACATCCATCTTGACTAATAAATAAATTCGAACTTAGTCTTTTGCAGGCTCTGAAGCAAGCTAGTTTCAAAACTTTTCTTTTTAAAAAGACTCAAATAATATTTTTTTAAAAAAGACTCAAATAATATGTAAGTAAATCATATTCAGTAGAATATTCTTAAATGGAAAATGAAATTTTAAAGTCAGAGGAGAGCGATGGTTCCTTCCTTGGTTTAGATTGGACATCCTTACCACCACCACCAAAGGCCATGGAGAGAAAATAGTGATGCTAACCTTGTCAATGAAGAATTAGGAGGTGGGGTCCTGTTGGAGGAAGCACTCACTGGGGTTATGCCTTTCTCCATTATATCTTAAAGCCCCCACTGGCCTTCAAGAGATAAGTCTCCTCCTCTGTCATAGCCCACACCCCTCTGATGCTCTCTCTGCCTTCCTCCAGGAACAAAACAGTGGAGACAGAGGACCACAAACAAGAAACCCTGATGTTCTGAGTCAAAATTAAACTTTGCTTTCAGCTATTTGGTCACCAAAACAGAAAACCAAATGACTTCTCTGCAGCTATTTTTGCATCTACTGGGCATACATCACAACCCTGGCAACCCTATCCAGAAACATACCAAGCTCAGCAGACCTAGAATACAGAGAGCTGAAAATTCCAGTAGCTTGCCCAACAGGGCAAAGCCAACAGATGGTGGAGCTGTGTCCTGCTCCCCATTGCAGGGTGAGTAACCTCATGCAAGGTCTGGCCCAGGAAGATGATAAGAAATATCTGTGAACAGCCAAAGGACAGATCCACAAACTGAAATCAGTTCAAATGAATAGTACATTATAATCAAAATAGTGGTCTTGCTTCATAGATACTATTTGTCAGAGCCAAATAAAGAAATATTGGGGACTTGCATAATCTTTTCTATTGTCATGCACTAACACAACCTGCTGTTTCCTGAAGCAAGAATTATGTTGCCTGAAAGGCCCTCTGCTTGCCTGCATGCATGCCAAATGCACAAAAATAGGATAATAACCTGCCCCATCCTACAAAAGAAGAGAAACCCTAAACATTCTATAGTTGATTTCAAAAACAGAGACACGAACTACTAATTACTTTGGTTAGCAATCTTTGGAGTGGTGAGCTGACCTTACTGGCAATAAAACACTTACCAGGTAATTTATCCAATTAAATATTTTCTTGCCATTTGGTTTATTATGACATAGTAAAACATAGTAATAATAAGCCTAATGGTCTAAAGACTATTTATAACAAAAACCAGATGCAGGCTGTTTTAAATATCTGCTACTATTTCCGTTCTGACGTCTAAACACAGCTTTATAAGTTACAGACCTCTTTGCCTCTTTAAGTAGAGAAACTGAAAACCATTTTCCTTTGTTCAGGATGCTGTTGGTATTCTGGCTAAGCGTAGCCTGGGTCAGAACCTTGGAATAAGGTAATTTGAATGTATATGGGAGATTAAAAAGATTTCTAAGATTATGTCATTTATATCATTTATTAATAATAAAATATAATATAAATATTATATACACATATATAATTTTTATATAATTAAGAAGATCAGTACTACTTCCTGTTGAAGTAGGGTCCTATTCAGAGTTACATAAAGTAAAATACATTTTTTTTTGATCATTCTAAGACAACTTTGGCAAAAGTTTACAAGTGTTAACCTGGCCTGCTGTAAATTTCACCTACTCATGGTTATCAACAGAACACAACAAAGCCCTTTATTTTCTAACCCTCTCTCCCCCTGCCTTCCCAAACGCTGCAAAAGATCCCACTAAGCAGGAAACCAATAGTAATGTTAGAGTGTAAATGTGAGTAAATGAACCAGAGAAATCACTCTCTTGGTCCAACTAGCAAAACCAAAATTCATTCGAAAAAGAAAAGCTATTCATAATTACTCTAAATAAGAAGGTAAGCAAAAATCTCTAAGCTGCACATCAAAAAACTCTTCAGTAACGCCTGCAAAAGCTGGCACTCTGCACTTCTTCTGTTACTCCCTTGGCAATCTTACTGGCACTGACAAAGAATGGGCTGTTCTCTCTGTTCTGCCAACTCCACAAGGAGCTGCCACCATCATGGAGCCCAGAAAACTCTTGGTCCCTGGAAGTCCCTGCCTGCCATCCACCTCTGGGTGTGAGGTTCTCAATGAAAGCTGTAAGGTTTGCAGTTCAGGGGAGACACTGAAGTGGATCGTCCTGTTGGGTAAGAGATTTATTGGAATAGTTACTAATGCTGTGGACAGATAGACAAACAGCATGGCAGGGCTCTAAGGAGAGTTGAAGCCTGCCCATGTGGCAGAGGGAAAGTTTCTTTTTAGAAGTTTTGTAGAAAGGGGAGACTTCATGCCTGTAGTCCGTCTGTCTCTGGGGCTGGGGGATACTACAGTCTAGAGAAGGGAATCTTGCTAATGTGTGAATTAAAGGATGTAGGGGAAGGGAGGAGATGGGGCATGTTTGGTTAAGGTGAACCCCCTACACCCCTACACCGACAGGAACATGACATCTGAACCACCTGATGTCTTGGTGTCTGGTAACCTGTATTCCATAAACTTTCTTGGGGAGGAATTATGGATCCGATCATTCTCCAGGAATCTATACACCTTGAGATTCTGTTAGAGGGCCAAAGACCCACTGAAAGACTCTATGGAGAGAGGTTGTCATTTCTTTTATAGCAGCTGTCATGAGAGAGTGAGAGAGGGTAGGAAGGAGAAAGAGAGAGAGGAGAGGAAGGGAGGGGAGGAGGGAGAGAGAGTGCAAGGGAGAGAGGGAAAGAGAGAGACAGAGACAGAAACAGAGAGAGGCTGCAGGGCATGCACACATCCACTTTAGCCCCAAGTTCCAAACCTAACCCATATGCCATGCTGTCACCATGAGTATGGCTGTACTCAAGAAGACAAACATGAACAAAAATGACTTGCTGGAGAGCTAAGCAAGCAGACGGCAATTTCCAATGTCCTTCAAACATTGCACTGCAGATGGATGTGTGTCTCTCTCCACGGACTGTGGGTCCATTTCTAATTATACTAGAACAAACGTCTATTCATCGAGAGTGTCTGGCTTGTGGCAAATGGTGATGAAGTTGTCTGTGTCACAACCATCCTCCAGGAGAGCACCTGGCCACAGGAAAATCTGAGCTGGATCTTGAGGATACTGCTTCACTTCTGATAGTTCTAGAATCAACCAGTGCCTCGGGATGCTGCCTTCTCGCCTGGATGGTTCATCTGATAACAAGTGAGATCACATGCATCCATCTACACAAACATCATGGCAGTACATACATCTGCCATGTGTATCAGCACTATGGTTCTCATCCCAGTCAGCATCAAACTGTCTCCCTCACAATGAGCAGTAACCTCCAGACCCTGCTTTGTACAAAGCACTCCACCCTTCTCTTCTGAAATCAACACAACCCATTTAGTGGCCAGCTTTATCCACATCCAGCTTGGCTCTGAATGCTACCTGAGTCAGACTCCTCTCACAGGGACATCAGTTCCCCACCACAGCTTTCATGCTCTAGTCTCTAGACAGAGACAAAGGGGAGCCACGAAATTGCCTTAAGAACATAACAGCTCAGCCAGGGTTAAGTAGGCAGCTTCCAAAAGCAGTTACACTGGGAAAGCCAACACTCAACCAGCTGCATAAAACATGGGGTGTGAAAAGGCCACTCCAGGGAAATGCCAGTCTTTCTACACCTCTTCATCCTCCACAAAACTCAACACGGTGTCTCATGAAGGACAGTCTTTTGATTAACAACTGTTGAAAGGCAAAAACTGGTCACACTTAATGTGATATGCTGTCTATGTAAGGTACACATGAGCCAGCCAGCCACACCAATGTTACAATATGCTTCCCTTAAATAGACTCATGGTATCTTTCCAGACCTGTGTGCTCAGAGCCAAATGAGCTATCAGCCAAAAGTATTCACTAACTAACTTGGCTTCCTTATTTCCTTCTGAAACCCCAGAGAACTAAGCTCTGTCTAGGGCATGAGTCAGAATATTGTAGAGGCCAATAGCCAGACCATGCACACGGTGGCCTGGGCTTATTGTCAATTCACCTAGACCTCTGCCTCTACCTTCAATATAAACAGTATAGTTCTATCTATCATCTATCTATCTATCTATCTATCTATCTATCTATCTATCTATCTATCTATCTACCTACCTACCTATCTATTGATCGATATATCATTTATCTATCTTAGGTCTGTCTATCTGTCTATCTATTTATTTAATGGCTATGAATGTTTTGCTTCCATGTATTTACGTGCCTGGTGCCTTCAAGTAGTCAGAAGAAGGTATGAAATTCCCTGGAACTTGAGCTACAGATGATTGTGGCCCACTATATGGTACTGGGAATTGAACCCAGGTCCCCTACAAGAAAAAGTACTCTGAATGTCTAGTCATCTCTCCAGCACTGTGTAACAATGTTTTAAATAATGCAGTATACCACTCAAGAGGTCACTGAGAGAATTAAATTAACGGATGCATGAAAATAATCAGATAGAATTAGTGGACACTGCTACTAGCTCTCTATTAATAAATAGGCCAATCTGCCTAAATATTATGAGATATCTAGGAGCAAAACGTTCAGGAACCTAGGCAACCACTTAATCTTTTGCTGTTGTTTAGAAAGAACCTATACAGCCTTTCAGTGAAGATTAGCTATAGCCATTAATGAGAACATTCTCTACAAGCCAGATCCTTTGATCTAGCACTACTCTGACACTAAAACAAATAATGCTGACCTCCAAAATTCTGTGCTCGATGAGCACTTGTTGTGGTCTTCTTTCAAACTGCATGTTTCAAACACTCATCTCCCATCTGAACCAAATACAAACCATGTTTACCAGTACACTGTCCTCAGAGAACACAGTATAAGAAACCTATTGTGTACCTGGATGAACTTAGCGCCTCCCAAATTTGAAACAGTGGGCCAGCCATGTGATGTTTATTACACACTAGTTTAAGAATTTAATGGAGGTCTGTTTAAATTCTTAACCCAACGCACTCTCTTTCTGAACAGCAAGAAAATTCTCGTTTCCTCTCCTCCAATATCACATGCTTAAATAAAATGTCCATCATTGTAATTGAACACATAAAACATTTTAGCAGACTTGAGGTCTTCAATTACTCGTGATTCTCTGATCCTAATGAAATTGAAAATAGCAGAGTTCCATGGTCTGTGGTACCCTGTGCTTCTGTCTCCAGAGGACCTGTGTACGCAATAAACTATCATATGATTTTGCTGTTACAGAGGTTGTGGTGATGGTAACCATGTTCACAAATCCTTCGTAAGAACTAGACACAGGGGTAAATTCATTCATTCTGTAATCATTGTCTGGCTGTCTCCCACAAACCAGGCACAATAGTCAGCATAGTAGTGTATCCCCCACTCTCTTAACGTTCATGCATAAGAGAGCAAAAGGACCGTGTATTAATTGAGGGTAAGAGGAAAGAGTCCTAGTGACCTTCATGCCTAATGTTTGCTCAGTCTCTAGTGAACCTCATGGCAAGGCTGTTTATTTGCAATAATATTAGTGAAGCTTGAAGAGTCCGTTACAGGCAGAGAGGCTTTGATGAGCAGCCTTTGTCAACATGCAAACACGAGATGGTGACAAGCCATTGCTTGAGAAATACAGGGTAAGAAGCAAGGTCACCAGAAGTGGCTTGTGAATGCCAAGGGAAATAGCTGTGCATTTACTGTATTAGTCTATTCTGTGTAGTCATCAGCAAGTGTCTGAACCCAGGTAATATACAAAGAAGTCTATTTGGCTCTGCACACTATACGAGACATTTCAGAAAACAAGCAGACAAAGTAGAAGGCCTCTAGAGGAGATTATTCTGGGAGAACAGTTGAGAACTCACATCCTTGAGGAACTAGGCATAGTCAGCCATGTTAAAGATGAATGACGATGAAGACCATTATCCCTAACTAAGCCTATGCCCCACCAGACATTAGATACCATGAGCCATTTCCTCAGACCTCTGCACCTGAGAGACCCACGCCATAGTCGGGAGGAATAGTAATGATGATTTACATATAGACATGCTCTCTGAATTCTATGGTTCTAGCAGTTTCCAATGGGTCTGTTACTGAAGCACACATGCATGCACACATGCATGCAGGCACACAACATACGCCTGGCTGATAAGCCTATGCGGTTTCAATGTTATGCCCAGGTTCTTGGTTTTCTTATCACTTTTAATCAATTTCCTATATTTAATATTCTTTTATAAAATACCTACAGTCATTCCTGACTTAGGTTAGAACCCCAAAAGATTCAGCCCTACTGAAATAGTAATACATTTAAGGGTCTTAGCCATTTAATGAGTGAACCTCTTAGGCTTCCACAAGCCATTCCCAATATCATTAGAATCTGATCTCTGACCTCTCTTAACTCATTATTGCTTTAGGTAGGAAACATGTCCATGAAGTGCAGGAAAGGACAGTTCAGTCTGTTTTAAGTCTCTGGAGCAGAGAGGTTCTAAACCTTCCTAATGCTGCGACCCTTTAATTCATGCTGAGGTGGCCTCCAGTCATAAAATTATTCTACTGCTACTTCATGACTCTCATTTTGCTCCTGTTACGAACCACAATGTAAATATCTGATAGGCAGAATATCTGATGCGACCCCTGTGAAAGAGCAAAGAGGTTGCAACCCACAGGTTGAGAACTGCTGCTTTAGAGGCCCCAGTGAGAAGGGAGCTCCCGACACCACCAATATGTAAAGAGCCACTCAGGCAGCCCACACAGCTGTTGCAGAAAGGATTTCCCTGCTAGCTAGGAGAACATGTAGGAGAACCGCTCCTACAAGCTTGCTCTTTCAAATCAAGAATTCTCCGACTGTATAAATCTTATTTCTCCCTAATCAGATAGTTCCATGTGTGGTGTATAATGAATTTCTGAGCAACTTTATTACCCTGGTGTTTGTGTCTGTGGTGGGGTACACTGGGCTCAACACATGACATCAACATGTGATAGAAAGCTCTCTACACTGAGAATCTGGGAACTTGTCCTCTACGGGGATTGTGGGGTCCAGCCCCTAACTAGTTTTTCAAAACAGAAGTTTTAGTGTTTGGGCATATAAATGATCTTCTTTCTTTATCAGTGCAGTCTATAACCCAGGCATTGAAAGGTATTTCTGTTCGAATAGTCTTCATCTTGCTAAGGACACCAAGCTCAAGATAAGTGGATGCTTCTAACCTAACCACCCACAATTGTCCATTTGGGATCAGTCTAAGGACTGCATCAAAGAGTATACAGGCTAATGTAGAATACTGATGTTCCCCACATACTGGGAACCTCTGTAAGCACATTGAAAGGAAGCCCAATCACATAGGCAAAGATGTCCATCCACACACGTGGAGAGACAGAGCAGAAAGCACGGGAGCAGTCACCATATGCATGCATCTTATGTCTAGTTTTGTGTGTCTGTATTAATACAGGAACTTGGCAAGGCGCACCTGCATCAGCTCTTGGGACCAATTCAAGTTCACATATGGACTTGGACCTGGGCTTTCCAGGAGGTACAATGCAGAGCTCGGTGAGACGCTTATGCTAATGTGCCTGTCAGCTGATTCCAAAGATGTGGTTATGAACCCAGACTTTCAGAGCTCAGTGCACTTGAGCTTGAGCCCTGTCCTAAAAAGCCATGCTCTCCCTCTGTGACAGCTTGAGCCCATCGGTTCTAGGCAGGCCCTCACACCACCACCTAGGAATATGTAATCCTCTCTGTCTTTCCACACAGTCTCTAGAAATGCATGGATTTTTGAGTCCTGTGGGTCAGAAAAAAAAACCACATATATTACAGAAGCAAACAAATAGATGAGGTTATGGTAACATCAGTCATGTTTCCTGGTGCTAAGAAGCAGGAAAGAGGAAAATCAAACACCAGGATGCTGCTTCCGAATGCGGATGTAGGGACTTCCTAATAAGCCTGCTCTGCCCTTCTCCTCTGATGGGACCAGAATCAGCAGGCACCTGGGGTCTTCTTTGCTCACTGACCTTGAAACTTTTCATTCACAGGATATTTCTGCACATGTGGAGGCTTTGTAGAATTTGATTCTATGTCATGTATGTCATATCCTGTTAGTGTCAGGGCCCAGTGTACTGGGCTTAGCCTAATGGACACATAAAATTGTTAGAGATTCAGGGTTATTGACTGGGAGATGAAAAAAGAAAATCTAAGAGCTGTCACACAAGGGTGGAGACAAATTTTATTTACTTGATCTCCAGATAGAACAGGAGCCTATATTGACATAGGAGCCACAGAAAATTCAAGGGAACAGGTAAAAGCACCCACTTTAAAAGCACTGAGTTCTGAATGCTCACAAAGTCTTTTTTGCAGCATGCATTTGAAACCCCGGAACAGGAGTTGCCCATGCATGATAATCTCATTTCTGAGGCCAGATATCCTATGCTGAACTCTTCAGAGGGAGGTCATGGTGAATGAAGTCCCATAAACACTGCATTTGCTGTTTAATAAGGATCTGCATAAACCTCTGCTTCTATAGCTTTTCTTAACCTGGTCTATTAAGCATATAGTTCAGAGCGATAGCTATAATGTGAATGGTCTTTTTGGTCAGGGAAACAGGCAGAGCATCTGTAGCTCTAACTACTAGCAGTATCTAAAGTCCATAATCAGGAAGGAGGGGAAAGATGAAGTGGTTTGCTGTCCTTGGTACACTGTCTTTGCTGTTTCTCCAAAAGAGCCCATCACTAAAAGGCAGCTACCACTAATGGCCTTTCTCACGCCACCGAAGGTCAGGACAAGCTGGATTTCCTTTTCCTGTCATGGAAACACACAGCCGTTTCACTCACCTACAGCATTTGGCACGGTCCCTATTTCTTGTAATGACAACGTGTGACAAAAACAGTTTATTTCACCGGGCTCAAGGGAGCTTCATTTTCACATTTGTGGAAGAACCTCAACCAAGGTCGATCAAAACCAGAAGGTGCTACCAAGTTAGACCCTCAGAAAACAGTCACTGCTCTTTTCTCTGCCATCTCACAGAGCAATAAACAAGTATTTAAAGCTCCGCAGGAACCTGCTTTAGATACTATCTAAAGTAAAGAGACTGCTTTCTGCTTTCACTGTGTACTTGAGAAATATGTATTTTTTTAAAAAGCAAAGCAAAACACAACAAACAAAAAACTCAACTGATGCACCACCAGCAAGGAACGGCAGAAAACCAGGCTTTCTACCCAGTTCTCCCACCACAAGGCTCCAGGGGCCCCCGTGTTGCTCTGCTCTTTTCAATGACCATATTCTCCCCCAACAACACATTATTTAAATGCATGTGCTAGCTTTGCCATACCATAGGCCTTATTTTAATTGACAGTACTGTGAGTGAGTTTTCATTAGCCACAGAATTCCTGATTATCTGTCCAGTCTACTTAGTTAGGAGCTAATATAGGGAGAATGGCTGTGTACATAACAAAGACACATGAAACCCAAACGAATCGTTCTGATCTACTTGATAGTGGCTACAACACTGGACACCCACCCCTGCTGCCCAGATAATGCCCATCTCCCGGAATAGAGACAAACCCCAGGAGTCAAGAAAAGCACATCCAAGCTTTATCAACTCTGCTATGGACCAATAAGGGACCTTACCTTGCATCGTTGCTTTGGTTGGTTCTGAGAACAGAGGAATGAGCAAGAGGTAGATAAGGTAGACAAAGGAGAGCCCGTTGTACCGGAACGCACATGCTGTGATTGGGAAGAGAGGAACATGGCATTAATGACAGCAGGTGACACAAAAAGCCCCGTGTTGATCATATCAAAACTCACAGTGCTTCCGTCTCTCAACCAGTGGTTCTCAACCTTGCCAACACTGTGACCCTTTAATACAGTTCCTCATGTTACAGTGACCCCTCAACCATAAAAGTATTATCATTGCTACTTCATAACTGTAACTTTGCTACTGTTATGAATGGTAATGTAAATATCTGGTATTTTTGATGCTCTTAGGCAACCCCTGTGAAAGCGTCAAGGGGTTACAACCCACAGGTTGAGAACCACTGCTCTAAACAGGTAAGTCAACGTCAAAGTAATAAACAGTATTTTGTGTTCGCCATTGTAAGTCAATGTCAAAGTAATAAACAGTATTCTGTGTTCGCCATTGTATTGAGAATGATGTGAAACACACAAACACAGACACACACACACACACAAACCAACCAACTAACCAGATCTTTGCTCTTAAAAAAAAATCTAAAAATGAACTTAAAGTTAACAGAGTAGTTCCATTAAAAATCAGTAAAGTAACTTGTTAATAAGTACAAAATTTCAAAATATGTAAAAACAAAAAAATGTGGGGAGTAATGTAAAGATTGATATCAGCTCAGGAACCCCTGGGCCAAGTTCTCAGCACAAAGGAGATTTATTTGCTCCAGAAGGACAAAAGGCAGGGAATAAGAGACAAAGACAGGAGACAGAGGACAAGAGAAAATGAGGAAAGGATCAAGGGAGGTTGGGCCAGGGATATTTGTTCCTGAGTTGGGAACAAAGACTACCTCTGAAGAGAGAGGAGGCAGACATGCCCATAGGAAAATGGCAGTTGATAAAGGTAAAAGGGGGAAATGCTGTGTTAGTATGTGGTGGTACATTTTGATGGGGCATGTTAATTAGGGCAGCTAAAGGGGACTTCTGATTGTTGGGCTTCAATACTTTGATAGCTGGGCCTTGGTAGTAAGCCTCAGGAGGAAAATAGACAAATAAAGGAAGAGACCTTGTTTGCTACTTTTAGGAATGTAATCTAATGGGATTTTTTTTGTTTTGTTTTGTCTTTTAGCAAGGCAGAGGGAATAGGGAAGAAGATCAAGGCCTGCCCGAGCCATGGTTGACATGCTTGAGCTAGGTAGACTCCCTTCAAGGAAGAAGTTTTATAAATCATTGGCATTAGATTTTTACCAGGCTTAAAATTTACTGTACTGCTATAAGATGCTTTCCATAAACTTAGTTGTACCCATAAAACAAAAACAAAAACAAAACAAAACAAAACAAAACAAAAAAACCTATCATATATTTGCCAAAGAAGAAAGAAAAAAGATAAAAAACAAACAAACAAAAAACAACAACAAAGAAAATTTACCAAATCAAAAAAGAACAGTAAGAGCAGAAGGAAGAACAGAAGGCTTTCTAAAACAACCAGCAAACAGAAACTAAACCACCAACCAAAGAATATACATAGAGGGACCCATGGCACCAGTCGCATATGTAGTAGACGATGGCATTGTCGGGCATCAATGGGAGGAGAGGCCCTTGGTCCTGTGAAGGCTCAATGCCCCAGTGTAGGGGAATGCCAGGGAGGGGAGACGGTTTGTGGGTGGGTAGGAGAGCACCCTCATAGAAGCAGTGGAGGGGATGAGATAGAGGGTTTGTGGAAGGGAAACAGGAAAAGTGGATAACATGTGAAATATAAATAAATAAAATATCTAATAAAAGAAAAAGAAAGAAAACAATGGACAAAATAGCAACAGTAAGTCTTACCCATCAGCAACTACCTTAAACATTAGTGCATTAAATTCTCTAGGCAAAAGATAGAGGGTAGCCAAGTGGATGGGGGAGGGGCAGTTAGGCTAACTGGATGTTCACCTCTCCCTTCTCTACTACAAATCCAACCATTCAGTCTCACCTTCAGCTCTGTAGCAAACCACCTGCTTCAGTGGCCCCTCACCCACTTCAGCCCATCTATCCAGTGGATCACCCTGATCTTCTGCCCCTCACCCCCTTCAGCCTGTATCTCCAGTGGATCACTCCAATCATCCTCTCTACCCTTCCTTATCTGGACCCCTCACCCACTTCAGCCCATAACTCCAGTGATCACACTGATCTTCCGCTCTACCCTTCCTTCCCTGACTCAGCACTTACCTCAGCCCCCACCCCCAGCAGGCATTCCTGGGAACCCACACACAACTGTAACTAGGGAAGTAGGTAGACTAGTTTAAAGTCTTCATTCTACCTCAGCTCTTCCAAATCCAATCCCCCAGCCTCATTCCCATCTCTGTAAGAAACTACTGGCTGTTGCCTCCCCTTATTCTCTGCCCCTGTTCCCAGAGGACTAAGTAAATATTGGTGAGCACCCTGATTTCCTCCCTCCTGGGGAATCCCCTCAAGATCCCACTGCCAGCCCATCCTCACTCATAAGCGTCAGCTCCCCATGCCTAGAAAAACATTTAACCCAGATTCACAGTGGCCACACCTAGCAGGATCCAAGAATTCCCTACTAGCATCATATACCCATGACACCCTCCTAGAAACTAGAGAAGACAAGAGAAACCAAGAATCAAAATATCCACCCAACAAAGACAAGACCAGATATGAACACCTAGAATTTCCATCAGATGCCTAGATGCCTGTGGAAAACCTCAATCAATAACAACCAGGACACTATGTTTCCACTAGAGTTGAGTAACCCGACCATAGTAGGACCTGAGAATTGCAGCATAGCAAAGACAAAGACCTTGAAATAGACTTTATGAATATGCTAGTGATCCTTAAAGAGGAAATTAGTATATCCCTTAATGAAATCTCTGAAAACACAAATAAACAGTGGAAGGAAATAAATAAAATAGTTCAAGTCCTGACCTGAAAGTAGAAATACTGATTAATAAAGAAACTAGAACTGAGGAGATTCTGGAAATGAAATATTTAGGAACTGGAACAAGAGTCTTGTGGGCAAGCTGTACCAATATCATGAAAGCGATGGAAGAGAGAATCTCCAGCATTGAAGACATGATAGAAGCAACAGATACCTCAGTCAAAGAAAGTGTTCAATCTAAAAAGAAAAAAATCCTATAACAAGACATCCAGGAAACCTGGGACTGCTATGAAAAGACAAAAATCTAAAAATAATAGATATAAAGATAGGAAAAGAAACCCAGGTCAACATCACAGAAAATATTTTCAACAAAATCATAGAAGAAAATACCCCTAACCTATCAAAGTATTGGAAACATACAGAACACCACACAGAAAGGACCAGAAAAGAAAAGAGCCCTCAGCACATAATAACCCAAACACTAAATGAACAGAACAAAAAAAAATATTAAAAGCTGCAAGTGATAAAAAGGCCAAGTAACATATAAAAGCAGACCTATTAGAATAACACTTGACTTCTCAATGTTGACTCTTGAAGCCAGAAGAGTCTGGAAAGATGTGAAGCATATTCTACAAGACATCACAGATGAAAGTTGAGACTATTATACCCAACAAAAGTTTCAATCATCACAGATGGAGAAAAAAAGATAGTTCATAATAAAACCAAATCTAAACACTAGAAGGAAAACTGCAACCTCAAAAGGTTAACCACACACAAGAAAACACAAGCAATAAATAATTCCAGGCCAATAAATCAAAAGAGGGGAACACTGAGTACACATGCGCATGCATACACACACACACACACACACACACACACAGAGAGACATACAGACACACACACCACAACAAAATAACAAGAATCAAGAAAGAGCGCTTATTGATAACTCAATCAATGGTCTCAATTCCCCCAATAAAAACACAGAGACAGAAAGAATGAATGTGAAAACAGTATTAATCTGATACATCCAATAAACACACCTTGACTTTAAGATATTGAAGAAATTGAAAAAGATATAAGAAGATGGAAAGATATCCCATGCTCATTGATCCGTAGGATTAATGTAGTAAAAATGGCCATCCTACCAATAGCAATCTACAGAATCTATGCAATCCCCATCAAAATGCCAACAAAATTCTTCACAGATCTCAAAAAGATAATTTTCAGCTTCAGAACAGAACACACACACACATACACACACACACACACACACACACACACACACACACACACACACACACACACACAGGATAACTGAAACAAACCTGAATAATAAAAGAGCTGATGGAGGTGTCACCATCTCCAACCTCAAATTGTACTACAGAGCTGTAGTAATAAAAATGGCATAGGACTGGAACAAAAACAGACCTGTGGATCAATGGAATCCAACTGAAGAGCCAGACATAAATCCACACACCTACAGACCCCTGATTATTGATAAAGAAATCTGGAAAAAAGATAGCATTTCCAACGAATGGTGTTGGTCAACCTGGATGGCTGCATGTAGAAGAATGCAAACAGATTGATACTAATTATTCTGTAAAAAAACTCAATTCCAAATAGATCAAATACCTCAACTTAAAACCAAATATATGAACCTTATAGAAGAGAAAGTAAGGGGTAGCCTTGAACTCACTGGCACATGAAAACATTTTCTGAATAGAATACCCACCATTACCACAAGCATTATGATGATCAGTTAATAACTAGGACCTCATGAAACTGAGCTGCTTCTGCATGGGAAATGACATCATCACTTAGACGGAACGAAAGCCTACAGAATGGGAAAAAATTTTTATCAAGTCACATCTGACTGAGGGTGAACATAAAAAATATATATAAAGAAATTAAGAAACTAGATATCAAGAAAAGCAAATAACCCGATTTTAAAGTAGGACACATATCACAACAACAAACTCTCCATAGAGACAAATAGCCAAGACATACTTAGAGAAACGTTTAACATCCTTAGTCATCAAGGATTTGCAAATCAAAATACTCTGAGAATGTATCTTATACCCCATCAGAATGGCTAAGATCAATAAAACGAGTTCATGCTAGCAAGAAGGTAGAGTAAGGTGAACACTATCCATTGCTGGTGGGAGTGCAAACTTATAAAAGTCACTGTATCAATCAGTGTGGCAGCTCCTCAGAAAGATGGGAATTGATCTGCCTCAAGAACCAGCTATACCACTCCTGGGCACACACCCAAAGGTCACTTCATCCTAGGCACACACCCAAAGGTCACTTCATCCTAACAAAGAGACATTTGCTCAACCATGTTCATCACTGTCTATTTATAATAACCAAAAATTTGAAAGAGCCTAGATGTCACTCACCAAAGGAATGGATTAAAAAAAAAAAAGTAGTTCATTTGCACAATGGGGTATTAGTTAGCTGTTAAGAAAATGAAACCATGCAATTCAAATGTAAATGTATGGCACTATGTTTTTTAAAAATCTTGCATTAGTTAACTCAGATCTAGAAAGACAAATATGATAACTGCCTTGCTCATCCATAGTCAGTGACGTCTCCTCCTGCAGCAGATGGGAACAAATAGAGACCCACATCCAGGCAATATGCAGAGAGACACCTTGGAACACTCATCCCCAAAGGTGATATCTCCATCAACCCCCACCCCCACCCCAGGGCGCAGGGAACTCTGCAAAAGAGAAAGCCATAAGAGTGTAAGAGCCAGAGGGGATGGAAGACACCAAGGGAACAAGGGCCTTTAACTCAATCTGTAACACACATAGGAACTCACAGAGACCAAGGCAACATGCACATGGCCTGCACAGGGTTGTACCAGGTGGGGGGCTGTACCAGGTGGGGTCCCAGGGCTTAGAGAAGCAGACACATGGCTCTATACCTAACCCAGACACTAGCCCTTGTGAAGTGATAATCACTTGCAAGTGAAAATTTTGTTTTCCCTGAGGGAATCTCACTGGGAAGCCAAACTATTCTTAATGGTAAGACACATGCCCTGCAGTAGAATGGCCAACAGAAAACACATTCAGTGAATCCAGTGGCATCCATGGAGGTTACTACTTGTCTCATAATCTCATGACAGGGCTGCTTTACTATCATTAATATTATTATTACTAATATTATTATTATTAAATTTAATATTTTATTTATAAATTTTCATTCTTTTTACATTGTAGATCCTTTGTGTATATATTTTGCCTTCCAGTTTAGTGGGTTTTTTTTTTCATATTCCTGAGTGTGAAAATGAGAAGGTTTTTATATCTATGCCTGTTTCTTGTGCTTTTTCTTGGGTTCTTTTTCTTCTGTTTGTTTGCTTGTTTTGACCTATTGCAATATATTGGGTTTTGTTTTATCTTATTTTATTATTACCCCTTAGAAGACTTTTTGTTTTTTATTAAGAGGCCTAAAAGGGGTGGAACCAGAGCGTAGAGGTAGTAGGGAGGAATTGGGAGGAGCAGAGGGAGGGGAAACAGTAATCAGGATATATTATAGAGAAAAAACATCTATGTTCAATAAAAGGGGAAAAAGGAAGAAACATCTATATGCTGTCTACAAGAGATTTTGTTTGTACTAAAGAACAGATAGGCCTGGGGTAGAAAAAATGGAAAAAGATATGCAAATAGAAATAAAAACAAAACTGGAGTGTGATACCTACAGCACATAAAATAGACATACATATGTGTAAGATGAGGCAACAAAGGTCATTATATTGTGACAATGTGGCTGTCATCAAGAGCCTATGATGGTTGTAAGTGTGTATGTGCCCAGTATCGGAGCACCTAAATACATAAATACTGACAGGCATTAAGAAGAAAGATTTTAGTCCAGTAACTGTAAGGGTCTGATACTCCAGTTTCATCAAGGACAGAGTATTTCAACAGAAGATCAATAAGGAAATATTTGATATAAACTGACTGTAAACTAAACAAACCAGCTATCCGTGGACAGAGGATTCCACCAAGCACAGGATGTATGTTCTTTTCAAGCACAAAGAAAGGAGTCTCCAGGAAAACTCACAATTATGCCATAGCCAGGTTTATAAACTTGAACAAGATGGAACTCTGAACATGCATCATTACAGACTGCAGAGTTAAGATGCCTGCCAAAAGTCACTAATAGGGATTCTGGGGAAATTAACGGATACATTAAAATTAAAAAAAAAAGAACAACAAAACCAGGGCATCTGAACAAAGAATGGGCCAAGGGAGAAGGTAAAGGGGAGATATAAATATATGTTAAGACAAGAAGGACAGAATCCATTCTAAAGCTGACAGGATGCAACAGAAGTAATTCTAAGAAAAAGCTGGTAAAAACAAAAACAAAAACCCCCACAAAACTACATAAAAAGAAGATCTCGGATTAATCTTGTCTTCCTAAAGAAATTGAACAAGACCAAAAAAATTAAGCCCTAAGTTAGTAGAAGATAAAAAAAAGATGAAGACAACCATGAAATAGACTAGAAAAGCAATAGAATGTTGAATGTAAGTGTTGTTTTCTACAAAGATAGCCAAAAGAGATAAACCCTTTAAAAATCAGAGAAAGGATTCAAAAGTAAAATCAGAAATGAGAGTGGAATGAGCATCTGTTATACCAGAGAAATACTGAGGAGTGTGACAGGCTATTAAGAACAATGTTTGCGCTCTTCCGGTCTAACCAGCAATGGGGTAGCTAGGGTGCAGGGTCGGCTGACACCTGCCAGCTACCCACAACACCCGCCACAGGATCTTGAGACTTCTGGTGAGTGGAACACAGCTTCTGCTCCAATCCAATTGCACGCGAGACCTGAGACTGCATTAGTTAGGGAAGCAGAAAACCGGCCTGAGTAGGGCCACAAGCCTCTTCCGGTCTGACCAGCAACAGGGTAGCTAGGGTGCAGGGTCAGCTGACACCCGCCAGCTACCCACGACACCCGCCACAGGATCTTAAGATTTCTGGTGAGTGGAACACAGCGTCTGCTCCAATCTTTAAACAGTGACAACGATAACAACTAACCCCAGAGATTACCAGATGGCGAAAGGTAAACGTAATAATCTTACTAACAGAAACCAAGACCACTCACCATCATCAGAACCCAGCACTCCCACTTCGCCCAGTCCAGGGCACCCCAACACACCGGAGAAGCTAGACCAGGATCTAAAAGCATATCTCATGAGGATGGTAGAGGACATCAAGAAGGACTTTAATAACACACTTAAAGAAATAAAGGAGAACACTGCTAAACAGGTAGAAGACATTAAAGAGGAAGCACAAAAATCCCTTAAAGAATTGCAGGAGAACACTGCTAAACAGGTAGAAGACATTAAAGAGGAAGCACAAAAATCCCTTAAAGAATTGCAGGAAAACCAGACCAAATAGGTGATGGAATTGAAGAAAACCATCCAAGACCTAAAAAGGGTAGTAGAGACAATGAATAAAACCCAAATTGAGGCAACGCTGGAGATAGAAACCCTAGGGAAGAAATCTGGAACCATAGATGTGAGCATCAGCAACAGAATACAAGAGATGAAAGAGAGAATCTCAGGTGCAGAAGACTCCATAGAGAACATCGGCATGACAATCAAAGAAAATACAAAATCCAAAAAGATCCTAACTCAAAACATCCAGGAAATCCAGGACAAAATGAGAAGACCAAACCTACTGATAATAGGAGTAGATGAGAATGAAGATTTTCAACTCAAAGGACCAGCAAATATCTTCAACAAAATTATAGAAGAAAACTTCCCAAACCTAAAGAAAGAGATGCCCATGAACATACAAGAAGCTTACAGAACTCCAAATAGACTGGACCAGAAAAGAAATTCCTTCCGACACATAATAATCAGAACAACAAATGCACTAAATAAAGATAGAATACTAAAAGAAGTAAGGGAAAAAGGTCAAGTAACATATAAAGGCAAGCCTATCAGAATTACACCGGATTTTTCACCAGAGACTATGAAAGCCAGAAGGGCCTGGACAGATGTTATACAGAAACTAAGAGAACACAACTTCCAGCCCAGGCTACTATACCCAGCCAAACTCTCAATTACCATAGATGGAAAACCAAAGTATTCTACAACAAAACCAAATTCACACATTATCTTTCCACGAATCCAGCCCTTCAAAGGATAATAACAAGAAAAAACCAATACAAGGACGGAAACTACGTCCTAGAAAAAGCAAGAAGGTAATCCCTCAACAAACCTAAAAGAAGACAGCCACAAGAACAGAACACCAACTCTAACAACAAAAATAAAAGGAAGCAACAATTTCTTCTCCCTAATATCTCTTATTATCAATGGACTCAACTCCCCAGTAAAAAGACATAGACTAACAGCCTGGCTACAGAAACAGGACCCAATATTTTGCTGCTTACAGGAAACGCATCTCAGAGAAAAAGATAGACACTACCTCAGAATGAAAGGCTGGAAAACAATTTTTCAAGCAAATGGTAGGAAGAAACAAGCTGGAGTAGCCATTCTGATATCTGATAAGATTGACTTCCAACCCAAAGTCATCATAAAGACAAGGAAGGGCACTTCATTCTCATCAAAGGTAAAATCCTCCAAGAGGAACTCTCAATTCTGAATATCTATGCTCCAAATACAAGGGCAGCCACATTCATTAAAGATACTTTAGTAAAGCTCAAAGCACATATTGCACCTCACACAATAATAGTGGGAGACTTCAACACACCACTTTCACCAATGGACAGATCATGGAAGCAGAAACTAAACAGGGACACAGTGAAACTAACAGAGGTTATGAAACAAATGGATCTGACAGATATCTACAGAACATTTTATCCTAAAACAAAAGGATATACCTTCTTCTCAGCACGTCACGGTACCTTCTCCAAAATTGACCACATAATTGGTCACAAAACAAGACTCAACATATACAAAAATATTGAAATTGTCCCATGCATCCTATCAGATCACCACGGACTAAGACTGATCTTCAATAACAAAATAAATAATAGAAAGCCAACACACACATGGAAACTAAACAACACTCTTCTCAATGATACCTTGGTCAAGGAAGGAATAAAGAAAGAAATTAAGGACTTTCTGGAGTTTAATGAAAATGAAGCCACAACATACCCAAACTTATGGGACACATTGAAAGCATTTCTAAGAGGAAAACTCATAGCTCTGAGTGCCTCCAAAAAGCAACTAGAGAGAGCACACATTAGCAGCTTGACAACACACCTAAAAGCTCTAGAACGAAAGGAAGCAAATTCACCAAAGAGGAGTAGACGGCAGGAAATAATCAAACTCAGGGGTGAAATCAACCAAATGGAAACAAGAAGAACTATTCAAAGAATCAACCAATCAAGGAGCTGGTTCTTTGAGAAAATCAACAAGATAGATAAACCCTTAGCCAGACTCACTAGAGGGCATAGGGAAAGTATTCTAATTAACAAAATCAGAAATGAAAAGGGAGACATAACAACAGACCCTGAAGAAATCCAAAACACCATCAGATCCTTCTACAAAAGGCTATACTCAACAAAACTGGAGAACCTGGATGAAATGGAGAAGTTCCTAGACAGATACCAGGTACCAAAGTTAAATCAAGATCAGGTTAATGATCTAAACAGTCCCATATCCCCTAAAGAAATAGAAGCAGTCATTAATAGTCTCCCAACTAAAAAAAGCCCAGGACCAGATGGGTTTAGTGCAGAGTTCTATCAGACCTTCAAAGAAGATCTAATCCCAGTTCTTCACAAACTATTCCACAAAATAGAAACAGAAGGTACTCTACCCAACTCATTCTATGAAGCCACAATTACTCTGATACCTAAACCACATAAAGACCCAACAAAGATAGAGAACTTCAGACCAATTTCCCTTATGAATATTGATGCAAAAATCCTCAATAAAGTTCTCGCTAACCGAATTCAAGAACACATCAAAACAATCATCCATCCTGACCAAGTAGGTTTCATCCCAGGGATGCAAGGATGGTTCAATATACGAAAATCCATCAATGTAATCCATTATATAAACAAACTCAAAGACAAAAACCACATGATCATCTCGTTAGATGCTGAAAAAGCATTTGACAAAATCCAACACCCATTCATGATAAAAGACTTGGAAAGATCAGGAGTTCAAGGCCCATACCTAACCATGATAAAAGCAATATACAGCAAACCAGTAGCCAACATCAAAGTAAATGGTGAGAAGCTGGAAGCAATCCCACTAAAATCAGGGACTAGACAAGGCTGCCCACTCTCTCCCTACCTATTCAACATTGTACTTGAAGTCCTAGCCAGAGCAATTAGACAACAAAAGGAGATCAAGGGGATACAAATCGGAAAAGAAGAAGTCAAAATATCGCTTTTTGCAGATGATATGATAGTATACATAAGTGACCCTAAAAATTCCACCAGAGAACTCCTAAGCCTGATAAATAGCTTCGGTGAAGTAGCTGGATATAAAATTAACTCAAGCAAGTCAATGGTCTTTCTGTACACAAAGGATAAACAGGCAGAGAAGGAAATTAGGGAAACAATACCCTTCTCAATAGTCACAAACAATATAAAATACCTTGGTGTGACTCTAACTAAGGAAGTGAAAGATCTGTATGACAAGAACTTCAAGTCCCTGAAGAAAGAAATTAAAGAAGATCTCAGAAGATGGAAAGACCTCCCATGCTCATGGATTGGCAGGATCAACATTGTAAAAATGGCTATCTTACCAAAAGCAATCTACAGATTCAATGCAATCCCCATCAAAATTCCAACTCAATTCTTCAACGAATTAGAAAGGGCAATCTGCAAATTCATCTGGAACAACAAAAAACCTAGGATAGCAAAAAATCTTCTCAAGGATAAAAGAACCTCTGGTGGAATCACCATGCCTGACCTAAAACTGTACTACAGAGCAATTGTGATAAAAACTGCATGGTACTGGTATAACGACAGACAAGTAGACCAATGGAACAGAATTGAACACCCTGAGATCAACCCACATACCTATGGTCACTTGATCTTTGACAAGGGAGCAAAAACCATCCAGTGGAAAAAAGACAGCATTTTCAACAAATGGTGCTGGTACAACTGGCGGTTATCATGTAGAAGAATGCGAATTAATCCATTCCTATCTCCTTGTACTAAGGTCAAATCTAAGTGGATTAAGGAACTCCACATAAAACCAGAGACACTGAAACTTATAGAGGAGAAAGTAGGGAAAAGCCTCGAAGATATGGGTGCAGGGGAAAAATTCCTGAATAGAAGAGCAAAGGCTTGTGCTGTAAGATAGAGAATCGATAAATGGGACCTCATAAAGTTGCAAAGCTTCTGCAAGGCAAAAGACACCGTCAATAAGACAAAAAGACCACCAACAGATTGGGAAAGGATCTTTACCTATCCTAAATCAGATAGGGGACTAATATCCAATATATATAAAGAACTCAAGAAGGTGGACTCCAGAAAATCAAATAACCCCGTTAAAAAATGGGGCTCAGAACTGAACAAAGAATTCTCACCTGAGGAATACCAAATGGCAGAGAAGCACCTGAAAAAATGTTCAACATCCTTAATCATCAGGGAAATGCAACTCAAAACAACCCTGAGATTCCACCTCACACCAGTCAAAATGGCTAAGATCAAAAATTCAGGTGACAGCAGATGCTGGCGAGGATGTGGAGAAAGAGGAACACTCCTTCATTGTTGGTGGCAAGGTGGTACAACCACTCTGGAAATCAGTGTGGCAGTTCCTCAGAAAATTGGACATAATACTACCAGAGGATCCAGCAATACCTCTCCTGGGCATATATCCAGAAGATGTTCCAACCGGTAAGAAGGACACATGCTCCACTATGTTCATAGCAGTCTTATTTATAATAGCCAGAAGCTGGAAAGAACCCAGATGCCCCTCAACAGAGGAATGGATACAGAAAATGTGGTAAATTTACACAATGGAGTACTACTCAGCTATTAAAAGGAATGAATTTATGAAATTCCTAGGCAAATGGATGGATCTGGAGGGCATCATCCTGAGTGAGGTAACATATTCACAAAGGAACTCACACAATATGTACTCACTGATAAGTGGATATTAGCCCAAAAACTTAGGATACCCAAGATATAAGATACAATTTGCTAAACACATGAAACTCAAGAAGAACGAAGAGCAAAGTGTGGACACTGTGCCCCTTCTTGGAATTGGGAACAAAACACCCATGGAAAGAGTTACAGAGATAAAGTTTGGAGCTGTGAAGAAAGGATGGACCATCTAAAGACTGCCATATCCAGGGATCCATCCCATAATCAGCTTCCAAACGCTGACACCATTGCATACACTAGCAAGATTTTGCTGAAAGGACCCAGATATAGTTGTCTCTTGTGAGACAATGCCGGGGCCTAGAAAACACAGAAGTGGATGCTCACAGTCAGCTATTGGATGGATCACAGAGCCCCCAATGGAGGAGATAGAGAAAGTACCCAAGGAGCTAAAGGGAACTGCAACCCCATAGGTGGAACATTATTATGAACTAACCAGTACCCCAGAGCTCTTGACTCTAGCTGCATTTGTATCAAAAGATGGCCTAGTCGGCCAGCACTGGAAAGAGAGGCCCATTGGACTTGCCAACTTTATATGCCCCAGTACAGGGGAATACCAGGGCCAAGGGGTGGGGGTGGGTGGGTGGGGGACTGGGGGGGTGTATTGGGGACTTTTTGGACAGCATTGGAAATGTAATTGAGGAAAATACCTAATAAAAAAATAAAAAAATAAAAAAATAAAATTAAAAAAAAAAAAGAACAATGTTTGCCAAACTTGTGTGATCATCTAGGGGAACACACACACACACACACACACACACACAGAGAGAGAGAGAGAGAGAGAGAGAGAGAGAGATTCCCTTTTTGTTTCTATGAGAAAACACTCTGACCCAAAGCAACCTGAGGAGATAAGGGTTCGTTTCATCTTTTTTTTTTTTTTAAGTTCATGAAGATAGAAAGTCATTTAATGACAGCACACTTATGTTACATGTCTAAAGATCCAACAGTCCCACAAGGACATTTCATCTTACTTTTCCAGGTTACAGTCCAATAGAGAGGGATGCCAGGGCAGGACTTTAGACAGGAAGCAGCAGAAGGTGTGATGATTTGGCTTGCTTTACCACACAACTTCACACCAGTGAACTCACTCAGTCCCAGGGACGTGCAGCAGAAACCGTGAAGGCATGCTGCTTTGTAGAGAGCTGACTCCCAAGCTTAGGCTAATATTACTTTCCATACCCCGGGACCAACCTGCCTGGGGATGGTGCCATCCAGAGTGGGCTAGGTCCTCCTGTATCAAGACAAATCCCCCACAAACATGGCCGTAAGTCAACCTGATGGAGGTAATTTTCAGTGGAGGGTTTCCTCTCAGATGACTCTAGACCATGTTGACCTGGTAATCAAGGCAGATAGGACAATGAAGAAATAGAAAATCTGAACCAACTAGAAATGACAAAGAAGACTGGGGGAATAAAAAAAAACTTTCCAATTAAAGAAAAGCTCGAGACCTGGTGTTGCTTGATTGTAGCAATTCAGAGACAACTAATTCCCTTAAAAATGGAAAGAAAATGCTTCCATATCTGTTTTATGAACACAGCATTGCCTTGTTCCTGATGCCAGAGGAAGTTTATATAAGAAAAATATGTGTTAAATCACAGACCCACACTGCTGAGCCCTGGCACTAAAATGCTCTATATGATACTAGCAACCTGTGAGTTAAGGATTATTCATAAAGTCTAGGTGGATTGTATTGGCAATGCTTCAACATATACAGTCCATAAAAGTGCCATGCCACAGTAACAGAATCATGGAGAGAATTGTGTGATCATCATACATAGGAAATAAAAAGAACTTTAACAGATATTCAACTTTTTAACAATCAAAACTATCAACAAAGGAAGTATAACTGAAATATACCTCAGCACATATAGGTAGTGTATTTACAAAATATTCCATAATTAATAGCATATTTATCTGTAAAACAATTGAAAACTCTTCCTCTAACTCAAGACTCTGACAGGTATGGCCACCCTGCCATTTCTCCTCAATACCAACTCTTAGTCTTAGCCTGAGAAATAAGTCAAGTGTCCTAGTTGGATCTGCTGCTGTTGTGATAAAACAGATCAAAAACAAGCTGGGAAGGAAAGGCTTTGCTTGGCTTAGGGTCCTGGTTCATTATTAAAGGAAGTCAAGAGCCTGGAGGTGGGACGTGGAGGAGAAAGACTGAGGATCACTGCTTACCCATTGGCTCTCCCTGCTGCCTTTCTTATATGGCCCAGGAGCACTGCTTACCCATTGGTTCTCCCTGCTGCCTTTCTTATATGGCCCAGGAACACTGCTTACCCATTGGCTCTCCCTGCTGCCTTTCTTATATGGCCCAGGCCCACCTGCCCAAGGATAGCAGCACAATGGGCCAGGCCCTCCTGCATCATTTATCAATCAAGAGCATGCATGCCCACAGACATGTCCACAGGCCTGTATGGTGTAAGCAATCCCACAATTGAACGTTCCCTTCCTAAGCATGTATACGTTTGTGTCAGTTGTCCAAAGCTAATTATGAGAGCCAGGAGGACAAAAAAAAAAAAGATGTGATATCATTTCTTGCAAAAAAATAAAGTTCTCTGTTTGAAGATACGTGGTTGTGTATATAGAAAACCCTAAACATGACACCAAAATATATTAGAAGTCATTACACAATTCAGTTAAGATAAATAATAAGTCAATGTAGCATTTTGATACAAGTAATGATTATCAACATATTTAATATTGTTCCTAGCAAAATGTCACAGAAATTTTCACAGAAATTAATTTTCAAAAGAACTACATTTGTATGGACTCATCAAAGAGCCTAAATTCATCACAGACCTGACTTAAAGATATCCTATAATGCTAGAGCGATCTATAAACAGCACTGTGCTGTCATAAAAACAAACACATTGGCCAATGGGACAGAAGAGAGAACCCAGAAATGGATTTATGCAGGTATCAAAACCACAAATGATGGAAAAATCAGATATCCACATGTGGATAAGTGGACTTTAATCTCGACTTAGGCAGTTGTCTGTCTGTATTTATTTTCAGTTTTGCATGGCTTCGTTTCCTGCTATCAACCATGGTGTGAAAATATAAAACGGAAGATCCCAGAAGCAATTTAAAAGTTTTAAATCTTGGGCCATTCCTCAGTAACACGGTAAAAATCTCAGAACATCCGGCATGACCCCACTTAGGACATGAATCAGTATGCACTACCCCATAATTACTGGCTGGCGATCTCAGCTATCAAACTGATTGCACAGTATCAGGCTAATTACGCATGGCAATCTGGGACTACCCCCAGTCTCAGGTATGCACTGGGGTGGGGGTTGAAATGCATCCCCCAGGGAAAATGGGGGATCTACTATGTAAACACCAGATTAATGTGGGGTACGGACTTATGAAGAAGGCCTGAAACTGTAATCTACCATGCTTGCTCAAAGGCATTGAGCTGCAATGGTATCTTAGATATGACTCTCCCATCCCCACCCACCCCCATCCCCACCCTTACCCTCACTCCCATCTCCATTCCCACCCCCATTCCCACCTCCACCCTCACCCCCATCCCCACCCCCCTGCAAAGGAAAAAATGAGGCTAAGGACCCAAATAGACATTTCTTCCAAGAAAATATACCATGGCCAATACATACAAACAAAACAAAACAAAATAGACAAAAGGGCAACATTACAAATCATTATAGAAGTGAAAACAATAAGAGCACTTCACACTTGTTAGAATGCCCATTACCAAAAAGGTGTAAATTGATTTGACTGAGATGGCTCACACCAGCAATCCCAGCACTCCGGAGGTGGGAGCAGGAGAGTTAGGGATTTAGCCTAGGCTATATATGTGTGTGTGTGTGTGTGTGTGTGTGTGTGTGTGTGTGTATACATGTCCTGGGCTACATGAGATCCTATCTTAACCCTGACTTCCCCCACCCCAAAAAAACAATACTGGGGAATATACAGAGAAAAGGGAAACTTTGTACACAATGGTAGAAATCTAAACCCAAAAAGCCCTCTGGAAAATAATACGGAGGCTCCACAAAAAAACAAAAACAAAACAATGACAGCTACTGTACAGAAATTTCAACGGTGGATATGTAGCAAGAGTAAATGAAATCAGAGTGTCAGAGACATCCGCACTTCCATGCTCACTGAGAGCTATTCGAAGTAGTTAAAATAGGATTACAAATGATGATGTGTGCCAACAAATGAACAGATAAAACGTGCGGTGGGATACACTTTAGACTTTAAAATGAGGACAGTTCTATCACTTTCAACAACCTGGATGGGAAGGAGGATGTTAAGTGAACCCACACATATGCAGAAACTGAAATAATAAAAGTCGGAAGCACTTTTATTAGAAATAAAAGCTTCTGGGGAAGTTGAAGACAGGGAGGTGTGAACATGTTGATCAAAGCACACAAAACTGTCTTACACAGAGGAGTGAATTAAAAGATGCCTTTACCAGTACAGGGCCCTAAACCTTGAATAACAACCAAGAAAGGAGAGGTAAAATGTTCTCATCAGAAAAACTAAGCATGTGAAGTAATAAACACGGAGATAGTGATCCGCATACATACGTTTCTTTCTGAATGCTGTGTAGCATATACATTGGTTGGGTTTATTTTTCCCAAGCATGACCACTAGGAACACTGGGGAGCCATACAATATGTCCCCAGCTGACATATTCTAGAACATCACACTTTCCATATACAACTAAGACTTTTCGATTGAAAAATTCAGTTAAATGAAGTTAAAGCACAACCTAAGGAGCCTAAGGCTGATACGCTTGAATGAAAACAGTCCACAGAGAAGCCCCAAACCCATGTGGACAGCTTCCAATCCTATGGACTAAGAGAGGTTGATAGGATTGCTGGGGTTTTGAAACAGTCAGGGAAGAGTCAGTGGAAGACAAAGAAAATGAAAGGCATTAAAAAAAAACTAAAATGCTGTGTGTAGTGTGTTGTGTGTGATATATATGATTGTCAGTGGGTGTGTGGACGTGTGTGTGAGCATATAGAAGCTGGAGGTCTAGGTCAGGTTTCCTTCCCTGGTTAAGGCTCCGCCTTTATTTTTGAGACAGGGTCTCTCACTGAACCTGAACCTCGCCACTTCGGTTAGATTAGATGGCACATAGGAACACGCTTCAAGGATCCCACTGTCTCTATGAGGTATGCTGTGAAAAATGGCTTTCTGACGTAGGTGCTGGGAATCTGAACCTGTCCGCAAGCCAATGCCAGAGACACTTCACCAACCAGTCCATCTTCCCAGGCCCCTAAACGTTTTCTTGTTCAGTGCAGGCCATGCAACCACATTAGTGCATTCCATAAATTTGGGGGCCAAGATAAAAAGGGAAGTCTTCTATGTGACTCAACTTTAATAACCCTTCACAGTGCATTTGCCTGTCTGTCTCTGCAGGAGCTTGCAGCATCCCACTCACCCTGATCTGTTCTCTTCCTATAGAACAGTTTTCTGTTATAGAGCTCGCCATTCATTCTCCCATTTGACTATGGGGGCAGAGTAGTCAGTGGAGTTTGCGGCCAGCAATCTCTTTTGAGTTCGAATCATCATGAAGTACTGACCTTGGCACCATAGTATGTTCACATAGTGCATAGCTTTCTCTCGTTTAAATGTCAAGGCCCTAGTGAAGCCAGACCCACAGCCTTAGACCCCTCCAGGCACCTTCCGATCTCCAGGCCAGCTCTTCTCGGAACACGACAGCAAACATGCTGTATGTGTGTGCTCTGCTATGCAGTGTTTCACAGCCTCTGCCTGGCACACTTTAGAGCATGCATAACTGAAGTGTGTGTGCTGACAAAGCTTCCCATCATTAATTCTGGAGATGAAAGAAAAAAAAAAGAAGTCTATCTTCCCAATACACACCCTTCTGATCCTGTCCTATGGTTTCTACTGCTGCAGTGAAGCACTGTGACCAAAAAGCAAATTATCAAGGAAAGGGTTTATTTGCCTTACACTTCCAGGTCATAGTTCATCACTGAAGGAAGTCAGGACAGGAACTCAAAGAAGCTAAGAACCTGGAGACAGGAGCTGATGCAGAGGCCATGAAGGGGTGCTGTTTACTGGTTTACTTCTCATGGCTTGCTCAGACTGCTGTCTTAAGAACCCTGGATGACCAGCCCAAGGGTGGCAGCACTTACAATGGGCTGAGGCCTCTCACATCAATCACTAAGAAAATGCCCCCACAGGCTTGCCTACAGCCTGATCTTATGGAGGCATTCTTAATTGAGGTATCCTCCTCTCAAATGGCTTTAGCTTGTGTCATGCTGACATAAAACCCACCGGCTCAATTAACAATGCTGGCAGTACAGTCCAAAGAGCTCAAGAAGAAAACTAGGGTAGCCCAGTTGAGTGAAGACATGAGCCTTTTACACTGATCCTGCAAGCCCTACCTTCTGGTGTACATGCCTATATTCTATGGTGTCTCGTCTCTTCCTTCCTCCCGAGTGCAGGCTTGTCTGGTGGCACTCCTAATGAGTACAGTAAGAACCCTGGAATGCCTTGTGGAGATGCCAAAGGATGCAGTTTAGCAGTGACTTTGGCATCTTCTTGGCTGATCATCTCTTGTGTACTCCGAAGGAAGCCAACTGCCCTGCAGTGAGTTGCCTAGAGGGAAGCTCATGGGGTAAGGAGGCAATGCACGCAGCCATAGTTGGCTTCATCCACCTATAGCCCAACGGTAGATTGGAAGCACCATCTGCCCTGGCTGCAGACAGTGAGACAGAAGAGCCAGGGCAGATTCTCCTAATCCCGGATCCAAGAAAGGTGAAGCTGGGTTTGCTGGTCTAAGTACTTACTCACTGTTGGGTTAATTTTGATGCAGGAATATCTGACTACTACCTGAACTCAAAAAAGCAAGAACAAACAAAGACAAAACTCTGAATTCGTTTCCTTCTGTGTCTGAAGTAATTGCATTTGAATAGGACAGTAGCTAAGCTGTTGGATGCTTCTCTTTACTCTGCATGTGTGAAGTGGGAGCTTAGGAGGGATCCAAGCATGAGAAAGGCATAAAGCAACATATCTACTTGACTTATCTATATCTAGGGCAAAATATGCCTTTGAACTTGGCAATATGGCACATTCAAGTTTGGAAAGCCTTAGAAGGTAAAGCTTGCTCCTGAGTGCGATGTGCCTGTCCTGGGGACTTAGAGACAAGAGACATTTGTTAACAGTAATGTGCTATCACACTCATTACTCATAGTGGCTCATAGTGTTCCCCAATACCCTATCCTCTCAAGGAGTATCCAGTCAGCCTGCTCCTGCCTCAAGAATGTTGCTGTGGTTGGAGCAATAAAAACACAGATCAAGGTGCTCAAAGGAAAGAAACCATCATCTTTGGGTAAGAATGCCACGTGGTCTCCTGTATCCCTAGCTGGTTTTAACTATCCAAAGTGGTAAGGAGGTTCCTTTTAGAAAAATTATGACAGGTAACGGTAATTTCTCATTTCACACGAGGTTTGCATCAGGCTTAGAATGTGCACGATTAAAAAGGAACTAATTAATGAAGAGAAGTGCCCTATAAACACCACCCCTTCCCGCTCACACCATAAACCCGTCAGCGTGCCTCATTAATAAATTTTGTTTTCTATAAATAAAAGTTAGCACTTGGCTGTAAAATAATTATACAAGTAGAAAACAAAGTGGTAGATTTCACTTGGATAATTTATTGATTACGGAAAGGTGAAAATCTCTTGCAAATATGGAATTGCTTAGATCGCCACAGGACATTTATAAAAAACACTCCTGCTGCCTTATACAGATGATAATTACCCCCTTTTACCCGAGAAGTCTGCACACTGCAAAGCAGCCTTCTACAGTAGCTCACATCCTCTTAGGCTTTGCTGTTAAGGCCGGGTACTCTCAGAGTGATTTTCTTCCTAGCTCCTTCTCTGCAAGTGAGATCCCATTCATGGCCTTGGAAACAGGGTCTTATATGCTTAGAATCTGTATTTCCACTGCATGTGTCCCAAATACTCTTTCTGGACCAGGGGACTTGCTTCCTTCCTCAGTTGCCAAAGCAATAGACAGCAGCCCAGCACTGTGAAAAAAAAAGCAATGCCATTGTCAAGTGACCAAATGATTCCGCCAGCTCGACTTTTTGAAAGGATGTCCTCTCAAAATTCAGTTATTAAAAAAAAATCTTAAGAAGAGGGAGAAACAGCTGCAAAGTATATACAATGAAACAGGAAACAGATTAAACAATCGTAGATTCACCTCGCCACCCCCCTCCCCAAGGAAGCCAAAGTATCAAAGAAATTCGAGACAGGAAAGGAGCTGGTGTGTGACCCAACTCATTGTCTATTTGTGAGGAAGTCCTTTCCCCGTTCAAACTGCACTTGTCTCAGAAAGTGACAGCCCTGAAATAGTTTGGATCAGGGTGCTCTCCGCCCACTCCATCCAAATCCATAGCCACTTCAGGTTAGTCCCAGAGCCTCCTCCACCCAGTTATAAAGCCCACTATTTCTTCAAACAAAGGCTGGTCCAGTCCTTCTCCGTCCCATTCATCAGGACTGAGTCCTGAGCTCACCACTTATTCTTGCCATTTGTCAGATACATTAGTTCTTGTGCATGTCCCCAAAATGTGACACAACAGAAGTGCATTCAGAGAAGAGCGTGCTCTCTTGCTAGGGCATCTTGCCTGGATTATCTTTATGTCTTAATCCAGAGGCAGATAAAAGCTGATGGTGTCAAAATAAGGTCATGGAGAACCTTGAATCAACCAGCCTTGCATTTCTTGGGCTTCGAGAAATAGACAGACTGTGGTACACACAAAGTTCATCAAAGAAATCAGTTTAACAAATGAAACTTTAAATAAAGACCTGGAGGAGAAATATAATCTACAGGAAGCAAGTAGCAGCCTTACTTTTCTCTTACTGTGAGAGGAAACTGAAGCACAAGGGGGCAATTCTCCAGCACCATCACTGAGTGAAGGGGTGGAAATGCTCACCGCTGTGAGTGGATTTGTGCACACTGAATGCATGGGTCAAATCGTCGAGAAAATGTGATATCTCAATGGAGAAAATAATGACTTAAAGCAGTGGTTTCTCTACCTTCCTCATGCAGAGATCCATTAAATTCAGTCCCTCATGTCGTGGTGACCCCGACCATAAAGTTATTTCACTGATACTTCATAACTGTGATTTTGCTACTGTTACAATCGGAATGTAAATTTTTTTTGAGCTACAGGTCTACCAAAGGGATGGAGAAACACAGGTGGAGAACTGCTGATTTGAAACCTCTTTTATCCCTCGCCCCTTAAAGGGGAAAAAATTATTAGAAGCAAGTCTATGTGTATGTTTTTAAGATTTACTTTGATTTGTGCTCATGAGTATCTGTCTGTCTGTGTGAGTGTACGCCACATGAGTCGGGGTGCCGACATAAGGCAGAAGGCAGCTTCAGATCCCCAGGAGCAAAGGTTTGGGACCCACCTACCACGTGGGAACTGAACTTGTCCCTCTGGAAGAACAGTGAACTCTCTCAGCCATCTCAACCATCTCTCTGGCCCTCAATCAGTAAGCTTAGTTTTCCAACTTTTAAATTTGTTTCCCAAGTATTTTAAATTAAATGGGTCTTTACTAACTCCATCTTATTTTTAATTATTCTTCTATAATTCCACCCCTCTTTTTAAGCTGACCTCATGATTTCCTTTCAGTTTACCCCATATTCTCCCACCTTGAAAAGCCGAGGCAGTTCAACTACTTCATTTAGAGAAGTCCAGGAAGACTTGCAATCACAGTTTTGGCCCAGCACAGGTTCACATCAATTCCTAATGTAGAAATCAGGGGGGGGGGTTGTTTCATCTTTTTTTCCACCCCTAAACTAACAAACTAACAATGCCTCGGTGACACATTTTCAGACACCTATGATGTTTTCTGCCTCTTGGCCCAGTTTTTGTGCCTTCCATTTTATTAAATGACACATGGTGTTTCAGAGTTTGCTCTGGTGTCAAGAGTTTGCTGCCAAAAAGCAAGTACAACCCACAAGCCACCATGGGACCCAGCTTCTCTGGTTCTGTCAACTTACACAGGGGTTGGGTTACCCCCACAAATACCCAGGCAAGCTTTCTCCAGAAGACAGGTTACACAACTCCAACTCTTGGCTTATCACCTGTAAAAACCACGCACTAATATATACCCCATCCAATTGCAGCAATCCCATTGATAAGCTCTCCCTCCGGCATACAAATCACTAGGCTGCTCTGGAACAGGGGTGGTTTCCTGTTTATGATTCTATTTCCAGTTTCTATTCTAGTCCCTGAATACAGTAACCATTCAGTAAATATTTACTAAAGTTTAAATAAATTTCTGCCTCTATTTTTTTTTCTTTCTGGGCCTAGATTGTCCTCTGCCTAACAATATGTCACAAATTCATAAAACCCCAAATGACTGTCCCTTCAAGAAAGCCCTCAGAACCGTGGTAAAATGTCTTCTGAGTTGTTGGGTTTGGTTTGTTTGTCTGGTTGGTGGGTTGTTTGTTTATTTTTCATCTCTATGTCTAGATGCACGTGGATGAGTCCACCAAGACTGGAACTCAGTGCAGCAGTTCCAGAGAATGCCTGTTGCCATGGAAAGGAGCACAGAAACACGCCCACACTTTGTAGTTTTGTAACTGAAATAAAGTAGATTGCAAAGTTGTATATCATATGCCAGGCCTATGACGTAGATACGATGAATATTCCCCCATTTAAAGGAAATGAAGGTTCAGAAATTATATTTAATCCACTCAGTATCAAGGGAGAAATACCGTTTAATCCCAGTCAGACTGGCTCCATGGTTCCTACTGTCTTTCCTTTCTTCTGTCACTCTTTTTATAAAAATACATCTGTGATTACTATGCTTGGTTGTCAATTTGGTACACTTGAGAAGGAACTTCAGTTAAGGAACTGCCTTCTTCAGACTGGTCTGTGGCCCTTTCTTTGGGCCATTTGGAAATCTTCTTAATAGTTGAGGGGCTCAGCCCACTGTGGGCCGTATCATCTGTAAACAGATGTGGCTCAGCAACAAAAAAGAAGAAAAAATGATAGTTGAAGGAGAACCTGGCAGTAAGCCAGTCAGCAGCTTTCCTCCGTGGTTTCTACTTCAAGCTCCTGTTTGGAGTTCCTGTCTTGGCTTCCCTTAACAATGGACTGTTACCTGGAAGATAAAATAAACCCTTTCCTTTCCCAAGTTGCTTTTGGTCATGGTGTTTATCACAGCAACCGAAGGCCAACTAGGACATTAGACCTCGTCTAGATTAACACAGTCAGGCAATCAACATGGAAGGATTAAAGGACAGAGAAGCCTCACAGAACGATGAGCAAGACTCAGGCTCCCTGTCTTTGGTGCCTAGGAATAGATTGCTCTATATGCAGGAAGCAAGAAATGATGGGTTCTGAACCCAAAGCTGTTGCTGTTTGCAAGTGGGAGTAAAGGTAGACACATCCTCCTCCTGGATATCCAGCTTTGTCTTTCTTTTAGTTAAAACTCTCTCAAAACTAACCAATTTCAGTAAACTGCATCCACCTACTCTGTCAGTGAAAAATCATATGGAGCGGTCTACTTAAGATTTCATGTTAATAACAGCAAAGGGAGGGAAACCATTACTGTGAGTTCTAAGCATCTACTTCAGTAGATGCCATTTTGAGGTTGGTTCACTTTGTTTTAGTTTGGTTATCCCTTCCAGGGGAGAAATGAAACCTACAAAGCAAACATTCTTCTTTTTGTCTCAGAAAACTAAAGGGTTGCTTTTCTTTTTTCTTGGTTTTTTTTTTTCCAGCTATCATCTGGAACACATTAATTTTGTTGCAGATTGTCTTGGAGAGGGCTTTTAGGGGAACCACTGGATGTGTTTCTAAAGGAAACCGAAGTGACTAGAGTTGACTTTCTTTTGGTTTTTAAGTTGTACCTTCAGGTAACCCACGACAAAAATTAACAAGTTCCAGATGATAGATAGAAAACATATCCAAAGACCCTAGCAAGCCACATTAAACACGGAGACTGTAGGAGTGGCCAACACACATGCTTAGTATAATCTGCAGCACAGTGACCATCAGGTGACACTGTCAGACACTCTCCTCTCCGCATGGATATGACTTTGCTCTATAGAATTCTCAGGGTCTGCCCAGCTCTCATTCCACACGTAACTGAGACTCCCACCCACTGCATGATGGTCTTGTCTCTTCACACCTTATCAACAGCCGTGGTAGGGACCATCTTCTAGCTCAGCTAAGTATAAGGTCAAGCTGGATCGCCTGATGGTCTTCGTCTCTTTGGTTTAACTTTATTTCATGACCAACTTCACAAGGCTTTCCCTCCCCCCCCCCCAAGATGGACTTTTGTTTCATCACCTTCCAGCTAGGACTAGAATTTCTCTTAGAAAAAGAACTGTATCTGTGTGGGAGTGACCCCAATAAATCCAGATAATGGCAGAAATGCTCTGATCATAGTGTCTGCGGCTTCAGACGTCAAGATAGAACAGAGTGGTAAGAGGTCTAATCTAGACATGAAGCTCATAAGAGGCACAGACCTGTGAACACTGACATGGCCTGTCCTGGATGCCAGGATGACTTTAGCAGTCACCCACAGAAATCAAAATGAAGTCCTGTGAGGCAAACGGTGCTCATTCTTCTTGCACACCAAGAGGAAACTGAAGCTTGGAGAGGTCACATGACCACAAAAGAGCTAGAAGTGGGGCATCCATGTAGAATTCAAAGCTCAGGCCCCCTTTTCTTTAAAGTAACATATATTCATGTACAAGTTAATGGGTTTAACGTGTCCTCAAATGCTATAACACTATCACTCTGTCCTTGTTTTCAATCCATTATCGTATTCCCTAGAACATGTCTTCTCTTCTATTCCTTGTGAATATGTTGGGTAAAATCTAGAACCAAGACAAGCCCATTGGTTAGCCCCAAGCCTTCCAGAGAGTACCCCTGCTTTGGGGGAGGGAGTGATCTTCAAACACACAGCTTCTTGGTTCTGTCTTTTGCACTGCTAGTTGACTGTAAGCTAGGAAACAGCTTTCTTGTCTTGATAAATGATGGATATCCTACTCAGAGTCCCCCTGGATGTCTTCCTCTTCCTTAATTATGTCTACCCATTCCATTCCTAGGCACTGTGCTCCTGGCACACAAGATACCTTACTCTGCAAAGAAAGAAACAATTTGAAGGAGAGAGGTGTGCTTCCCATAACAAAAGCAATAACAACAAAAAGCCCTAATCATTCATTCAGTAGTCTGAATGACTTTACTGTATAGGACAAGGGCTATAAATTAATTCTCTCTGCATCTTCAGCATCAAATACAACGTCCTGGCAATAGAGTACTCACTTAAGATATATGCTACAACTGACTGAATTGACACGACTCACAAAAGTAATGTTTATGATATTATATGCAGATCCTTAAAATTACTAATATAGTAGGAATGGAAAATATTTAAATTGTTGGTGTCACAAAATTATATTAATATGAAGTTGGCTTTTAAAACACTATGCATTTATTCTACTATGAAAACCCAGCATTGAAATCTTGACCAAGTGTTAATGGGATTAAGTAGAAATATCCATAGAAAAAAATGTTGGTATTATTTTCTCGGAAGTATTCTGGAGAAAATGACAGCTATAAAAATGCTATTATGTCAAGACAAAGTATCTTAGTTTCTCTAGCCAAATTTTTTTTTATTGAAAATACTGTATTTATTTTATGTGTATGGGTGTGTGTGTGTGTGTGTGTGTACTTTGTGCCTGCAGGGGCCAGAACAGGGCAGTGGATCTAATGGAACTGGCATTACAAGTACTTGTGTCATCATCTCTCCAAGTCCCAAAATTTCTTACCATTAAGAGAAAACTCCAAGTAAATAATCTATGCTTTAGCACAAAAAAGGTAGAAAAGTTGAAAACATCACATTTACGTGAAACAGTTTTAAAATTATACCCCAATACAATTTTCACTAGGGAATTTTAAAACTTGTTCTGTGTTTAAACTAAAAATGGGCGGTTAACCCCATAGATAGCATGTCAGGAAATTAACCAAAACCCTCTTCCAAACCTACTCCAAAATTTCTATATTGAATCATAACCTCCCAGGTGATAATAGTCTTCCTTGGAGTATTGGGCAGGGGTGATTAGACTCTAAGGATGCAGCCCTCCTAGATGGGGTTAGTGCCCTCACTGAAGCATTCTCTTGCTCCACCACGTGAACATGTTACCTATGGATTAGGAAATAGGCCCTCATTAGACAGTGTACTGTTGCTTTGACCTTAGATTTTCAAAAGGTTTGTGTGTGTGTGTGGGGGGGTCTGTTGTTTACAAGATACTCATCTATGAAATTTGATGATGGCAGCCACAACAGACTGCAGCCTAACCTTCAGTGATGCCACATGGAGACAGAGCACCACTGGAGCTTAGCTGTGCTGGCACGCAGCCGTCTACAGCCTCTGCGGGGCGCATTTATTCCCCTTGGCAACTCTGCCAACCCCCGCCCCCGCCCCCACCCTCGAGCACCAGGGCTTGATTGTCTAATCTAAATACACTTATCTGATGGCAAACACATCTCCTTACTGTAAATAGTCCTACAGCAGGGCTTCATCTGTTTTACTCTCTATCTAGGTAAATGTGTCTCCTTTCTCCCGAGGAAGCCCTTCCTGCATCTTCCTCAAGGTATAGCAATCAAGATGGAACCCAGAATGGTTCCTGTTGCCTTCCTTCTGTCTCTCACTCTCAATCTCCTTACCTCCTCTGGCAACAGAGGCTCAACCACCTGCTTGAGTCCCCTGCTGTGGCTTCACTTCTGCCCCCCCCCACACACACACACACCCCATCTTCAGGGGTGCTATTCCCTGTGTTTCCTGTATGACTCATTGCAGTACCTCCTGCTGGACATTACCACCAGGACACCAGATGTCCCAGGAAGCACTTCCCTGTCTGCGACTTGGCCATCAAGGACTAGGACAGAATTCTACACAGACTTCCAAAACTTAACCCAGGCTTTTCCTTCTACCAACTGTTAGGTACCTGGAGAAAAAAAAAAGTTCACTTCCCTCCTGCTTCCCCATAGTTGAAGAGAAAAACCTTAGATGAATTCAAAGAAATAGAATCCTGAATCCAGAAGTGTAAGAAACGCCTCCCACCTTGATACTCTTCTAAAGGTCCTGGTTTTGAGGATCTTGGTGAAAAGAGGTACGCCACACACTTCCTCCAGTGATGAATTCAGAAAATTCCCTGTGGCTTTCCACTCCTCATATTTCTGTATCATCTCATACCTTGCCTCAGCCATGCATACTAAGAACACTCTACAGGGGGTGGCACACGCTGGTTAAATTTACTGATTACTTTTGCTGTGCTGGAATTTCTTTTATCCTTTTATCCCTAACAAAATCAATTTCTCCATTATTTTCTTTACCAATTAATTATACTTTTTCCTACGTACAAATAAAGGAAGCAATCACAACCTAACAGAATAGAGGTGGTGAACTCACACCAAATAACTAAAACGAGAGAGAGAACTGTGTTGACTAGATTGATATAGAGTTAAAACAATCTAAAAAGAACAGCCGAAGGAAAGGCTAACAATGGGTAGTTGGTAATTGCTCCTGAAACTCTTAAAGCTTAATTCACATTACTTTGTCATGAACCTTAGGGTTATAGTTCTAGAATACCTTGTACAATATCATGGTTGACAACTACTGCTCTCTGCGTACAATTCATTTTCCTAACCTGGAATGCTTATCAAGATACCTGAGAAGTTAATTACCTCCTAAGACTTAAAATCACATCACATTGAGCTAAAACCAGAGCATACAATGTACAGCTAAACATTTTCAATAGAGAAGACATGACTGAACTAAAGAAACGATTCACTTCCCCAAAAGATGGGACTCCAAGTGGTGATGGCTGCTTTCTTGTTGAGTTGAATTACCAAGGACCCATCTAAGCTCCCAAGGTACCTTCTTGCCCTGGGACACAGAGAAGACTGAAAAAAAGATAGCACATAATAATCTGACCACCGAATTCTTTAGACGGGATGGTTGATTGTTTTTTTTTTAATATGTATTCATTCATTGTATCTGTGTGTTGTGTGCACACGTGAGCACATCATGCCGTTCATGTGAAGGTCAGAAGCCAAATTGCAAGAGTCGATTCTCTCCTTCTACCATGTGGGTGGGCCCTAGGGCTCAGATCCAGGGTATCAAGACTGACAGCAAGCATCTTTACCTTTTGAGGCATTTCATTGGCCCCTGAATGGAACTGAGTTACCGGATGGTGAATCGTCCACCATGGACTGGCATGCCTGTACACTCTCTGTGTGCACTCCAGCTACAGCACATGGATGCAGAAGGATGGAGAGCACAAGTCCTCACATGTGCCCTCAGAGCAAAGAATGCTTCTCCTGGGTCCTCAGAAGTTGGAGAAGGAGATGCCCTAGAGCTCTCCAGGGTATATAGTGGGAAGTCCCTCCCAGATCTGATCAACCCCTCTCAGGATCGTCTACATTCTTGAACTCTGACTAAAAACAAGGTCATCTGCTTGCAAAAGACAAATTAGTTTTCTCCAGTGGAGTCTCACTGGTTATATTAACCACATTACAGTATAGGCCCCATGTCCAATGGTCAACACAAAACGAAATCAACTTTTTGTCTCATTTTGCTTTATTTGGGCATTTTTTTACTTACTGGTCTTTTGCTTATGTATATAATTCCCAATTTTATGCTGGTTTTTCTTTTTAATGGATTGGGATTTTTTTTGTTTGTTTACTTCCGTGTGTTTGTGTGTGTGTGTGTGTGTGTGTGTGTGCGTGTGCGTGTGCGTGTGTGTGTGTGTGTGTGTGTGAGAGAGAGAGAGAGAGAGAGAGAGAGAGAGAGAGAGAGAGGGAGAGAGAGAGAGGGAGAGAGAGAGAGTTTCTTATGTTTGTTTGGTTTTTATCAATCCTGGTTTCTTTAGGGTGTTTGTTCATTCATTTGTTTTCAAAAGAGAGAAAGAAAGGGACCACGGTTAGATGGGTAGGGAGAGAAGAATCTTGGAGGAGATGGAGAAGAGGAAAACATGATCACATTATATAATATGGAGCTTTGTTTTCATTAAACAAAATATTAAGACCACTAGCAGCCCTATGAGTAATTGACCCCACAAGTGATGTTCTCTCGAGGAACAACAAAGTCATGACAAAGATATCCAAACCTTCCAACTTCTCTCCTCACTACAGGGATGTGTACAGGAGTCACAATAGAAAATCTGAAACTGGGCCTCATGGTATGGCCAGCCCATGTACTTGTGAAAGCAAAGAAGGACTAGCAGGAAGCCTCTCTGCCTTGCCACCTTGGTTCTGAGGCCTTGGGCTCCAGCAGCCACAGTGCCTTGGTGCCATTGATCTTACACTGTTCAGCTTTGTCCACTGGGCTTTCCTGGAATAGACAGAACAGAAACACTGACCTTTCAGGATCCACCCACAGATCTCTAGCAGAGTAAACGCCAAGGAAGAAGAGGAGTGGTGGAGGAGAGACTGAGATACAGAGGACGAGGAAGTGAGAAGGGGAAGGTGAGAGGGACGAAAAACCTGATCTGTAAAAATAACAAGGGGCTGAGGAGCACACTTGACCGGTGTGCACAAGGAAGTCCAATCAATCTCATATAAAGAAAGGGAGGGCGGGGCGGGAGGGGGGAGATAGGGAAAGGGAGGGAAAGGGAGGAAGTTACTTATTTATATTTGGCTTCCATCTTGGAAATGGAAATGAGAAAGAGCACTCAAGGCAAGAGGCACCACTTGACAGAATCTAATGGCTTTCCAACATCCACGGGCCAGACTCTGCGCATACTTTGGAGATCTATTTCCGACCTGAAGGGTGGGGAAGTCACAGGAAAGGAGAGGGCACGGAAGTCAATTACTTCTAGGCAAGCTGCCCAAAGAAGTTAAAAGTATAAATACAGGCAAAAAATAGAAGCACAACCTCTTTATCTTCCAATCAGGGTTTCACAAGTGCACCCCCACTTCCTCTAAGGGTAGGTCCAGGGCATATCACTCTTTAAAGGAAGAAAGAGAGGGTAAGAGTGCACTGGGCATTTGCTTAAAGAAGGACAACGGTGCTGTTGAGAAGGCTTTGGGGGACCAGGATGCTAGAGTGCATGGCATACCATCCCTTCAGCCTCTGTTTGAAATGGAAGAAGTCTTTTTTATTAAACCAAGGGATAGATGAACGAAACTACAGAATAGTATGTTTGGTCACTGACAACTGGTTTTTCTGTGGAAAAATTACTCCAAGGCAGAAATCACTTAATGAACAAGTCATTTAGCAGTAAGTCACTTGTCATGAACGTTTCTGATTCTGTTGTGTACAAAACAGAAACGGGAAAACAGGGGGAGATGGGCAGGTTATTAAGATGGCGCGAGCATGCCTGCACGGGGCTGGTGCCCTGTGAGCACCAGGGAAGGGCTCGTTCTCATTTACAAAGCTAAGGTAGTTCCTATTAAAATTGCCTTTTCTGGCTACAGCCCTCTTACTGTCCAGTTCATGGTATTCTCCCCAAATTAGGGATTAGCAACTGTATTCAGACTTCTGGGGACAGCAACTCAAGCTATCAAGTAACCTTACTTACCTTCCACCATCCAAACCTAAAGGTTAGTGTTTTATGTAGGTAAAAAGTAGCTTTATGGCCTGCCTGGGCTACTATGGTGAAGTGTAGTTAAGGACTCTTGCAAGACGATTTAACTCAAAGCTTTATTTCACCCAGAAAGATGCTTAAAATGAAGCTTTCGTGAGTGTTGGGTACCTGGCCCATAGAGACAGATTGGAGAATGGTGACTACAGTATGCATTCTGCTCCATAATCCAGGGTGTATCATCACAGCAAACATGTCATGGAGACAGCCACCTGGAAGTGACCACAGAGAGGTGGCTGAAGGACCATCCAGGAAACCATGCTGTGACGCACTACGCATCCACGTGAGATGAGGTTAGGGTATTTACAAACGAGTTGTTTAGCAAATGCAGCAAATTACAAAACCTATTTAGCACGCAATTCAGTTTTCTTAAGATATTTGATAAAAGCAAGTGTAAGGACACTTTAAAACACTACCTGTTGTCACCCAGTTCACTGTGCAAAGACAATTGATTTGCATTAGGTATTTATAGAGCTGGGCCTCCTATATTGGTATTCTGTAGAATTAACATAATTATTTTCAGAGCCAGGAAGAGAATCCTTAATTTATGTTTGTTATTAGTTTCCATGAAGAAAAAAAAGATATTTTACCAAACCAAGAATAAATGTAACAAGGAAGGACAATTGGAATTGAACTGAGTTTCTAAGCCCAAGGAAAGACATGAACAAATGAGATTTAGACCTGCCTTTCAATAGGTTAAGTATGACAAGGGTCAAAGTTTAAAAATGTGGTCCCCAGAGCCCTACATTTCCACCTACAATATTCATGTTCCTGTATATTGGGGGAATAACAGACCTCGCATCTCAGGCCTCTCCCTGTCAAATCTGCTAACTACAACAACAACAACAACAACAACAACAACAACAAATGTCAATGTGAATAAGTTTTCCTTTTAACCAGATCACCCTTACTGGCCCAGGGCATAGCAAGCCAGTGAGAATTTATCAAATAATTTTCAAACCAAATGATTTCTGGCAGTTTTGTCCATTTAATAGTTTTACTGACCCACTGTCTTAGTCACCGTGTCTAAGGCCCTTTATGAGAGAAAGCATGGAGGCTTGCTTACAGTCTCAGAGGGTTGACCACCATGGTGGGGAGCACAGCTGCTGGCAGGCAAGGGACTGAGCGGGAGATGAGAGCTGACATCTGATCTACAGTCAACAGGCAGAGACTGGGCCTGTCATCAGCTTCCAAAACCTCAAAAATCTCACCCCTACTGACACAACTCGTCCAACAAGACCACACTTCCTAATCCTTCCTTTAAAAGTTTACCATCTTGGAACCAAGTATTCAAATAGATGGCCTAAGGGGGCCAGTCTCATTCAAACCACCACACCCACTACCCATAGCTGACCCATATTGTGGAGTAGATTGTTGGTGCCTCGCAATTGTGAAAGCTCTGAGCCTCCTAAGTAGAGAGAGCAGTTGAGTCATGGGATGAGCCAGCGTAACCAACGCGGTCCCTATGACACACTTCGATCATAATAAGTGTCCTCCATAGAGTACTAAAATCATTTCATAAGCACACACTTGTGGCTCTAGCACAAGGCATCCTTGAATTTTGTAGTTGAAGGCCAGCCTGTTATACACAATGAGGCCCAGCTCCACAAGGCCTAGCCAGAAAGCAAAGAAGGAAGGGAGAGAGGGAGGGAGGGAGGGAGAAAAAAAGGAAGGAAGAAAGGGAAGAAAAAGGCAGGCAGGGGAGGGAGGGGAGGGGAGGGGAGGGGAGGGGAGGGGAGGGGAGGGGAGGGGAGGGGAGGGGAGGGGAGGGGAGGGGAGGGGAGGGGAGGGGAGGGGAGGGAAGGGAAGGGAAGGGAAGGGAAGGGAAGGGAAGGGAAGGGAAGGGAAGGGAAGGGAAGGGAAAGGAAGGGAAGGGAAGGGAAGGGAAGGGAAGGGAAGGGAAGGGAAGGGAAGGGAAGGGAAGGGAAGGGCAGGGCAGGGCAGGGCAGGGCAGGGCTAAGTAAAAACCACTTTCTGCCAGTGTTCACCATTAAGTGTATAAACAATAACTAAATACTATTTCATGCATTTGCCATCAGTATCCGACTGTGAAAAGCCACCAAGAAGAGAACAGGTTGTACTGATGAGGTCATACAATGGGCATTCTGGATAGTCTTCTATAAAAGTTTTCCTTCCCAGGTTCTAAGTAGTCAAAGGATCGAATTTTCCCTGGCAGCCCATCTGTACACTGAACATCTTAAATGGTCTTAGAAGGAAATGTTGCCATCTTTAGCACCACCAGGCCACATCGCAGTCTTCTCCAAGCTCAGTAGATGATGGTGAGCGAAGCATGTTCTCTAGATAAAGAACTGATTATTCTGCACAAATCACAGACCATCTTTAAGTATTGCTGGGATTAGAATATTCCTGCCTTGTAAACATTAGCCTATAAATTTAGAAGCACTTAATCAAGCATCCCACGAGACACAGGTTTGTGCAGATGAAGAGCCCGTGAGCTGAGGACCTTAACAGCTCTTCAATGCTTCTGAAAATATGGATCTCATACCCATGGTTCAATTGCCACCAACACTACATTACCTCTGACTTGGGGACCAGTACCAATGCTCACTGCACCATCCAGAGACTCCTCTTGCAAATGGAAGAGATATTCTATATGTCCCTAGGATGGTTCTTTGCCACTTGGAGTCAGCGAAAAGAGCCACTAAGGGCTGGGACTCCCGAAAGAGTAAGCCATCTGCCTTCCACACGGAGATCAGAAATAAAAGCATAAAGTTGACATCTAGACATTGGCTTCCTTCCTTTTATTTGTTTGTAATCCTATGAGAAATTTAAAAAAAAGTAAAAGAATGTCTATTCCTTGTCAAATGATGGCTGGATCTACTTTGAAGGCAAATCTCCACAACTCTAGGCTTTGGTATTGTGGAGAGTCTGGACAAGGAAAAGCTCTACAATTGCCTGACCTAGCTTTCAGGTTTTTATGTTATTTACTATTTCTTTATTTTTGATATTTAATATAATTACATCATTTCCCCCTCCCTCCACTCTCTCCATAACCACCTGGCTCTTTCTTCAAATTCATGGCCTCTTTTTCCATTAATTGTTATGGGGTGTTAACTGTGGCTGGACTTAGGACTGAGCCATTTCAGGACAGTCTGTGTACCTGTCATCTCCTTCCAAGCAGTGGAAAAAATAATGTCCAAAGGAAAATCTGAAGCCTCTGTATGTACGTGTGCGTGTGTGTGCATGTATGTATATGTATATGTATGTGTATACATATACATCCTTAAATGTAACTTGTTGATCTGTATAATTTTGCTAGTATGTATGTTTTCAGGGTGACCACTTGGTATTGGATCGCCCAATTGGTGTGCTCTTTCTGGGGAGCCTAGTTCTCCCACTCTCGGCATTCCTTAGTCGCCTACAGTTCTTTGCTTAGGGCTCTGGCTTTGTGGTTTTCCCCTCTGCCTACTCAAAAAGAGGGAAAGTCCTATGCATTGTACTGGAAACCTAGCTTCCAGTTCTAGGGTGAAGCCAACGACACTCAGCAAATGGAAGCAACTCCCCTCCCCCATCCAAGCTTAACCAGAGCTCAGGTCACAGTCCTTTTCCACCTTCCGTCTTCTGAGTTAATTCATGTGGCCAACAATATTTCTGGACAACGTGTGAGCCGTAGGAGATTCATAGCATATGAATAAAAATTGTTTTATTCATACCAAGAAAGAACCACAAAAGAGAAAGAAATAGGCACAACCTGTTTTGTGGTTTCTAAAGCTGGCTAGCCTCTGCTTGAACCCCCCTCTATGGAACTCATGAATCCTAAATCAGGACCCATTGGGAAGGGTTTATCTAAGAAGCCTAGCAGTAGACGAGGGGGTGGCGAAATGAACTGGCCTCCTCTCCCCTCACTGACTCTCCTTGACTTCCAAAAATAATACTCTGCTCCAGCTGTTCGTTTATTTGTAGGTAGTTGAAGTAGAAGATTATAAACTAAGTTCGGGCGCCGTGAGGGAGAATTGCTACCTCTTCCAAGTCTCACACTGAGAAGCCTTTCTTGTGTCAGTGCTGGATGAAAGGGTTTGGGTGCCCTGTGGCTTTGACTCTGTGCTCCACTGCCTGGAAGAAAGACTAGGAGCACACAGCCTGTCCTGAAATGGCTCGGTTCTAAGCCCAGCCACGCACCCTTAAGTCCCACAGCAGGCTCACAGCCACTCATAGCCCCAACAGAATCCTCAAGGGAAGAAGTCTCACCTGAGAGCCACATTGCCTGGATCAGATCAGCAGTCTGCAAACAACCCTGCTGTCCCCAGGACTGGGTGGCTATGCTTGTAAAACAAATAAACAAACAACAAACAGTCCATTAGCATCTGAGCTGTTTGCTTGTTGTGAATGCTGAACCCAAAGTCTGCAGGCATAGGAAGGACTTAAAGGAACACACAAGGGCCTGACTCTGAGTGCCACGCCTGAGAGTCCTTGGGGGAAATTCCCTGCTCCACTGTCTCAGTGCAACCTTTATTAAGGATCCCTGAGACACAGGGACACTTTCTAGAAAGGTTCCTTTCTATAAAGGATTTCCTTGAGAAGCAGGAAGCAGTAGGCCTTTGAATTTCTCATACCTATGCTTTACTTTCTCTACTTCAGTCCTATCAGCTACACCACACAGACCTCCCTTCTGTCTTTCAGACAAGATGCATCACCAGACTGAACAAGGGAAGGGTAAGAAAACACAGCTGAGAACATGCCCATGGAGCTCGGGAAGAGGCAAATGCCACCAGAAGCCCCATTCTTCATGCATTGCACCCTGAAAGAACTCAGAAAAGCCAGACCTTCCAGATCCCAGTCCCAGGATGTGCAACACCTCTACCTGCGGGGAGGAGCTGGCAAGGAGAGTGGACCAAAACTATGACAGAAACGTTTTAAGTGTCCACACCAAGCAAGAGCTTTGATGACTTTATTTCTCTAAGGCGGGACACTGGGAGACAAATAGTGGCTATCTGGGTCCAGCACATGACAGTTCTTTTATATAAGGGGCAAATATATTCCTGACTGTCAAACCATCCCAACTCCATTTTCTAGGGCCATGGGCCAGCAAACCAGCTCCAGCAGTGTCTGCCCTCAAGGACAGAACAGCTGCTGCACCAGCGCTGCCACACTTCTTAGTGTTTGGGACAAAAACTCAAACCAAGACTTGTATGCAACTTAGAAGTGAAATTTCAATGTCCATTAAGCTAGTTTATTCAGAGCACATCTTTAAGGAATGGTTTTCAGCAGCTCATTCACTGGGGCAGCCAAGGAGGTGGCTATAATAGAGCAGTGCATGCAGCCTGGTCTGGTCCTTACAGACAAGGTGAACTGGGCCCAGAGGCACCTGAACCACATCAAGAGTGTACTCCTGAGATGCCAGACCCAAGAGAGCATAGGGCATGACCACACCTGATGCACAGTGTTAAGAGACCTGAAGCTGCATAGGAAGGATTGGAGAACTTCACACCGCACCACAGAATAACTCGCCGTTACCCAATGGCTCTTACCATCGAGAATCTACTTCAGTCCCCTTAACACTATGTTTTAATTGTTTTCTCATTAATCTAGTTAAGTGCATTGAAACCCTTACAGGGCAGACGAATACGAGGCAAAACCCATCTGGCTGTTTTCTGTGCATCTCCATGTTCTGCCTCAATTTTAGGCAAGGAAGGAGAAACATAAGGCTCCCATTTCTGCACTCCCTAGACTTCTGTGATGATTTTAACATCACACCAATTATAATTAATATTATGTCATTTGAATATAATATATTAATAATGGTATGCTAAGGATATCACAAGAATGAAGTCATTATGAAACTATCATCCTGTATATGAGCTCCTGGAAGTCCATTTTAAGGAATTAGCAGAGACAATGGAAAAGACCATGTACCAAGGATATTAATCTCAGCATTATCTACTACAGTTAAAAATTATGAGCAAGCTAATATCCAACAATGTAGACTAATGAATATCACAGTGATCAATGGTAGATCACCACAGAGAAATTGTTATGTATGTATGTTTTCCCAAAGTACTGGTATGTGGGGGTAATTGTGGCAAGATCTCTCTCTCTCTCTCTCTCTCTCTCTCTCTCTCTCTCTCTCTCTCTCTCTCTCTCTCTCTTTCTCCACACACACACTCACACACACACACACACACACCACAAACACACACATTTAGAATTTCAAAGTGTTAAATATTTATATATGTTAAAATGTTATATATATATTTGTATGTATGTATATATGTATACATATATATATATGTATATAATTAGAATTATCACTTTTATTCCTTCCCAAGTTTCCCCTTATTTTTTCAATTTTCAGGTTTTTTCTTACAAATTAACATATATTTCCTTCTAAATTTCCAA